>NC_054382.1:39004133-39314133 GCF_017654675.1 Xenopus laevis
CTGTATAAACTAGTCATTACAGAATGGTATGTCAGATGCAGAATGCTATGTCAAAAACATTATGCTGTAGTTGTGAATGTTCTGTTTTTTCCTTTGATTCATATACCCTGAAATCTAGTTTTTGACAGTGTCTGTCAGATATTTTGGTAGGATAGGATCTGCACTTGTGAAAAGTGAGCATTAAATTCTAGGGTTTACACATTTATCCATAACACTAACACATTTTTATATTAGAAATCCTGTACAGGTATGGGATCCATTATTTGTAAACTAGTTAACTGGAAAGCTCCAAATTACAGAATGGCCGCCTCCCATAGACTCCATTATAATGAAATAATCCAAATATTTAAAAATGATTTCCTTTTTTTCTGTAATAATAAAACAGTACCTTGTACTTGATTCAAACAAAGGTATAATTAATCCTTATTGGAGGCAGAACCAGCCTATTGGATTTATTTAATGTTTACATGATTTTCTAGTAGACTTAAGGTATGAAGATCCAAGCTACAGAAAGATCCATTATCCGGAAAACCCCATGTTCCGAGCATTCTATATAAAATCTCAATCAAATGTGCTTACATGATGATAATGTAGATTTTATTCTACCATTATTACTATTTCCATCTTTTTTTAAGACAAATGACAAAGCTTTTGTGAATTGTGCTTTCTAAAGGTGGCCATACATGTGCTCATAAAAGCTGCCGATAGATAAGCCAGCAGTTTATTGGTCAGTGTAAAGGGCCCTCTGACCGAAAAACATTAAAATTTGGGGGGGGGGGTTTGACGACACAGAGATGTTTTTTCCACCCATTGGAGTTAAAGGGGACCCGTCACCCAAAAAAATGATTCAAAATCCTATTTTATCATATTAGCCAAGAAAAATGAATTTTAATTACACTATATAAATTATTTGAATCTTGTTTCCTTCAGTCTGGGAATTCAAAATGATAGAAAGCAGGCAGCAGCCATTTTGTGGACACTGTTATTAAAGGAATTGTTCAGTGTAAAAATAAAAACTGGCTATATAGATAGGCTGTGCAAAATAAAACATGTTTCTAATATAGTTAGTTAGCCAAAAATTTAATGTATAAAGGCTGGAGTGATTTGATGTATAACATGTCAGTCTGAACACTACTTCCAGCTTTTCAACTCTCTTGGTTTACACTGACTGGTTACCCTGGCTACCAGGCAGTAACCAATCAGAGACTTGAGGGTGGGCCACATGGGTCATTTCTGTTGCTTTTGAATCTGAGCTGAATGCTCAGGATCAATTGCAAACTCACTGAACAGAAATGTACAATGTGGCCCCCCTTCAAGTCGCTGACTAGCTCAGAGTTATAGAGCTGAAAAGCAGGAAGTTGGATTCTGGCTGTTTTATTAGACATCTGATCACTCCAGCCTTTATATATTACATTTTTGCCTAACTAACTATATTAGATACATTTTTTATTTTGCACAGCCTATCTATTTACACAGTTTTTATTTTCACACTGAACTGTTCCTTTAAGACAAGCCTTGTATCATCTCAGAATCTTATTTGTGCACCAGAATGGGGGACCAGATGTCCATCCCCATGCCCTGGCTACACAATTAAATGGTAAAGAGAACGGGGGAATGTGGGTAGAGCAGTGACATCTAGGAAGTGCTGAATGGAAAGTGAAAGTAATTGTCTGCCCCGCCTCTATGCCCATGGCATAGAGGAGGGGCAGACAATAATTGATTGACAGCTGAGATTTTTAAATGAGCTTACAACAGCTATGAATGATTTAATAAAAAATAGAAATTGGATTTCATGTTTAATTTGAAAAGGACTTTTATTATACAGATTTTTGTGTCTGGGTGACAGGTCCCCTTTAATGGACGTCTTTTTTTGTGGAAAAAACCTGGCAACAAAATGTTGCTCACTATTTATACTATATAGTGTTTGTGTACCTTTTGAAACAATGTAGCTTTTCTTGAAAGTGCAGCGGAGACTACTAGAAGTGTATAAAGTATTCACTGTAGGTTACAGTGTGATTTGGATACCATATTGCTACAATACTTTCCTTTTTTCTCAAGTATTTGGTACCCTGATTGGTGTAGAGTACTAAAAAACATAGAACATAGTTAATATTTTATTAGTTAATTCTGCATTTGCTGAGTATGTATGAAATGTAGCCTGTTATATTTTCCCCTGTCTGTTTTCTGCTTCTAATAACTAACACCAATGTAGACATAACACAGGAAAATATGATTTGAATTTGTTAGGCTCAATCCAAATTTTAGCTATTGGATTAGATTCCTGTAATAATTATTTTACATCCATTCATCTAGCTTTGAGAGGACTCCCCAGTGTCCATCTCAACTCCTTAATGGATTGTGCATATTTGTTGTTTTTTTTCTTCTATAAATTAATGTGATTTGCATTACTATTTGTGGGCCATTTTTAAGCTGGCATAGAACTATCAAATAATGTATCTTTTGATACTAAAGGTCCCGTTGGGAAGCTGAGGGTACCCAGTACAGGTTTGAGATTTGTTATCAGGAAACCCATTATCCAGAAAGCTCTAAATTACAGAAAAGCTATTTGCCATAGCCTCCATTTTATCCAAATAATTCAAAAAGTGCTTTCCTTTTTCTCTGTAATAATAAAACAATAGCTTGTACTTGATCCAAACTAAGATATAATTAATCCTTATTGGAAGCAGAACCAACCTATTGGGTTTACATGATTCTCTCATAGACTAAGGGGCACATTTACTAAGTTTGAGTGAAGGATTAGAATAAAAAAAACTTCGAATTTCTAAGTTTTTTTTTTGGCTACTTTGACCGTCGAATTGGCTTCTTCGACTAGGTCTTTGAATCGAACGATTCAAACTAAAAATCGTTCGACTATTCGACCATTTGATAGTCGAAGTACTGTCTCTTTAAAAAAAACTTTGAACCCCTACTTCGACACCTAAAACCTACCGAGGTGCAATGTTAGCATATTGGGAAGGTCCCCATAGGCTTTCTAGCCAATTTGGGATTGAAGGAAAATCGTAGTCGAACGATTATTCCTTTGATCATTCGATCGAACGAATAACGGTAAATCCTTCGACTTCGATATTCGAAGTCGAAGGATTTAACTTCGATAGTCGAATATTGAGGGTTAATTAACCCTCGATATTCGACCAATATTAAATGTGCCCCTAAATGTACAAAGATCCAAATTACAGAAAGACCTGTTATTTGGAAAGCCCTAGGTCCCCCATTCTGGATAATAGGTGCCATACCTGTCGTAATATTGGGGAACTATGGGAAGGCACTGCTGAACATGAGCAATAGGTTTTGTAATTTGTAACATTTACAAAAAATGCTGACTGACTATACCCTAGTAACATGCTTATTGTTACAATAAAACACATCTTTATCTTTATAAATGTCTTCATAAATATTTCTCCATACAAAATGCTTCATCTAAATGCACAGTGATGCTATTCTGTCTTGTCTGTTGTACTCCATATCTCTTGGCTTGTTTACAATTCCGCTTAATTAGTAGCGGAGTTTTTGCTTCACCACTTTTCTTTGCTTCAGATATTTTCTGTGAGAACATTACAGCAGGAATTACCTTATCTCAGAACATTCATTGCATGATAATTACAATGGCTGAGCGTAGGGAGTAGATAATGGTGCTGTGCTAACAGCTATATAACCTGTAGTTTTTACTGTAAGTGGGCAAAATACAGCCAAGATTTGATTTAATGTGCTTTAATGATTTTGTTTTTGTATTGATGTTTGGAACCCCTTATTGGTTTTCTAGTACCTGTACTAAAAGAATTGCTGTTATTATGTTTGGCATTGATTATACAGACTATCAATATGTCACACACAGATATTTTTCTAACCAGCTTGACTTTTTTTTTATTGGGGAGTGGGTTACTAATATGCCAGGGCTGTGAATATAGATAGACTGTTTGCAAAATGAGTTGGACACTATCTGTAGTACCTTGTGTGTGGCACACTATATTACCTAAGAAGACTTTCAGTTATGTGTACTCAGTACTATAATCTCATTCTCTGCTGAAAGTGTTTGGGCTAAGCAGTGTCGGACTGGGACACCAGGGGCCCACCAAAAACCCTTACACCAGGGGCCCACTCTAAGTATTATTTTCTTCTTTTCCTCATTCAACCTCTATTCTCTTTTCTTTACATACTATAACCTATTATTCCATCTATTTAACCTCTTTATTCTCATACAAATAGGCAATGACCATGAAATAGGCCAAATGTTTAGAAGCAGGAGGGCCCACTGACACCTGGGAGTTTTCCTGGTATTCCGGTGGGCCAGTCCGACACTGGGGCTAAGTCAGTCTCACAGCAAGTGGCAGTCATAGTTTGTGACATTGGTAGATCACTCATACATTTCTTCCTTTTTAGCTGATTATACTGATTTTTATACGGGTATGGGATCCGGAAACCTGTTATCCAGAAAGCTCAGAATTACGGAAAGGCCGTCTCTCATAGATACCATTATAATCAAATAATCCAAATTTTATAAAATTATTAGGAATGTGTGCATTTTTTGATTGTGGCAGGGAACCTTGAATTGTTAGCTTTTCTGGGGCAATAACTGATGGAAATCTATAAAAGATCTACTGTATGTCAAGTTCAGATTACAGATATGGGACCTGTTATCCAAAATGCTCGGGACCTGGGGTTTTCCGGATAATGGGTCATCCCGTAATTTGGATCTTCATACCTTAAATCAAATCAACCAGAAAATCATGTAAACATTAATTAAACCCAATAGGCTGGTTCTGCTTCCAATAAGGATACATTTTATTTTGGATCAAGTACAAGTTACTGTTTTTATTACAGAGAGAAAAAGGAAATCTTTTTTTTAAAAATTTGGATTATTTGATAATAATGGAGTCTGTAGCCTTTCCGTAATTTAGAGCTTTCTGGATAATGGGTTTACAGATAACGGATCTCATACCTGTATACATTTTGGCACTATGCAACAAAAGTATAACTTTAATAAAAAATTTTACTTGTTCAGCCAGCATTGAAAGGGCAACTAGCTGCAAAATGATCTGATATAAATTGTATTGCCTTTGGCTGTGTGTGAACCATTTTATTTCTTTATTACCATTGTTTGTACAATGCTAGGCTAACAGCCTATAAAGAAAGCAATTTTCTCTATGACCTTTGTGGCGATGTAAGCTGTGTATATTGAGCTCTGTGGACATTTGAACTTCTGTTCTCATTTACACCAACACTGAAATTTCTGCCAGACGCATACCAGTAATTAACTGGAAACAATGTATCTAGCCAGTATTTAAACAAAGAGTAAAAGATATCTTCTTTTAATGTCCTTAATTAGTAGGGTGATTCCTTTCTGAAAGTGTAGTTAAATTCATTTTAGAACTTGACTGCAAACAAAGACTTTGGCTGACAAGCCTGTTATAATGCTGCGGCCGTATCAATCATGCTTCCTTAATAATGTCTGACATTATCAGGTTGATTAACTCCGCATGGGGCCCTAATCACACTCAGTGAATTCTAGCAGCTGCACTCCAGAAGAAAGGGGAATAACATTTAATACGTAAAAGGTATTTCATAAGGCTTGGATTAAGTAAATTATCAAATAGATACAGAATTGATTTGGTGTCATGGTTTCCTCTACATGGTCAACAACATTGTCAGAACTGGGATGTGTTTCAAGATTGATATATCTGTTCTAATAATGTAGAAACACTACAGAATGGCAGAAACATGGACTCAACAGGAGATTCCAATAAAATTAGGATTATCACAGTCATTGTCCGCTTTGTCTCAAGAAAAAATACTTAAAGGTGTTTCCATTTATAAGCAATCTTTACTGTGTCCCTCTGCAGGATAAATCATTTAGATAACCATCCTACCTAAAGTTGCCCGTTATCCATATATATATCTACAAAACAAAAACACTCTATTTTTATGCAGTTTGCCTTAGCTTTATTGTTATATACAGTAGATCTACATCAACTGTAAAATTTAAGATGACTGACGAGGCAAGAAAAAAGATGTAAGCGTCATCATTTTTATGGTTTATGTCTCTTAGGGGGTTATTTATTAAAGTCCGAACGCCAAAAACTCAAAAATTCGAGTTCTTTTGACTATAAAATCCGAATTTTTAGTTATTTATTATAACCCAAGGATGGAAAAAGTCTGAATACGAAAATCTGGCATCTCAGACCTGCCAAGATTGTATATAAGTCAATGGGAGAAGTTCTGAAAATATTCTGATCTGCTCTGGGTTTCATGCAAAAATCCAAAGATTTTGTGGTTTTCGAATGGAAAATCCGAAAATGTCGTACAATTAGAATTTTCTTTTTTTTTTTTTTTTAGATTTTTTTCCTGCACTGGAATTTTTCTGGAAAATGTATTGATAAATAAAGGGAAATAACCCATGCGGATTTGGTCAGAGTTTATTTCAGAAAATAATGAGATAAATTAGAATTTTCATAAATAACCCCCTTAATGTGAAAGGACAAATTTATGGCTTAGTTGTGCTTATGATGCATAAATATCTGAAATTGCAGAAATTAAAATAAATGTATTTTTTTTACTGGAAGAAACCATGGTAATCTGTCTCTACCTTGTTTCACACTCTTTAGGCTTACAGAGTAATCCAACCCCTCACCTAGTTCCATTCTAAAGTGATAGATTCTGGGACTTGCAGTCCCTCTGCTTTACAGAAAATCTTTGTTTGCCAGCCACAATGGAAAGCACAGGATTTAAATCATTTAGATAACCATCCTGCCTAAAGTTGCCCTTTATCCATATATATATATATCCACAGAGATGACGGCACTCCAGTGTATAATCAACAAGGCAGGAACAAAATCTTACTTCAAAGGTTTATTGTAGACCAACGTTTCAATTCCGTACTGGAATTTTCGTCAGGGTGAAAAACAGTGCATAACACAAACTACAGGGTTTAAATGTCCCAAAATGGCGCCAAAACACCCGTTGCTAGGATCCCATAGCAACCCCCAGTGAGCAGGGAACGTGAAAAGTGTTTGGAAATAGGGAGCTACGCATCACAATCCAGTAGTATGTAGTGTACATCCAAGTGCTTAGACAGTAGTGAGAAAGAACCCAATCTCTCCGTGGTTTGCGCAACAATCAATATCGCTGTGAGGCAGAGGTGAACCGGAAACCCGGAAGTATCCGCCAGTGTCCGTGGCAACCTTGCGCCGTTACCGTTGCTAGGCAACGCGCCCGACCCGTCTGCTCTCCAGGACGTCGAAGCAGGAGATTCCATCTAGCCGCACTTAGTGCTAGAGGATCTCCCTTCGTAGGATCGCATGTGTAGATGTCCCAGCACACCAACAGGAGCGCTGGTACGTCCTCATGCATACCCACCTTTAGAGTCCAAGCAGGGGCTATACTGATTTCACGGACAGCTGCTTGTTCACATGCCAGCACAGTAAGGGCAGCACCACGATTTGGGGATCTGTCCAGAGGGACAGACTGGGTTCAAAGTCTCAAGGGGGGGTCACGCCTGCTACCCCACATACACTTAGACCCCATAAAGGGTACGCCTACACCCTCCGGGTCCTTGAAGCACAGAAGGGGTACGCCAGCTACCCCAAGTACACTGTGTACATCTACTGGTTCAAGGTCACTGAAACCAAAAACGGGGTACACCTGCTACCCCAGGTGCGCTTAGTAGGTGATGCAGGGTACACCTGTCATCCAGCCTTGGGCATCAGGTAGATGTGTACGAAAAATGCGTAGATATTAGTGGACAAGTGAAAATAAAAACATAGATGTGTTGGACAGCAGGTAGGTAATCAGAACCTGGACAGAACAGGTATGCAAACTAGAGTGTATATCATACATTGAGTTGCAGTCAAAGTTAATGATCATTATAAATCAGCAGAGCAATGGAAGCCCTGCTGTACAAATATGGGTAAGGCATGCCCAAAAGTCCAGGTGTGTCAGGCTTGATGAGTATCCGTCTGATGCCATAGGGGTATGTATGTACAGTCACAAGAGGCAGTCACAAGAAGCATCCTAGTGGCAATGTTTCATTGAGACCTCTGGGTGTCACGGTGTCGAGTTTGTAGATCCATCTGGATTCAAGTCTCAGTAATGCTACTTCTCGGTTCCCTCCCCTAGGTAGCGGGGGTTGATGGTCAATGGCCATACATCGGAGGGATGGTAATGTGTGGCCTGTGGTCAAAAAATGTCTTGCTACTGGTTGTAGTGCTCTCCCTTCTTTGAGAGCTTTACTAATTGCAGATCTATGGTTTGCCATACGTTCCTTGAGAGTAGTGGAGGTTTTTCCTACGTAGTAAAGGCCACATGGGCATGTGATAATGTAGACCACAAATGTAGATGTGCATCCCAATTTATGTGTAATTTTAAACCTCCGTCCGGTATGTGGGTGAGGAAAGTCCGGTCCAGTTAGGAGGCTTCTGCATGTCGTGCAATCAGGGCATTTGTAACAGCCTAATTTCTTGTGTACAGTCAACCAATTGCCTGTGGTTTCACATATGTTGCGAAAGTCTGTTTGGACCAACAGATCCCTGAGGCTCCTGTCCCTCCTGTATCCAAACATTGGTTTTGGGGCCCGATGGAATGAGAGAGACTCATCCATATTTAGCATGGGCCAGTGTTTATCCACACTTGTGGATAAATTTTTAGAGGCGCTGGAGTATGTCGTACAAAAGATGAGGGGATTGTTGACAGTGTCTTTCCTTTTCTTTTTTCCGGCTAATAGGTCTGCTTGTGTAAATTTGAGTGCTCTTTCCAGTTGTGAGTATAATAGGTCTGCCTTGTAGCCTCTTTCCAGGAACCTGTTAAACATTTCATTTAGTTGGACTGTGGCCGTTTCACGAGAGCTGTTGTTCCTAATTACCCGGAGGAACTGAGAGAAGGGGATGCCTCTAATGGTAGCTGGCGGATGGTGGCTGCTAGCATGTAGAATTGAATTGCGATCTGTACTCTTCCTGAAGAGTCTCGTGCCAATTCCCTGGTCTCCCAGGAAAATGTTAAGATCCAAAAAATCAATATTGGTAGTGTTATAGTTCATGGTGAATTTGATGGGGGTGTCAAGCCCGTTCAGATACTGGTGAAACGTTGTCAATGCCTCCTCTGTTTCAATCCAAATAAGGAACAAATCGTCGATGTATCTGAAATACGTCAAAATAGATATCCCTAAAAGCGGGATGATGTGGCTGGATTCGAATTCTAGCATAAATAGATTGGCATATGAGGGTGCTAACGCACTACCCATAGCCGTCCCCGACATCTGTAGGTAATGGGATTTTTCGAAGCGAAAAAAGTTCCTGGTTAGAGTAAGTTCCAATAGTTGTAACAGGAATTCTATTGGTGGTTTCCCAGGAGGTGAGGTCAGCAGAGCTTTTCTACATGCCCAGATTCCTTGTTCATGAGGGATCACAGTATATAAACTACTGACGTCCATAGTCCATATGTGTTTAAAATTACACATAAATTGGGATGCACATCTACATTTGTGGTCTACATTATCACATGCCCATGTGGCCTTTACTACGTAGGAAAAACCTCCACTACTCTCAAGGAACGTATGGCAAACCATAGATCTGCAATTAGTAAAGCTCTCAAAGAAGGGAGAGCACTACAACCAGTAGCAAGACATTTTTTGACCACAGGCCACACATTACCATCCCTCCGATGTATGGCCATTGACCATCAACCCCCGCTACCTAGGGGAGGGAACCGAGAAGTAGCATTACTGAGATTTGAATCCAGATGGATCTACAAACTCGACACCGTGACACCCAGAGGTCTCAATGAAACATTGCCACTAGGATGCTTCTTGTGACTGCCTCTTGTGACTGTACATACCCCTATGGCATCAGACGGATACTCATCAAGCCTGACACACCTGGACTTTTGGGCATGCCTTACCCATATTTGTACAGCAGGGCTTCCATTGCTCTGCTGATTTATATTGATCATTAACTTTGACTGCAACTCAATGTATGATATACACTCTAGTTTGCATACCTGTTCTGTCCAGGTTCTGATTACCTACCTGCTGTCTAACACATCTATGTTTTTATTTTCACTTGTCCACTAATATCTACGCATTTTTCGTACACATCTACCTGATGCCCAAGGCTGGATGACAGGTGTACCCTGCATCACCTACTAAGCGCACCTGGGGTAGCAGGTGTACCCCGTTTTTGGTTTCAGTGACCTTGAACCAGTAGATGTACACAGTGTACTTGGGGTAGCTGGCGTACCCCTTCTGTGCTTCAAGGACCCGGAGGGTGTAGGCGTACCCTTTATGGGGTCTAAGTGTATGTGGGGTAGCAGGCGTGACCCCCCCTTGAGACTTTGAACCCAGTCTGCCCCTCTGGACAGATCCCCAAATCGTGGTGCTGCCCTTACTGTGCTGGCATGTGAACAAGCAGCTGTCCGTGAAATCAGTATAGCCCCTGCTTGGACTCTAAAGGTGGGTATGCATGAGGACGTACCAGCGCTCCTGTTGGTGTGCTGGGACATCTACACATGCGATCCTACGAAGGGAGATCCTCTAGCACTAAGTGCGGCTAGATGGAATCTCCTGCTTCGACGTCCTGGAGAGCAGACGGGTCGGGCGCGTTGCCTAGCAACGGTAACGGTAACGGCGCAAGGTTGCCACGGACGCTGGCGGATACTTCCGGGTTCCGGTTCACCTCTGCCTCACAGCGATATTGATTGTTGCGCAAACCACGGAGAGATTGGGTTCTTTCTCACTACTGTCTAAGCACTTGGATGTACACTACATACTACTGGATTGTGATGCGTAGCTCCCTATTTCCCAACACTTTTCACGTTCCCTGCTCACTGTGGGTTGCTATGGGATCCTAGCAACGGGTGTTTTGGCGCCATTTTGGGACATTTAAACCCTGTAGTTTGTGTTATGCACTGTTTTTCACCCTGACGAAAATTCCAGTACGGAATTGAAACGTTGGTCTACAATAAACCTTTGAAGTAAGATTTTGTTCCTGCCTTGTTGATTATACACTGGAGTGCCGTCATCTCTGTGGATATTGTTGTTTTCTTTAGACTGGCACCCAGGATTTTTTGTACTTATGGTGTGCGATTCTCATACTATGGGACTACTATTTATTACTCGCCCTTGGTGAGTTTTGGAGTCTCGCACCCAGACTTGTACTAAAAGATATATATAGAGCAGTAGTGATACGAAGGTTTACTCGAGAAGCAAGCAGCAGCAAGTAATAAGATCTCCAGAACTTGGGTCTCGATCAGATGAGGATCCCTCCATGAACGGTGACCAACTCTATTAAACGATGGCAGAGGATTCCTCCCAATTCACATATGATATTGATACCAATTTGGATTTCGCTTTCACCGCAGGAGATGCAGATCGGATTCTGTTCACTGAGACCCCTCTGGACCTACCAGTAAGCAAATCTAGTACTGAAATCTACCACGATATTGTTAATTTAAAGAAAAGGCTAATAGACCTAAAACTTCACGGGATTTATCTGTCCAACTACCATAGGCAAAGATTGATACCACGTGGCTTTCGCATTAACAACATCCCCACTATTGGACGCAATAACCCGGAATTCTGCAGTAAATGGTGCGGCATATTGAACAGATGCTCATTTGACCTCATCCTACTGGTGGTTGATCAAGTAGGCAAGGAACTTGCAGCCACTAAGATAGAAATAGAAAGACTTGAGGAACAGCACTTAGAATCATTGAAAAACGACACTTCATGCGATTGGCTCAACAAGCTGCAGGGAGTAATCGACAAATACCAACAAGATCTCACTAACTTTAAACAAAGTAAATTGAAAAAGGTGTCAGAGGACTACAAAGCAAAGCGTGTTTATGGTTGGCTGCTAGGATTAAGATCAGATAATTATCGTGCACCCCTGAGGAGAAAACGACTCCCTAGATCACTCAATACGGTTGACAGCTCCGACCAATCAACGGACTCTGAGACGGGAACCACCAAAGATAAGTCAAAATCTTTTTTAGGGGTAAAGACCCGTGCAAGATTGACCAAAGAGACAGAAGGAGGCGACGGGGTCACACTCGAAGGGGTGGGCGTAAATCCAAAAGGAAAGCCCCCCAGGAACAAGAAAACGTGATTTTCAACCTAAGCCAACATCTACTCACAGCAGGAGAAATGAGTCTATTGTCGAAGGGCTTATCATTTGTTCCCAGTAACACTCCAAACATGTTTGACTTGATGGTTGACACCTACAAATTTCAAAGAAAGCTAAAACTCAAGGAGCATTTTAAAGACAACCCTCATCGGGATGCACCAATCTTCAGAAACAAAAGTTCCTTTGAACCGATCAACACACCTGCTCCTATTAAAACTTTTGGCAATATTCTATATAGGGACATCAGGACTATGTCAAATAAGAGTAACCTATATAACAACTTAACATCAAGAGAACGAAATGCCATTAAGACTTTAAAAAATGACAGGGATCTAGTCATCCGTCCAGCGGACAAAGGGGGCGCAATAGTCCTTCTGGATTACATTTACTACCAGCAAGAATTACTTGGACAATTATCTGATGGCAGAACATACAGACTTTTACCAGGGGACCCTACCCCTAAATTTAAACGCGAACTGGATCAAATCCTGGACGTAGCCATAAAAGAGGGTTGGGTTGATCAGGATACTTATCAATATCTAACTACAGACTACCCTCGGACGCCCATTATATAGCCCATTATATATACCTTACCGAAGATCCATAAATCTCTCTCTTCACCCCCTGGGAGACCTATTATTTCGGCTATAGGCTCCTTATACCAACCAATTGCCACGTATATAGACTACTTTCTTCAGCCCTTTGTCCGACAGATGTTTTCTTACACACAAGACTCTAGTCATGTTATCCGCAAACTAAATGAATTGACTAATATCCCACAAGGGTGCATCCTGGTGACTATGGACGTCAGTAGTTTATATACTGTGATCCCTCATGAACAAGGAATCTGGGCATGTAGAAAAGCTCTGCTGACCTCACCTCCTGGGAAACCACCAATAGAATTCCTGTTACAACTATTGGAACTTACTCTAACCAGGAACTTTTTTCGCTTCGAAAAATCCCATTACCTACAGATGTCGGGGACGGCTATGGGTAGTGCGTTAGCACCCTCATATGCCAATCTATTTATGCTAGAATTCGAATCCAGCCACATCATCCCGCTTTTAGGGATATCTATTTTGACGTATTTCAGATACATCGATGATTTGTTCCTTATTTGGATTGAAACAGAGGAGGCATTGACAACGTTTCACCAGTATCTGAACGGGCTTGACACCCCCATCAAATTCACCATGAACTATAACACTACCAATATTGATTTTTTGGATCTTAACATTTTTCTGGGAGACCAGGGAATTGGCACGAGACTCTTCAGGAAGAGTACAGATCGCAATTCAATTCTACATGCTAGCAGCCACCATCCGCCAGCTACCATTAGAGGCATCCCCTTCTCTCAGTTCCTCCGGGTAATTAGGAACAACAGCTCTCGTGAAACGGCCACAGTCCAACTAAATGAAATGTTTAACAGGTTCCTGGAAAGAGGCTACAAGGCAGACCTATTATACTCACAACTGGAAAGAGCACTCAAATTTACACAAGCAGACCTATTAGCCGGAAAAAAGAAAAGGAAAGACACTGTCAACAATCCCCTCATCTTTTGTACGACATACTCCAGCGCCTCTAAAAATTTATCCACAAGTGTGGATAAACACTGGCCCATGCTAAATATGGATGAGTCTCTCTCATTCCATCGGGCCCCAAAACCAATGTTTGGATACAGGAGGGACAGGAGCCTCAGGGATCTGTTGGTCCAAACAGACTTTCGCAACATATGTGAAACCACAGGCAATTGGTTGACTGTACACAAGAAATTAGGCTGTTACAAATGCCCTGATTGCACGACATGCAGAAGCCTCCTAACTGGACCGGACTTTCCTCACCCACATACCGGACGGAGGTTTAAAATTACACATAAATTGGGATGCACATCTACATTTGTGGTCTACATTATCACATGCCCATGTGGCCTTTACTACGTAGGAAAAACCTCCACTACTCTCAAGGAACGTATGGCAAACCATAGATCTGCAATTAGTAAAGCTCTCAAAGAAGGGAGAGCACTACAACCAGTAGCAAGACATTTTTGACCACAGGCCACACATTACCATCCCTCCGATGTATGGCCATTGACCATCAACCCCCGCTACCTAGGGGAGGGAACCGAGAAGTAGCATTACTGAGACTTGAATCCAGATGGATCTACAAACTCGACACCGTGACACCCAGAGGTCTCAATGAAACATTGCCACTAGGATGCTTCTTGTGACTGCCTCTTGTGACTGTACATACCCCTATGGCATCAGACGGATACTCATCAAGCCTGACACACCTGGACTTTTGGGCATGCCTTACCCATATTTGTACAGCAGGGCTTCCATTGCTCTGCTGATTTATAATGATCATTAACTTTGACTGCAACTCAATGTATGATATACACTCTAGTTTGCATACCTGTTCTGTCCAGGTTCTGATTACCTACCTGCTGTCTAACACATCTATGTTTTTATTTTCACTTGTCCACTAATATCTACGCATTTTTCGTACACATCGACCTGATGCCCAAGGCTGGATGACAGGTGTACCCTGCATCACCTACTAAGCGCACCTGGGGTAGCAGGTGTACCCCGTTTTTGGTTTCAGTGACCTTGAACCAGTAGATGTACACAGTGTACTTGGGGTAGCTGGCGTACCCCTTCTGTGCTTCAAGGACCCGGAGGGTGTAGGCGTACCCTTTATGGGGTCTAAGTGTATGTGGGGTAGCAGGCGTGACCCCCCCTTGAGACTTTGAACCCAGTCTGCCCCTCTGGACAGATCCCCAAATCGTGGTGCTGCCCTTACTGTGCTGGCATGTGAACAAGCAGCTGTCCGTGAAATCAGTATAGCCCCTGCTTGGACTCTAAAGGTGGGTATGCATGAGGACGTACCAGCGCTCCTGTTGGTGTGCTGGGACATCTACACATGCGATCCTACGAAGGGAGATCCTCTAGCACTAAGTGCGGCTAGATGGAATCTCCTGCTTCGACGTCCTGGAGAGCAGACGGGTCGGGCGCGTTGCCTAGCAACGGTAACGGCGCAAGGTTGCCACGGACGCTGGCGGATACTTCCGGGTTTCCGGTTCACCTCTGCCTCACAGCGATATTGATTGTTGCGCAAACCACGGAGAGATTGGGTTCTTTCTCACTACTGTCTAAGCACTTGGATGTACACTACATACTACTGGATTGTGATGCGTAGCTCCCTATTTCCCAACACTTTTGACGTTCCCTGCTCACTGGGGGTTGCTATGGGATCCTAGCAACGGGTGTTTTGGCGCCATTTTGGGACATTTAAACCCTGTAGTTTGTGTTATGCACTGTTTTTCACCCTGACGAAAATTCCAGTACGGAATTGAAACGTTGGTCTACAATAAACCTTTGAAGTAAGATTTTGTTCCTGCCTTGTTGATTATACACTGGAGTGCCGTCATCTCTGTGGATATTGTTGTTTTCTTTAGACTGGCACCCAGGATTTTTTGTACTTATGGTGTGCGATTCTCATACTATGGGACTACCATATATATATATATATATATATATATATATATAATCAAAATGGTCAATAAACCGCACTTCCAGGACTTCCATAAGGTGTGAAAAAGCAAAAATTATTTTATTATTATCAACGTTTCGGCTCCCAACTTAAGCCGTCTTCAGGAGGTGAAAAACCTCCTGAAGACGGCTTAAGTTGGGAGCCGAAACGTTGATAATAATAAAATAATTTTTGCTTTTTCACACCTTATGGAAGTCCTGGAAGTGCGGTTTATTGACCATTTTGATTATTTATAATTTAACCAGCACCTAGGCAGTGACGACTACTTGGGAGTGCTCCAGATTGCGATTTCTGGATATATATATATATATATATATATATATATATATATATATATATATATATATATATATATATATATATATGTGTGTACAAAACAAAAACACTCTATTTTTATGCAGTTTGCCTTAGCTTTATTGTTATATACAGTAGATCTACATCAACTGTTGTTTTAAAATTTAAGATGACTGACGAGGCAAGAAAAAAGATGTAAGCTTCATCCTTTTTATGGTTTATGTCTCTTAGGGAGTTATTTATTAAAGTCCGAACGCCAAAAACTCAAAAATTCGAGTTCTTTTGACTATAAAATCCGAATTTTTAGTTATTTATTATAACCCAAGGATGGAAAAAGTCTGAATACGAAAATCTGGCATCTCAGACCTGCCAAGATTGTATATAAGTCAATGGGAGAAGTTCTGAAAATATTCTGATCTGCGCTGGGTCTCATGCAAAAATCCAAAGATTTTGTGGTTTTCTAATGGAAAATCCGAAAAAGTCGTACAATTATAATTTTCACATGATTTTCACGTTTTTTTTAGATTTTTTTCCTGCACTGGAAATTTTCTGGAAAATGTATTGATAAATAAAGGGAAATAACCCATGCGGATTTGGTCAGAGTTTATTTCAGAAAATAATGAGATAAATTTGGATTTTCATAAATAACCCCCTTAATGTGAAAGGACAAATTTATGGCTTAGTTGTGCTTATGATGCATAAATATCTGAAATTGCAGAAATTAAAATAAATGTATTTTTTTTACTGGAAGAAACCATGGTAATCTGTCTCTACCTTGTTTCACACTCTTTAGGTTTACAGAGTAATCCAACCCTTCACCTAGTTCCATTCTAAAGTGATAGATTCTGGGACTTGCAGTCCCTCTGCTTTACAGAAAATCTGTGTTTGCCAGCCACAATGGAAAGCACAGGATTTAAAAGTTCCTAAACAAATCACTTCAAACTGAACAAGTTAAGTGAGGGGTTGCATAATCCTGTGGCCTAAGGGGCATTAGTAACATAAATTCAGCCCAACCCTGACCAGTGGGTCCAGCGAATTTAGGGCTGACTTGTACATCATTATTAGGTCATCATCATTTCCATTGAATTCGATGTGATTTTTGGGCATTCAATTATTGTTTATGCACCTATGATACATCAGCCCATCTGAATAAGCAGATGTCAAGAAGTGGAGTATATTCTCCCTTTTATTGCACTTAAAGTGACAGTACACTACACAGTACTATGGCATTACAATAAAGGTGTGTTACTTTAGCTTGTGGTACAGGAGTAAGCAATGTTAGTAATTTATTATAATATACTGTAGAGCACTGTGTGCACAAATAGCTCTTTGTAAATAAAACTATATATAAATACATTTTAATAGAAAACTGTATAAATGAAGACAGCTTGTACCACTGCTGCACCACTGAGAACAGCTCTCTGCTTGCTTGAGGTTTATGCATAATAAATGAAGGGATTGTGTGTAATCTAAAAGAAAATGTTTGTCTAAGCATTACCTTTAGCCATTCTAACCTCCCTGATCTCCCAAGGAACAAACTATTTCAGCACAAGTTGCTTGTATATGAGAGAGTCAAAAGAAAAAGCTTGTTTGATTTTTTTCAGTGGACCTTCCTAGAGTATTCCAGAGCCTGTTCTCCGAAATCCTCCCACTGTGAGCCATGATAGAACCAAGTTGTATCCCTGAATATATATTTCTCACTGCTGCTGTTACCAGTGTTGTGCACTTAAAGGGGAAGTAAAGTCTAAAATAGAATATGGCTAGAAATGCTGTATTTTGTATACTAAACATAAACATGAACTTACTGCAACACAAGCCTAATTAAACAAATGATTTATGCTTTCAAAGTTGGCCACAGGAGGTCACCATCTTGTAACTGTCTAACATCTTTGCAAGACCAAGACTATGCACATGCTCAGTGTGGTCTGGGCTGCTTAGGGTCATCATAAATTATCAAAACAGCACAAGTCAAATAATATCTGCCAGAAGCCTATACAGCAAGACTGATTCATAATCGGAATAGGCAGGCTGCACTGGGTCCTGTGTTGTCATGTAATGTGGATTTTATGGTTTTTGTATTGTTTAATACAAACTTTCTCCAACTCAGCAGAACCAGTGGCTGCAGCAAAATAATACTTCAAATAGAATCCCAGTGTATCTGTTAAAATCTGGCTCCATAATCTTTGTCCCTGCAGCTGGAGTTGGAAACAGTAATGGGTTGTAATGCCAAAATAAAATCCAATACAAATCTCTACACAGTCGCCGACTGCTCCACAGGGAAACAAACAAAGCTGCTTGAGTTCTGTATGGCTGGGAAGTAAGATGGGGGCTCCCCCTGCTGTTCATAAGTATGATTGTTTCTCTGCTCAGCAGTTAGGGACCGTCTGACAATTCCTATCCACAGCAGTAATTGAAGGGAGAATATCACTGCATACAGTCCGGTTTCTTATAAAAACTGTACACATTTTTTTAATGAAAGTATATTGGAGATAGGTTTCTTTTTCATTAAAGAAATATTTTTTTGCCTTTACATGCCCTTTATATACACTTGACCTTAGCTCTTTTGGCAACAATGTATGCCTTAAATATTTAAAAATTAAAAGTCAAATAATCCAATGACAGTATCTAATATGCAACAGCACCTTGTTTCTAGAGTGTATGGATAAGGGTTAATTAGGTTCTGTGATAAGGAAGGGTAATGTGGGTCCCGTGTGTAAGGATAAACACAAACATCTGATAAATAGGTTTAATAACACAATGCCAATATGTTTGGAAATATTTAGAGAAGAGGACTATGAATAAGATATGCATTGCAACAGGGACGAGGATAAAGCTGACCATACAAGGGATTTAAGATTTAGCCCCCTCACACCAAGTAAGCAGCTTATCTGACGTAGGTATGTATGGGTCCTGCCCAACTGCCTCCCCGAATATCAGCCAAAAATCTATTGGGAAGCTGTGAAAATCCTGTTGGCAAGGACAGCATAGCCAATATTAAAATTTGTGCTGCACGGTGTTCTACGACTATGTGAATGGATTTAAGATTGAAAGGTAAGTCGGCTGCATATAATGAGGAAACCCTTAGATTGTTCTGATACCTGGCAACTCTTCTATAAAGTCAGCATTGTCTATCCAGCGTTCTAGATAAAGATTGGCAACAAAATAATTACTGAAATGGAATATTCTCTTCAAGTTAAGCTGCCACCTCTGCTCAGAATGTGAACCTTGTTTTATCAGTTTTCATCAATGATAAGCAGTGGTTCATTGTAACAGGCAGGTAATGAAGCGTCTATTGTATGACAGTCTGCATGATAATCAATGCAAGCTTTCTGGCAGCATTTCCTATTAAGCACTGGCACTGCCTTTTGTCCTGTACATGTGAACGAAAAGGTCATATAACTGGTCTTTCATGTACAAAATATTTAGACACATATCTTCTATAAAGACATCTCAGTGTAAATTGGCACTGACAGCTGCACCACATGCTTGTTGGCAGAATTATGACTGTGCCATGCCAAGTTTCAATACTGTTACAATTCTGAGCTCACACAATTAATGACAGTTTTAAAAATATACATAAACACATTTGTTTGTGGAAACTTTCTTAATTAAGCATGCCTGTTATTTGTTCACAGCTGTGCCCCTTAACTATTTAAATAAACAAGATACTTTGCATCTGGGCATATACTATATGCCTGTATATATATATTGCATCCCAAAATCTGTCTGTCTATCTATATATCTATCTCCCCTCCATCTCACCCAGTTGGAAGTTATACACCACAGTGGCACTGTTTTCATTGCATCATGCTGTGTTTTAATTGCTGATGTTGTCTTACATGGCCTTCACAATTGGCAGGCTATTATGTACCATGTTTGCTTTGTAAGTGGGATCATGGCTTTCTGTAGCCGCGGCATCAAGGAAACCCAAATCCTAGTCTAAGCTCAGCATGTAATTATGTTGTTAGGAGAAGGTAGGTTTTATTGTTTGTATATCACTTCCACTTGGCTCCCCAATGATTAACAGCTCTGTTCTTGGTTGTCAGTCCTCAACATAAATCCTTTATTAGCCATCAGATATATGTAAGACTGTGACTGTGACTGGCTAGCCTTCTACATCTTTTTTCTATAACCCATATAGTGAATTGTTTGTACTTAGAGCTATGTAAATGCCTGTTTGCTTTAAACTCTGTGAGTTCAGTTTAGTAACATTAAAATCTGTATAATCTTTCCAGGAAATCCATCACAGATTTAAAAGATGTTTTGGCAAAATTGTGACAAGAAAGGAATGTCTAATATATATGTAGGTTGTAAAGCAAAGGATTTCCTTAACGTGGGGCACTGGGATTTGCACTAACAAGTAGGCACAAATGTGGTGAAATATGAACTCATTTGTGCCTCTCAGGGATGTAAATGGGCCAAATCTGCTGGCTGAGCAGATCAGGACAGAAATATCCCCTTGACAGAAATTGGAATAGATTGTTACTAAAAGCTGCTGAAATTATACATCTTGGCAACACAGAATAACTCCACATCTCTAATTTTATTTTCAGCACTTTACCATTTTTGAGGAAATGTTGAATAATATATTCATGAAATATCCTAAGGGCTTTATAAAATACAAGAAGGGAACAAAGCTGCAAAAACATTCAGTATAGTTCTGTGGGCATTCCTCTTTTATAGGACTTGCAGTGCTTTACCTAAGGATTTATTATTGAGTATTTTTAGAATGCCAACATATTGCGCAGCACTGTAAAATGAATGTGCTTATAAAAGAAATCACACAAATTACATACATATAACATACAGAGTTACATACATAACAACCAGTACCAGTAAACAGGTGAGGAGGGCCCTGTGCAAAAGAGCTTACAATCTAAATTGGAAGGGAATGAGACATAAGGGGCAGGATGTCTGCCACATACAATACTGTTTTAGCACCTCTCCCTGGACAGTTTAAAGGAGAAGGAAACCCAGTCGGCGCAAAAACCCTCCCCCCTCCCCTGTGTTGCTTCCCCTCCCTCCTCCCCCCTGGCCTACCTGTCTCGCTGGGCAAATGCCCCTTACTTGTTACTTACCCTTCTGCACAGGTCCAGTCTACGGAGTTCACCGATGCCATCTTCTTCCAAGCGATCTTCTTCCTGCTTTGACCGGTATTTTGGCGCATGCGCCGTAGGAGCATTTCGCCGGTACGGATCTACTGCGCATGCGCCAAAAGTCACAAAGTTTTCCGATTTCACTTCGTGACTTGGCGCATGCGCAGTACATCCGTACTGGCGAAATGCTCCTACTGCGCATGCACCGGTCAAAGCAGGAAGAAGATCGCTTGGAAGAAGATGGCGTCGGTGAACTCCGTAGACTGGACCTGCGCAGAAGGGTAAGTAACAAGTTAGGGGCATTTGCCCAGCGAGACAGGTAGGAGAGGGGGGAGGAGGAGGGGAAGCAACACAGGGGAGGGGGGGAGGGTTTTTGCGCCGACTGGGTTTCCTTCTCCTTTAATAACAACTCATAGCTCCAATCATGCTAATGCAATCAACATCTTACCTCCATGAGGTCTCTCAACCCAAGTTGGTTTTACTAAACAGATTATGCTGATTGGAGTAAGAATCCAGGCTATATAACCACAAATATTTTTGTACAGGTCATTCTGAATTGAGAAATCCAGTTGGATGACTAGTGAAACATCTTCAAGGAAAAAGAAAATACAGCAAGGCCAGTTGATTTGACTCATTACTATAGATATACCATGACCTGGATAAATGAGAACCGTTGCAGACATAAGTTGCAGACATAATTAAGTTTTCATCATTCAAAAATAATTAATATTTCATGTCTACGCTTGTGGCTCATTATTGAACAGTGGTTAATTTTAAAATTTAGCACATTTAAAGAACCATAATATGCTAAAATAATTAAGAAAAAACTTATACAGAATTGAATGGTTCAGTACCCACTTTAGCTAGACAAAATAGAAATGTCAATACACTGCTTTCAGTGTTTTCCACCTGTCCTGAATCCGTTCTGTTATTGTCACGGTCAGTGCCCAACACCAGAACAAACACCAAGCACCCTGGTCTTGGCTCGTGCTTCACCAGTAGTGTGACTGCCTTTGGGCCTCGGGAGGAGCTCTCGGCTTACTTGGATGCAACCTGGACTTAAACGAGAGGTGCAAGATGAGGGTTTTGGATAGGCAGAGGGGCACGACTGTAGATATCGTATTTAAGGCCAAAGGTCACGGTACAAGCAGAAATAGGCAAATTTGTGGTCAGACAGGCAGGATCGAGGCAAGTAGATAGCAAGGATCGTCAGGCAGGCAAGGGTCAAAACCGGGTAATCAATCAAATGGGATGAGGCAGAATCGGAATCAAACAACAGGCAGAAGTCAAACCAGGAAGTCAATCAGGAGGGACAAGCGGAATCAAAGTCGGTTTCAGTCAAGGGTCAGATTTTCAGAGGTCAGAGAAGTCAAAAGCCAGGCCGGGGCAAACACAGGAGATCAGAACAGATTTCAGGCAAACAGGAACTAGCACAAGGCTCAGGAAACCACCAGGAATCAAATCCTATCACGGGCCAGGTACTGTAGCTTTAATGAGCCTTAAATACTTTCAAATTTGGCGCCATTGTGCGCTGGCGCCTTTAAATAACAAGGAGGTGCATGCGCCCCTTAAGGATTCAAGATGGCGCCAGACACGGAGAGGCTGGCGGGCGTCACCGCCACACCACTGGACCACCAGGGTTAGTCTTCATTACAGTTATCATTTGGTATGTCTATCATTTTGGGCCATACATAGGTAATTAAGTTGACAACTCAGATTAGAGAGATCACCTTAGCAGCTGATGCTTGCCTCTATATTGGCATTGTTTTTAGGCAAGTATTCTTACAAAAGTAAATCCATTGATTCATGCAAGCCAGTAATGAAAAGGCATGCTTGCCTTTGTTAGTGAATGTATTGCTCAAGAGACTGAATTCTGGTTTTGCAGCTGAACTCTGTAACCTTATGAGTTGCTCCTTGGGAATAATGCTTATAATTGTAAAAAGATCAGGCTGCTTGGCCTTATTCTCATCCAGAAATATCTTTTTAATGAAGTTACATTAAATTATTATTATATAAGAGTGTTTTATTTCCCAAGGCAGCCCGTCCTGTCAGTTCAGATTTCTGGGGTTAAACCTGGACAGTAGAATAATGTGTAGCTCCAACTTCCCCTATTATCCTCAGTACTTCCTCCTGGGCTGAGCTCCCTACTCCATTAGTTGTCCCTATAGTCATTTGCTTGGTCATATACAGTAGTTCCCATACACTTCATTATCTGTACATGTACATCTTAGGTCTATTTACTTTGACTTTTAGGTTCATGATCTCTTTTTTTGACAGGCATTTGTTCAGGTTCCTTTTAGCTCACAACATATATATATATATATATATGTATTTAACTATTTACATTCAAACTACTACTTCCTTTCACTGCTTTTAGCCCCTAAGGGTTTTTTCAGATTTAGAGAGAGTTTACATTTGTTTTTCTTTTGTACATTTTGTACTTATTTGGACCAGTGGCCCCCGGCAGTCATTATTTACTGTGGTTTCATTGGTTGTTAGCAGTAGCAGTTTATGCAAACTTTATAGACTTCAGTACCACAGTTCTACTTTTTAAACTATGGTCCTTACAGTCAACAAGGTTTTGACAAAATATTTGACTCTTTTAATTTTTTACTTTGATTCAGATACTTATTGTGTATGCTCTTATATCTTCTCCACTTTCTCTTGCTTTAAGCCCATAACATTTTTCCTTGTAGTGTGGATTTATTTTAGATGGGGCAATAATTTGTGCATTCAAGTTACTGGAAGCATAAATTTGTATGTTTGCATGGGGCATACGCAGGCACACTGGATATGTAAAAGCTTATTTTTTTGTAGTACATTTCCTGTTTTAGCTTATTATATATTTTCATACTTGGAAAAATCATTTGTATTTATTGGTATTTGTCGTATCAGACACAATCAATCAGAAAACACTCATCTTATTATTATTTCAGTATAACAGAGAGCAATAAGCTGGCTATGCCAGAGGTGTATTCTAGTGATGGGTGAATCTGTTCCGTTTTGCAGAAAACTTTGTGAAACAGTGAAAAATTCATGATACGCATTGTCAAATGGGCGTCCAAATAATTTTGACGCGCGACAATTTTATGCGTGCAACAATTTTTATATGCACGTTATAATGCAAATGCATTAAAATCAGTGGGCGTCCGAATAATTTCGACGCATGAAAATTTTATGCGCTTGACAATTTTGACGCATACCAGATTTTTTTTTTGCCACAGTTTCGTGAATTTATTCACGGGCGGCAAAATGCAGAAATTCGCTGCAAATCAATTCCTGGGAAATTTATTTGCCCATCACTAGTGTATACAATTGCACTGGTAAAACCTGCTCTTAAATAAAGTTTGTTCAAGCACAACCTGAAGTACCTCTGAGAGTGTGTCAGTTGGGAAGTGTTACACATACAATAGGAAGTGGTTCCCCCTAGATCAACAACACCACAAGTGTGAGACATCATCTTCATGTAGCTATGTGGGGTACACAGCATATTCATTTGCAGCCTTACATATACAATTCTATCAAGATGCTTGTACATTGGTTACTACATACATTTCTGGAAAAAAAGTTCAAATGCTAATAAAGCAAAACGCTAAATATTGCTGTTACATTACTTTAATACATAAATAGTTTTAAAGGGGTGTTCACTATCCTCACTCTTTTTATAGTTAATTTGTTTTCAGCTTGTTCACCATAAACAAAGACTTTTCGATTGCTTTCTATCTTTTACCATTCTTGTATTCCTGTCTCTAGTGTTTCAGTGTGGCAACTCAGTGATCCAGGAGCTTAAAGGGATACTGTCATGAGAAAACATGTTTTTTTCAAAATGCATCAGTTAATAGTGCTACTCCAGCAGACTTCTAAAAATTCCAAATTCTCAAAAGAGGAAGCAGATTTTTTATATTGAATTTTGAAATCTGACATGGGGCTAGACATATTGTCAGTTTCCCAGCTGCCCCAGTCATGTGACTTGTGCCTGCACTTTAGGAGAGAAATGCTTTCTGGCAGACTGTTATTTCTCCTACTTAATGTAACTGAATCAGTCTCAGTGGGACTTGGCTTTTACTATTGAGTGTTGGTTTTAGATCTACCAGGGAGCTGTTATCTTGTGTTAGGCAGTATCTGTGGAATATTAGCAACTATTGTATCAATTCTAACAGCTTCCCTTAATGAAATGCAGGGATTCTGCTCAGCAGGGACAAAGATAGCAAATGCACCAACTAATTGTATCAATTTAAAACAATTAAAGAGTTGCCGACTCCCCCCCCATAGCTCCTTTAGAAGTTGAAAAATGTAACTTTACATTTCAATATTAGTAAAACTGTAACAAATAGAAAGTGATTGGAAAAAGTCTTTATTATACATTGTTTTGTTGTCCCTGGATTCCATGAAAGTTTGACTAACTGAGCTTATAGTTTATTATGTGTAATTCTCTTTTTTTCCCTCAAATTGGGTGATTACACGTTGTCCTTTCACCTACCATTGCTCTTTAAGGGCTCTTACTGACGAGAGGTTGAAGCTGCGTTCCACACAGGCACGGGTAGTTGCCTAACGCAGGTTGAGACGCAACATGCTGCATTTTTCCTGCGTTCGGCGCCTACACGCGCCTGTGTGAGTACAGCCCCATTGAAAAAAGCTAAATGTGTCTATTCCTGTGCTCCCCTGCGGCTGAATGCTGAAAAACGGAACGCAGGGGAGCGCAGCTTCAACCGCTCATCAGTAAGAGCCCTTATAGTGTTACAAACCCCTCTCAAGGAGCAAATGTCAAATGAGTTATGTTTCCTTTGCAGTGTCTGCTGGCTGCAGCTACTCTTAGCTTGAAAAAACTCATATTTTTAAACTGTGCATAATTGAGTCTACTACTGGTAAAATGTAGAAAAATAAACCTTGATTTTTAAAGTTCCATTAATCTTTGAACAGGTGATCATTGTCAAGGTACTTGACAATGAATTTTAGCATTACTTCTGGTTTGTTATTCTAGTCATCTGAAATGACTGAAACATTGTATAAAATTGGACAGCTGCTCCCTATTAATATTCCTGTATCAATATTCTTAATAATTCTCCATGCATGTATATGTAAGTTCTTCCAGGCTTGAGATATGTGTGTATTCGTGTATACTTGTTTTTTCTTACTTGACAGTTATATAATAGTTGCCCTGAGAGCATCTATTTAAAGAGGAAATTGTATTTTATATATTTTAATATTATTCTCCCCTTGATATTCCTGGCTTGTTGTTATTTTGTGCGGTTAGGTTATACAAACTTAATTAAATTTGAGTCCTAATAGTATTACATAATAACATTATTATGAATCCTTAATTTATGTATTACTGCCTTAGGTGTGTACATAGAATATAGGAATGTGCAAAATCTGGCATTCATTTTACATTTAGATCTACAAATTGCTTTGAGATTCACTTGGGAATTATTATGTGGCCAAATAATTTGTGGAGCATTTGTTCAACCCTAGAATGCATAGATTTGGTGCATTGAATAATGGAATGTTTCAAATTTAAAGTTATTGGGAGTCGGTACAATTTTGGCCACTCCAGATATCCAAAATTGCTTCCAACTTTGACTCCACATCTGTTTTTAACACACTTGTCTGTGCCTTTTATATAATTTGCTTTCCAGTTGTAGCAATGAACCTATATATTTGTCTTTATATATATATTGTGGCAGAGTGAGGGATTCTGTGGGCTACGGAAGCAGTATTTCTGCTGGCAGCTCTAGGGTTAATCCAGTCAGGCAAGCATGTGCATGGGTTTCCAATTAAATGAAAATTATACCCCCGAACAATGTAGGTCCCTATAAAAATATATTGCATAAACAGCTCATATGTAAAACCCTGCTTCATGTAAATAAAATATTTTCATAATAATATACCTTTTTAGTAGTATTTGTGATTGGGTAATCATTAACCCTTTAAGTGCCAGCAGAATTTCACATTTTGGTTACGCGAAATGCCAGCCGTTTTTGAAACATTTTGTGCTCTCTCACTTTAGGGGCATTTTCTGAGGGGAAACCTATAGTTTACCTAGGAAAACTATACATTGTTTTTTTCGGTAGAAACTGAGCTTTCTAAATCTGCCGGAGTTTTCATGTATTTCCACCTGTGCAAAAAAATTTATAGTGCTAAATACCAAAAAAAAATGAAAAATTACCATTTTTCATCGTATATCAATTTATACCAGAAAAATATTTCATTTTAGGGATGAAAATCCAACTGATTTGGAAAGCCTTATGTATCTCGAACGTGCCAATACCAGATATGTATAGTTTTAGGGAGATTTAGGATTTCTGTACAGCAAAAACTCCCGGCAGTATATTACCGAATTTTGAAAGCACTAAGGCAGAAAACGGCATGCTTTAGATTCCAAGGCAAAAAATCCTGAAACCGTAGGTTTACCCCAGAAAACCATACATTTTTGAAAAGTACACATTCTGCCGATTACAAAATGGGTAACTATGTCTCTCTACTCCCAACTACCAAACATAAAAGCTTGTCTGAAAATAGCGGTTTTTCAAAAAAAATTCAAAATTCTGAAAAATCATTTCAAAGGTTTTATTTTGCTGCTCCACATATCCCAAACTATATTAGGTACCAAGAAAAAGCACCTGAAATATGATTGCCAGGGGTCCACTGAACAGTTTGATACCCATTATGCATAGGTTTACCAAAGTATCTGGCATTTAGAGACACCAATATGAAGTTAGCACATCCAAATTGATCAGGACTTTACTTCAGCTACTGAGAAATCAACACATTGACTGCATTTTTTGTGGGGTAAAAACACAGAAATATATGTTTACCCCCCAAACCCATATATTTTTGGAAAGTACACATTCTACTGAATCTAAAATGGGTACCCATGCCTTTCTGCTCCAAACTACTGAGTCGCAAGGCTTTCCCAAAATTGTCGGTTTTGGTGAAATATCTGAAAATTGCCTCAAACCTTCAACTTCCCAGCACCATATCGCCCATGTATCATTACGTACTAAGAAAAAGCACCCTAAATATGATTGCCAGGGTTCCTCTGAACATTTTGGTGGTCATTGTTCATAAGTTTACCAAAGTATCTGGCATTTAGAGGCCCCAAAATGAAGTTAGCGCATACAAACAGTCCCGTGGGTAACTTCAGCTAATGAAAGATCAACACATTGACTGCATTTTTGTGGGGTAAAAACACAGAAATATATGTTTACCCCCCAAAACCCATATATTTTTGGAAAGTACACATTCTACCGAATCTAAAATGGGTACCCATGCCTTTCTGCTCCAAACTACTGAGTCGCAAGGCTTTCCCAAAATTGTCGGTTTTGGTGAAATATCTGAAAATTGCCTCAAAGCTTCAACTTCCCAGCACCATATCACCCATGTATCGTTACGCACCAAGAAAAAGCACCCTAAATATGATTGCCAGGGTTCCTCCAAACAATTTGGTGGCCATTGTTCATAGGTTTACCAAAGTATCTGGCATTTAGAGGCCTCAAAATGAAGTTAGCGCATACAAATAGTCCTGTGGGTAACTTCATCTAATGAAAAATCAACACATTGACTGCATTTTTGTGGGGTAAAAACACAGAAATATATGTTTACCCCCCAAACCCATATATTTTTGGAAAGTACACATTCTACTGAATCTAAAATGGGTACCCATGCCTTTCTGCTCCAAACTACTGAGTCGCAAGGCTTTCCCAAAGTTGTCGGTTTTGGTGAAATATCTGAAAATTGCCTCAAAGCTTCAACTTCCCAGCACCATATCACCCATGTGTCATTACGTACTAAGAAAAAGCACCCTAAATATGATTGCCAGGGTTCCTCTGAACATTTTGATGGCCATTGTTCATAAGTTTACCAAAGTATCTGGCATTTAGAGGCCCCAAAATGAAGTTAGCGCATACAAACAGTCCCGTGGGTAACTTCATCTAATGAAAAATCAACACATTGACTGCATTTTTGTGGGGTAAAAACACAGAAATATATGTTTACCCCCCAAACCCATATATTTTTGGAAAGTACACATTCTACTGAATCTAAAATGGGTACCCATGCCTTTCTGCTCCAAACTACTGAGTCGCAAGGCTTTCCCAAAGTTGTCGGTTTTGGTGAAATATCTGAAAATTGCCTCAAAGCTTCAACTTCCCAGCACCATATCACCCATGTGTCATTACGTACTAAGAAAAAGCACCCTAAATATGATTGCCAGGGTTCCTCTGAACATTTTGGTGGCCATTGTTCATAAGTTTACCAAAGTATCTGGCATTTAGAGGCCCCAAAATGAAGTTAGCGCATACAAACAGTCCCGTGGGTAACTTCAGCTAATGAAAAATCAACACATTGACTGCATTTTTGTGGGGTAAAAACACAGAAATATATGTTTACCCCCCAAACCCATACATTTTTGGAAAGTACACATTCTACAGAATCTAAAATGGGTACCCATGCCTTTCTGCTCCAAACTACTGAGTCGCAAGGCTTTCCCACATTTGTCGGTTTTGGTGAAATATCTGAAAATTGCCTCAAAGCTTCAACTTCTCAGCACCATATCACCCATGTATCGTTATGCACCAAGAAAAAGCACCCTAAATATGATTGCCAGGGTTCCTCCGAACAGTTTGGTGGCCATTGTTCATAGGTTTACCAAAGTATCTGGCATTTAGAGGCCCCAAAATGAAGTTAGCGCATACAAATAGTCCTGTGGGTAACTTCAGCTAATGAAAGATCAACACATTGACTGCATTTTTGTGGGGTAAAAACACAGAAATATATGTTTACCCCCCAAACCCATACATTTTTGGAAAGTACACATTCTACAGAATCTAAAATGGGTACCCATGCCTTATTGCTCCAAACTACCGAGTCGCAAGGCTTTCCCAAAGTTGCCGGTTTTGGTGAAATATCTGAAAATTGCCTCAAAGCTTCAACTTCCCAGCACCATATCACCCATGTGTCATTACGTACTAAGAAAAAGCACCCTAAATATGATTGCCAGGGTTCCTCTGAACATTTTGGTGGCCATTGTTCATAAGTTTACCAAAGTATCTGGCATTTAGAGGCCCCAAAATGAAGTTAGCGCATACAAACAGTCCCGTGGGTAACTTCAGCTAATGAAAAATCAACACATTGACTGCATTTTTGTGGGGTAAAAACACAGAAATATATGTTTACCCCCCAAACCCATACATTTTTGGAAAGTACACATTCTACAGAATCTAAAATGGGTACCCATGCCTTTCTGCTCCAAACTACTGAGTCGCAAGGCTTTCCCACATTTGTCGGTTTTGGTGAAATATCTGAAAATTGCCTCAAAGCTTCAACTTCTCAGCACCATATCACCCATGTATCATTATGCACCAAGAAAAAGCACCCTAAATATGATTGCCAGGGTTCCTCCGAACAGTTTGGTGGCCATTGTTCATAGGTTTACCAAAGTATCTGGCATTTAGAGGCCCCAAAATGAAGTTAGCGCATACAAATAGTCCTGTGGGTAACTTCAGCTAATGAAAGATCAACACATTGACTGCATTTTGTGGGGTAAAAACACAGAAATATATGTTTACCCCCCAAACCCATACATTTTTGGAAAGTACACATTCTACAGAATCTAAAATGGGTACCCATGCCTTATTGCTCCAAACTACCGAGTCGCAAGGCTTTCCCAAAGTTGCCGGTTTTGGTGAAATATCTGAAAATTGCCTCAAAGCTTCAACTTCCCAGCACCATATCACCCATGTGTCATTACGTACTAAGAAAAAGCACCCTAAATATGATTGCCAGGGTTCCTCTGAACATTTTGGTGGCCATTGTTCATAAGTTTACCAAAGTATCTGGCATTTAGAGGCCCCAAAATGAAGTTAGCGCATACAAACAGTCCCGTGGGTAACTTCAGCTAATGAAAAATCAACACATTGACTGCATTTTTGTGGGGTAAAAACACAGAAATATATGTTTACCCCCCAAACCCATATATTTTTGGAAAGTACACATTCTACGGAATCTAAAATGGGTACCCATGCCTTTCTGCTCCAAACTACTGAGTCGCAAGGCTTTGCCAAATTTGGCGGTTTTGGTGAAATATCTGGAAATTGCCTCAAAGCTTCAACTTTCCAGCATCGTATTGTCCATGTATCATTACCAGCATAAAGCATCCTAAATATAAACATAGGGGTCTACTAAACAGTTTGATGCCCAATATGCATAGATATACCAAACTATGTGGCGCACAGAGACCCCCAAATGACAATATGTATAGACATTTTCACGGCTGACGCGCTGGCTGCTGCAATATAACCACTCGGTGTGTGTATTATGCGACATTAGACCACCTAACAGTACAGAGACCCCAGAAAACCATATATTTTCAGAAAGTACACATTCTGACGAATCCAATATGGGTAAATATGTGTTCCTACTGCAAACTGCCAAACTGCAAAGCAATGCTGAACGTAACGGTTTTTATCAAATTTCTGAAAATCGTCACAAAGCTTGAATTTTACCCCATTATATGCCCCACATTTCGTAACTTATCAGCATAAAACATCCCAAATATGAACGCCAGGGGTCTACTGAACACTTTGATGCCCAGTATGCATAGATATACCAAACTATGTGGCGCACAGAAACCCCCAAATGACAATAGTGTATATACATTTTCACGGCTGACGCACTGGCAGCTGCAATATAAGCACCTGGTGTGTGTATTATGCGACATTAGACCCCCCTAACAGTACAGAGACCCCAGAAAACCATATATTTTCAGAAAGTACACATTCTGACGAATCCAATATGGGTAAATAAGTGTTTCTACTGCAAACTGCCAGACTGCAAAGCAATGCTGAACATAACGGTTTTTATCAAATTTCTGAAAATTGTCAGAAAGCTTGAATTTTACCCCATTATATGCCCCACATTTCGTAACTTATCAGCATAAAACATCCTAAATATGAACGCCAGGGGTCTACTGAACACTTTGATGCCCAATATGCATAGATATACCAAACTATGTGGCGCACAGAGACCCCCAAATGACAATAGTGTATATACATTTTCACGGCTGACGCGCTGGCTGCGGCAATATAAGCACCTGGTGTGTGTATTATGCGACATTAGACCCCCCTAACAGTACAGAGACCCCAGAAAACCATATATTTTCAGAAAGTACACATTCTGACGAATCCAATATGGGTAAATGTGTGTTTCTACTGCAAACTGCCAAACTGCAAAGCAATGCTGAACATAACGGTTTTTATCAAATTTTTGAAAATCGTCAGAAAGATTGAATTTTACCCCATTATATGCCCCACATTTCGTAACGTTTCAGCATAAAACATCCTAAATATGAACGCCAGAGGTCTACTGAACACTTTGATGCCCAATATGCATAGATATACCAAACTATGCGGCGCACAGAGACCACCAAATGACAATAGTGTATATACATTTTCACGGCTGACGCGCTGGCTGCTGCAATATAAGCACCTGGTGTGTGTAATATGCGACATTAGACCACCTAACAGTACAGAGACCCCAGAAAACCATATATTTTCAGAAAGTACACATTCTGACGAATCCAATATGGGTAAATATGTGTTTCTACTGCAAACTGCCAAACTGCAAAGCAATGCTGAACATAACGGTTTTTATCAAATTTCTGAAAATTGTCAGAAAGATTGAATTTTACCCCATTATATGCCCCACATTTCGTAACGTATCAGCATAAAACATCCTAAATATGAACGCCAGAGGTCTACTGAACACTTTGATGCCCAATATGCATAGATATACCAAACTATGTGGCGCACAGAGACCCCCAAATGACAATAGTGTATATACATTTTCACAGCTGACGCGCTGGCTGCTGCAATATAAGCACCTGGTGTGTGTATTATGCGACATTAGACCCCCCTAACAGTACAGAGACCCCAGAAAACCATATATTTTCAGAAAGTACACATTCTGACGAATCCAATATGGGTAAATAAGTGTTTCTACTGCAAACTGCCAAACTGCAAAGCAATGCTGAACATAACGGTTTTTATCAAATTTCTGAAAATTGTCAGAAAGCTTGAATTTTACCCCATTATATGCCCCACATTTCGTAACGTATCAGCATAAAACATCCTAAATATGAACGCCAGAGGTCTACTGAACACTTTGATGCCCAAAATGCATAGATATACCAAACTATGTGGCGCACAGAGACCCCCAAATGGATATATAGTAGATAAAATTTACAAGGCAAAACAAAATAAGGCAGTAAAGGGTGAAATGCAAAAAAATCCAATAAAACCACAAAAATCAATGTTTTTTTTCCAGACTAGTGTTATCAGCTGTCAGAATCACAGTTTGAATATTTTAGATGGGCCAAACAGGTTATACGGCTAGAAAAAAGGGAACACAATATATGCAGAGCTGAAAATGCAATAAAATGGCTAAAAATTCAATAAAATGGCTAAAAATGCACCAAAATACCCAAAATTGCAATATAATCACCGAAATAACATACAAAAGGTATTGCACAGTACGGTTAGCGAATACGCTATGCGTAATGGCAATAAAAAAATTTTTTCAGCCAAAAAAAGAAACGATGCGATAAGAAAAAAAAAAAAAAGGCCACAATGCCATGTATGTGCGTGTGCGTGTGTACAAATGGTAAATTACATGTTATGTGCGCGTGTGTGCGTGTGCACATGTGTGTAAGTGCAGTGAGTGTAAGTGACCCCCCCAATCCCCAAAAATGTATGTGTAAGTGTGTGTAAGTGTGAATCTAAGTGTGTATTACTGTAATAAGTGTGTGTTGGTGTGTTTGTGTGTGTAATTGTTGCACTAACCTGAAAAAATCGCTGGAGACTGTTGCAGGCGATCAGGAAGAGCCCCTGGAAGACATCTGCCTCGTGGTTCCTGTCTGTGTGCTGTGGGGGCGGAGATCGACGATCCGGTGCAGGCTGCAGCAGCAGGACACGTAAGTAACACGTGCCTGCTGCTGTTTTTGGGCCCCTGGGCGATCGCGCCCCAGGGGCCACTCGATCCCCTGCTCTGCTCGTTGCCTAGGGGCAGGGGATCGAGCAGGAACGGAGCGAGCGGCTCTAACAGCCGCTCCTCCGCTCCTGAAACAGGAAATGCTGCAGAACGTAGAATCTACGTTCTGTGGCATTTCAAGTACCTTTGCCACAGAACGTAGATTCTACGATCTGTGGCATTTAAAAGGTTAATATAAAATTGCCATTTTAAAAAATAATGGGATCGTAGGATTCACAGTGCACACAAACAAACCATACAAGTTAGGTCACATGATCCAATTAACAGATCATTTCTAGTATGTTATAGAATGACCAGATGTAAGCAACTTTTCAATTGGTCTTCATTAATTATTTTTTATAGTTTTTGAAATATCTGCCTTCTTTTTCTGACTCTTTCCAACTTTCAAATAGGGGTCACTGACCCCATATAAAAACAAATGCTCTGTAAGGCTACAGATTTATTGTTATTGCTACTTTTTATTACTCCTCTTTCTAATAACGCCCTTTCCTATATATATTCCAGTCCCTTATTCAAATCAATGCATGGTTGCTAAGGTAATTTGGACCCTAGCAACCAGATTGCTGAAATTACAAACTGGAAAGCTGCTAAATAAAAAGCTAAATAACTCAAAAGCCACCAACAATAAAAAAAATGAAAACCAATAGCAAGTTGTCTCAGAATATCACTCTCTACTCAAAGCTAACTCAAAGGCGAACAACCCCTTTAAATATATATACCAGTTTGGTAAGATTCTTTAATATGCACTTAATTTGATATCATCTATCTGTTGCTTTAGTATTCATTTTGGGGGTATTGTTTTCCATTAACCTAGCTGCTGTGTTTTAAAAATGTGGCTTTCAACTTACTGGGCTGCCTGTTGGTAAAGAAGGGAGCTCCTTAGCTCTGAGAAGCCACAGTGCACTGAACAGGTGAATGAATACCTTTGTGTTATTGTACATCAGGATCAGAATAGCTGACTGGCGTGTTAGAGAGGGAAACCTTGTGTTAAGTTAGTCTCCGGACAAAATTAGAATTTTGTTTTGAGTTTTATTTTGGTTTGGTTTGCATAAGCTTTAAAGGGTCGGCCGGTTGTTTGATATACAAACTCCAATTAAAGCAAAGCTGTCTGGTTCCTCTACTGCCAATTGGTAAGTATCATGTGAAAGTGGAAATATGATGAATTGGACAGTCTTGTACTGGACGCAGGAATTGTTGTAAATAAAATGTCATTTTCACTATGTCTATTCTCTCTTACCTAGTGATATTAGCATCAGAAATTATATTTTACTGTGCAATAAAGTAATGACACAAATACCTGAAAATCAATGGTGGATTACCCAATTTAATTGCAGTGCTCTGGACACACAAGATAGGATAAAACATTTTAGGACAATAGTATGCCTTGAGTATTGAGGAATATAAATTGGAATAAAGTGCCAGCACTGACTGCTTGATTGTGAGTGTGAGAATAAAGCACAACTAAGGAGTTATATATGAAGTATTGGTCTTTTATTTCCATCAGTCTGGCCCTCCAGGGTATTATATGGACTACTACACTGGCCAAGGGCTCCACAGACCACTTTGTGCAACATCATCATTTTCACATGATTTGGCCCCAAAATATATGCTATGTAAGATATTTGGCACATTCAGTGAAACTAGCTGGAAGCGTTCTTACAGAGGAAAACAGGAGATACTGTACGTTAGTTCATCCATACAGCAGGAATAATGTATGTGATTTAATCTATAAAGACAGCAGTTTGTATTTAAAAAAGCCAACATTCCTTAACCATATACCTGTGCTACAAACTATTCCATGTTTCTTCTGTCTTCCATCTTTCTATCTTTCCACTAGCCAGATAGTTTACCATATTTTACCATATTTGTCTCACAGAATGCATTTTAGTACTGTAGCTATTTCATTTAGGTTTTTCTTATTTCTGTGCACTGCATAAACCGTCCATTACAATTAGCCATCTGGGATGAGCAATACATACTATTTTTCAATTACCTGCATTTGAATTGTGTGATCCTTCTTGTACCAGAGATTTGCTTCATGCAATGTGATACATCCGTCCTAATGAATTTAGAAACATCCAGTACTGAACTTGAATGCCCTTCATGCAAGATGCGTCCTCATTTACTTTGTTCTTCTTCACATTGCCTTGGGCTGTGTTATGGTACTAAAGTATAAGTTGCTTTTATGTGAAAAAGCTTTCAAAAATGTAAAGAAAACTCTGCTTGGTAAAAAATTAAGTTGTGTGCTATTTTTATAATTCTGTGGAAAGATATTTACTTTTATAAATTCCTTCCTGGTACTGTCATAGTACTTACAGCTTCACCAATAATTCGAGAATGAAGTAGAAATTTTAAATTTATACATATATATATAAAGTCTGGTGGGCTATCTTGATAAAGACCCCACTGAGGGTCGAAACGTCGGTTCTAATAAAGCTTTTTACTGCATAAGTCCCTAGAGTGCAACAGCATTTTTGTATGTATATATATATATATATATATATATATATATATATATATATATATATATTGGATACACGAGTGATGACTCGTGTATGAATCGTTTGGAAAATAACCGGAGTGCTGGTCCATGTTAAACATTGTACATAATAATTTGACCTAGCACCCACCATTGGACTTTGGAGTATGAGTGTGGGTACTTTCTCTCTCTCTCTCTCTCTCTCTCTCTCTCTCTCTCTCTCTCTCTCTCTCTCTCTCTCTCTCTTTCTCTATATATATCTGCTTCCACATGCACTCCAGTGAAATCAGAAAGTTTGCATGCATCAGAAAATTTTTGGTGAAGGCTGTAACTGTATTTTTAGATATTCTTGGAACTGAGGCTGATAATTACTGATACAGAAGTGTCATTATATGTTTTTTTTGGATGCCAATGGATACCAAAAAGTCCAAAACTTCTGTGTTCATTAGTATTTTAAAAAGAGCAAGCAGGGTCTATGGCCTGTATTAATACATTTAATGTCATAGTTTTACCCAAATTTGATCATAAATAACAACAAAAGGTCAAAACACTGGGGACTGCCAATTTGGTTGGCACCACACAGGTTCCCAAAACACTAACCTGCTGTCTTGAGTGCTTAGCTATGAAATGACACCACTTTTACTTCTTCCAGGTAGTCCTTTTTTACTGACTTGGCTTGGGCGCATGCCCAGTGCATTTGCAGGCTGATTTTTAATTGATGAGGCATAATGGCCCAGGCAGTAGCTGTACCATTTAGCTCACTGTGGTTGTAGAAGTTTCTTCATTTGCAGCTGTGCATGTAGAAGTGTCTTCAATATGGTTTCTTCTCTTTGTATGTTATCTGCTGTTTGCATATACATTTGTATAATGCTATGAGGCTGATTAACCAATTTAATTGAGTTAATTGTGATATTTGGGACACATTTTGCACATGGCAATAATGTAATAAGTATTCAGAGTTTGGATTTGTGTAAGGAAGTATTCGGTGCTATTTTTTGTGAGCTGAAGGTGCTCGTTTAGGCCAGAATTTTTTTTAGACAGATGTTTGGCATCACTGCAAATGACCAAACAAATGAATAATTTATATAATAAATTAATAAGTTGCAATGTATGAATGTATTAATAAATGCAGCTATGGTAATTTAATATCAGTAATCTAGCATTTTTATATTTTGTAATTGGCAATTCATTCACAAATAGTACATATGTAATTATCGTTCTTCCCCAATGTTTTCACTCATTTTAGCTGCTCAAGTTGAAAAACTGATATCACATCTATCCTGTTCTATCTATACTCTTTCTGGTGTTTTTTTCACACAGCTGCGATACAGTGTAGTTCCCACACACACTACAACAAAGGTTTTCACATGGTAAGTTAACTCCCTAGATGCCTGGAGTTACATTAATCTTGCAAAATGCTGGAAACATGAGCCCACACTGGGTGCTTAAACCATTTATTGTGCCACAGAAAGTGAAAAATAATAACTCTTTTAAGGGCTAGACTCCCTTCACCATAATTGTGTCACTACAATCAGGATGTAGAAAGAAATTAGTGTTAATTTTGGCAATAATCTTAGTGCTAGTCTTTATAAAACCTTGCAAAACAGTTTCCATAGTGTCTCTGCAAAATCCACAGTGACAGTTTAGCAAATGTCTGATGTATTTTTGTGGCAGTGAGGGGGTAGATTCCAAAGTGCAAAAGTTCTCTGGGCACATAAAATACACAGTGACAAATATTTTGTTCCACTGACTAAGATGCTCATATAATGCCTGTTTTTTGCCTTGTAGATTACAAATACACACACACATATGTACACAGCCTACCACTTTGTTTTTTGTTGTTGCCTTATTACAATTAATAAACATAATTAGGTGGTGCAAGTGATGTGACAAATCCCAGTACATATTCAGAGCAGAGCAGAAGTGAACAAGTTTCCTCATATTTTACGCTCTAAGAATTGGAATAATAATGTTTGGAAACACTGCAGTCAGTCCCTAAATGTAAAATCCACTTATGTATAGAAATACATCTGTTGTGTTTTGCCAATAAATTGCTTAGAACTGCTAATGTAATTTATGTTAACAGTCTCTCACTGAATTGCAATTGGTAATTAATATGAAAGCTGGGAAACTGTAAACTGAATGAATGTTCCTGTGCAAGAAATGTTGTTCACTAGAGCCCTTCATTATGTGATTATATGAATATATTGACATCTTGCTTCTCATTTTTCTACTATAGATATATATATATATATATATATATATATATATATATATATATATATATATATATATATATATATATATATATATATATATATATAATGGAAACTCTTCTTATCCTCTGGAATAAGAGGAAGAGTTGCACTTGCAGACATGTATGAATGCGGTGACTTTTAATAGCAGGAGACTGATGTTTTGGCTAGTACCCTACCCTTCCTCAAAGTAACACAGGTGAAAGCAAACACTATTTACAGGTGTAGGGGTGCAAAAAAGGGTACTGGATGACATCAAGTGAGACAAGTGAAACAACAACAAAAAACAGTGATGTGGGAAGAAGTAATAAACTATAACCCACTAACGTAAAGCACTTCACAAATCAAGAATTCAAAAGTCAACCAAAAAAATAGCAACGAAACAATGTTGCAAATAATACAACATAAATCATTATTCAAAATATATACATTATAACAGTACAAAAGTGCTTATAAAACACTGCCAAAAAGAAATTGTAAAACACCTGAGTGGGAAATAAGCAGAACAATCAAACTAATATCAAGTTAATTGGATAATAACGTTTACAGTCAGAGACCCACCGTATTAACGGTCACCAGGAAGCGGAACTGACCAGATCATAGCTAACAAAGTACTATGTCTATTGATTCATTTGTGCAGCACCCAAAAAAGAGCAATTGTGTCGGTCCATTTAAAGACAGGGGGTGCATAATTGTGGTTGCTAGGAATACTGGGTATGGTTAAACACTAATAAATAGGTATACAACACTATACCCATCCAAGTAGGTGCCAGTTACTCATTGATTGGAATAGGTGCTCAATACTTGATAAATCCTATGTTGGTGTGTGCTCAAGCGGCAAAAGAATATTATGTGACCAAGTAGTATTGTGAGGGTAGAATAGTTATATGAGTGTAGTGTGCAGGGATAGATACACTGCCACAAAGCAGGCAACATATATGAATGTAAAAAGATGCCCTAACTGGCGCATCATCGCCTGGGGTCTCTTACTTAAATCCTCTCTCCTCGTTGGGACGCTGGTTGACCTTGCTGTCTACCCTAACTGTCACTTGCTTCTAGAGCAAGCTGACATCCCCCTCCTTGATCTAACTAGCCCTAGCAAGGCACAGGTTCCCACCTAGTGTGGTTGAGTAATGTCTGCTTCTCCTGCTAATGATCTTCGGGCAAAGATGAAGTGCCTAGTTTATAAGATCGTGTAGGGGAACGCCCAAACAGACCAACCCCAAGACACCTTTTGACAGAACTGTAATATTGCCTAACTATTGAAATTGAAAATTAAAAAATATTTTACCTCCCTACAAGGTGGATCTCAACAACAGTCTCTTCATTCTGACATCTGCCCTCTCATTGTTCAGTAGGGAAGGGTAGGGACTGTACTTGATTCTTGCCTGATTAAGTTTTTCAAATTCAGCTTTGCATGCCATTTGCGTCAGTGAATGCAGTTTAAAGTTCCAGTTATTCTTTAAATAATTTCCAGCGACAGATCCCTGCCAAAAAAAATCCACTTTTTGTTATGTACATAGAGCCAAGACTAGTAGCATCAAATTCATCACAACTTTTTTTTATTTCTGAAAAATCATATTCCAATTATAGTCAGTATCCTAGCCATGACTTGCTCATCTGGCTTAAGGAAACTAAAAAAAAAATCTTTAATTAGAAACACATATTCACAAGAGATTTATTTGTACTTTGATAATGTACTTCCTTCAGAAAATTACAAAGCAATTTGCTTCTAGACATGCTGGCTTCTTCTACCAGAATTTGTTCTTTCTACGATATGCAGAGACAGAAAAGTTTGACAAGAAATTTTGTGTTTTTGACTAGTAATTGCTTAAACCCACATTTCATATACAGTATGAGACAGTCATAAATTGTTAAGTGCAAGGTTCAGTTTTGCTGTCTGTACTATTTATTATCACAGAGTTACATTTCCTCAGTTAGTCTTTGCTTCCTACTTTTCTCATCCTTTGGTCTGTCTGCATGAATTATTGGAGCAATAGAATAACGGCTATGCCTTGTATTTAACAATCCAATTAGTTGGATACCTACTAAATTTTCGGGAAAATGTAATAATAAATAAGTGGGGGAAAAACGCTTGTTTGATCGGAGTTTGTAGCAGAAAATATATAGTGAGTAAAGTACCCCCTCTTGTAAAATATAAGGATATTATAAGTTACCGAGGAGTTTCATGACCAAAAAAAAACACAAGGCCGAAGGCAGAGTGTTTTTATACAGGTCATGGAACTCCGAGGGTGAGCCTGAGTTGTTACAGAAACAAGCAGAAGTGTCAGGTGTAATTTATTTCACTTTCCCTGTGTGCCTTAATGCTATATATATATATAAATATATATATATATATATATATATATATATATATATATATATATATATATATGTGTGTGTTAAAGGAAACGGTACTCACAAATGTCTCAGTTATTCACCGGGTGCTAACCAAATTTATCAACAATAGTCCAGAGAAAGCACTCACGGACATGACCATCAGCTGTATATCAAAATATATTTATTCGTGTGTGTATATATATATATATATATATATACTGTATATATATATATATATAAAATGAAAGTAGCATTTACTGGGCAGCTGATAATAGCTATAGGTTATTAGATGTGTGACTTAAGACTTTTTATTGCAATTTTGTTATTACATTACTTGATGTGGTTGGCACATCAACAACTCCTGTATTTGTAATGGTTTTATACTAGGAATTAAATGTGCTTGTGTGATTGGGACCAAGGAAACTCTCAGTAACCGATGAGAGCTGTCTGACATGTATCATTACCTCAATATCCAGCTTTCTTTCCACACCACTTAAATAACATTCATTATCTGAAATGAAAACACATAGCCAGTCACCTTGGAGGTACAAGTCAAACAGCCAATTATAGCTCTTAAGTACCATGATTGATGGGAACACAAGAATGGAATGCATGCTACACACTGCTTGATTTAGTTCTTCATCAGGAAAGTATTGTTATTTTTTTGTAATTTGAACCCTCTAACAAAAGGACTACTATATGTATGTATATGGCTATATATATATATATATATATATATATATAGAATCCATGGAGAGGCCGAAACGTTAGTCTTTTAATAAAACATTTTTTATTTTCAAGTAAGTCCTGAGAGTGCGGACCTTTTGTGAGTTAATTGTGAGCTATATATATATATATATATATATATATATATATGTGCCACACTTGCAAGGATTTTGAAAGACAATGTAAAATGATGCACTTTACTCCAATTGGGCTCATGCAGACCAAGTACACTTTATTTATATAAACATTTCAGTTCTCAACAGGGACATTCATCAAAATAAGCATTTTGATGTAGATAAAACACCCTATCATGCGTGGTCATATTGTACCATAGATTTAAACCTAATTACAGTGAACGTGACACTTTTAGGACAATGGCTGCACAGATTTCCCACAGGTCACAAGTCTGCTCATCTTTTCCCATGAGTCTCCTCATCTACCGTGGCCCCTCTGCATTATCATTAACTTTTAAAATTGCCTAAATTTTATGTTATCAGCCCTGATAAAACCGTATCGGTTATATCACTCAAGCTCGCCAAAAGCCACAAAAAAAGAAATGGCTTTATAACATACAGTATAGGCAGCTTGCAAAGTTCTGTATGATGGTACAAGACACTCACAGTTGTCAGACTTCATGATTGAGGACACGAGTATTACTATTTTTAATTTCAATGTATGCTTATGCATTTTTAGCATCAGATGAAATTTGGTATTCCTCAATGTAACCTTTTTTTGGCTAATTCGCAAGGTAAAGCTAGCCTGTCTCACACTGGCATACTATCACAAGAAGGTATTTGCTTGCATTAAGTAGCTGATAAAGGAGTGAGTTGGATATAGAATTTGTGTTTGTATTGTTTTTCTTATTGAGTTTGATGCACCTGCTATGCTGCTGGATAGAAATGAGATTTTGAGTGAGAAATTTTGAGTTTTGATCACTTACTCATCTTGACCAGTGATAGAGAGGATGCACAGAATAGCAAAAGCTTTAAGAAACCCAAGAAATAGGTAGACATAGGTGCAGTTGGACACACAGGTACCAGAGAAATGGGGCAACCAAGTGTGATCAAATGCTGAGGCCTAGTTGTGTGATGATATGCTTGGGCAGCAGTGTGGGACAGGGCTGGAAGAAGCAGAAGAGGCTCCTGCCTACGGCACAAATATAAGGGGTGATTGGCAGGTACCTATTAAATGTCTTCTGCCTATGCCTAGTCCGTATTTGCTGCCCTCTCCTAGCTCTCCCCTCCCTCCTCCCCTCTCCTTCACCCTCCCCTCCTTCAATCGCCCCTCCCTTCCCTCCTTCAACCGCCCCTCCATCCTCCTCTCCTTCAACCACCCCTCCCTCTTTCACCCTCCCCTTCCTTCCCTTCTTCACCCTCCCCTCCCTTCTCCCCTCCTTCAACCTCCCCTCCATCACCCGCCCCTCTGTTACTGCCATTTTGTGTCATGAAATGTTGGGGGGTATTGAATCGTATATTTTGGTTTGTGGCACTGTGAAATTCCTATATACTGCATCTTATATTACTGATACTTCTGTGTTATTTATTGCTGAGCTACTAGATCATTCAATTCTTGTAGCTCTGTGTCTTATATTGCTGGTGTCACTTGGACACAGAATACAGGGGTCACTAAAAATCATGGATCATGTATAAATAAAACACTTTAAAAAAAAAATCATGGATCATTGTGTCATGAAGTGCTGGGTTCATTACTTTCTCACTTTCAAGTAGATGCAACAGCTTGGTGGGTATAGCTTAATTTATAAGGATTTGCGCTGCATACGCTCCCTCCACCTTTTTAACCTAGTTCAACCAATAGTTTGAAGTGTATTCCAGAATTCGGTTGTATCCAATATTCTACAATAATAGAAAACACATTTTTGTTGATTAATGTAACTACTGTCACAGAACTTGTATTTGGTAAGAAGTGTTGTTTTTGAAGGGGCGATATCTAGTTGATTTTGCTTCTAGACATCCAGAATGTAAAAAAAAAATCAATACATAAGTGATACTTATTATACACCTTAATAAGCTTTTGACAGTGGTTTAGAAACATTTTTAAAGGGCATACAAAAAAAATATGTATTGGGAAAGATGTAAGCTATGTGGTATGTGATGTGGGAAAACTGAAGACTGAACAGCATAGTGATTCATTAGCCACTAATTAATAATTTAGCACTGTGGTTATAACTAGATGTTTCTATCAAAGACAACCGAAGGACAGAGCTGAGAGCATTCAATAAGAAAAGGAAAGCTAATATCAGATTTTACAAAACCTTTTGCACAAAAGAACAGTGAAGTTGAGGAGTGTATACTGGGTAATAATATACAGTACCTCCTATTACATATAGAGAGCAATGTACTTCTGATATAAACTATTAGGATGTTGTGCATGTCTTTAGAATGCAGGTCAAATGCGAACATTTTGAAACAAAGATATTAGTTCTCCTGTTGTATGTGCTGTAGATAATATAGCTTGGGATACAGAAAATTAAAGAAATGACAACAGAATGATGTGAAAAAGTTATTTTATCATTCACCGATTACAAATAGTCTTCAGTGTAGTTCAGTGTAAAAATAAAAACTGGATAAATAGGCTGTGCAAAATGAAAAATGTTTCTAATATAGTTAGTCACAAATGTAATGTATAAAGTCTGGAGTGACTGGATGTCTAACATAATAGCCAGAACACTACTTCCTGCTTTTAAGCTCTCTAGTTAGTCACTTTAATGGCGACCACATGAGACTGCAAATGATCCTTAGCATTCAGCTCAGATTCAAATGACCCATGTGCCCCCCTCAAGTCACTGATCAGTGGAAACCAAGAGCGCTGAAAAGCAGGAAGGAGTGTTCTTGCTATTATGTTAGACATCCAGTCACTCCAGCCTTTATACATTACATTTTTGGGTAACTAAAGGTGGCCATACACTATAAGATCCGATCTTTTGGCAAGGTCGCCAAACGAGCAGATCTTAACCCTATATGCCCTCTAACGGCTGGGCAATATCGGATGAAGCCGAACGATCGGATTACAATAGTACGAATGGGCTCCAACCGGTCGCAGGACTGCATCAACTAGCAGATACGGTCCTGGATCGTACAAAAAATCAAAGTTGACCGATCGATATCTGGCCGAATTTTGGCCTGATATAGAGGACCAGTCAGGAGCCCCCACACATGGGCAGATAAGCTGCCAAATCGATCTAAAGGACCGATATCGGCAGCTTTAATCTGCCTGTATATGGCCACGTTAACTATATCAGAAACATTTTTTATTTTTGTTCAGCCTATTTATTTACCCAGTTTTTATTTTATACGGAACAATTCCTTTAAGGGAATGGAAATAAAAATAATGATTTGCCTAATTAAATAATACAATTGAGAGCAACGTTCGAGTATGCATTAATTATGATGAAAATTATTTGTATCGGCCCTTCTGACCTTTTATTTTCTTCACTGGTGGTTGTTACTATTGAAACAACATAGCATCTAATTTTTAGACCTGTCAAGGCTGAATTCTGTAACATTATTTCAGGAGACAGAAAAGTGCAGGAAGGGACAGACATTGCTTTATATAAAAGAAAACTGCAAAATATATATACAAAAAACGTTATGACCACTAAAAAATTTTATGAATATTGGAAAGTTGCTACAAATTATATTTTCTTTCAGTAGGTAGAATTTAATGTTTAAGTTTACATAGGAGGTGGAAGGTGACTTTCATAAAAGTATTACAAGTGACTTCAGTAAGCACCAATTATAATAATGGATGACATTACTAAGGACGATTTATAAGGATATATTTTATAGGTCATATATATATATTTTGTTTATTTTATTTTATTTTTTTTTTATTATAACTTCCGTCACCCTGAAATTTTATGATGAAACACAAGAGCATGGGCTGTTATGAGAGATTTCTAAATGCATAAAAATAACTCAAAACAATGGAATCTTACAGAGGTTTTTGTAGTTTCAGGGCTGATTTCTTTTTGTGTAAGTGAAATCTGTCTATTACGTGGCACAGTTCCAGAATAAGATTTTATTTTGTGTTCCCTGTAGAGCCTGATATTGATTTCTTTACTAGCCATGAAGGAAGATTCATAGTTATTCATAAGGTACAGGGCTCCATAGGGAATGCCTGCACTTCATAGAGCGGAGATTATAGCATTTTATGAACTCAGGAGATGCTTAGAAAATCATATTAATAGTTACTGCTGTTCGCTAGTCAGGAACCTAGTGAATAATACACATTTTCCCCCTTAGATACTCAAGTATGACTTGGTATTGTTCTGATATTGTCGTGGGGTGGAATGAATTTTCCTTATGCCATTTAGACAAGAAGTTTGTTCCAAAAATATCAGTCCTTAAAATTAAACCTGACAGTAGCCAGTCTACTTAAGTGGTAATTGTTTTGTCAGCTGTGTTGTGGTTTAGCTAACTGAATACAGTAGTTGACATCCTTAATGTATACTAGATAAAAAGGGTACTAAGGAGTGGATTTCCCTAAACATTGGAAATTGCCTCCGTTGAACAAAGGGTAGTGTGAAACAAATCAATACCAATGAATGATCACTGAAAATAGTCAATCTTCCAGTGTCATTACATAATTCAACATATAGCTGAAAATGACACAGTGTAATTAAAGAGACATTTATGAATTCACATCCGTGTTAACACATCAAACAATGAAAAGGTTGCTCATTGATTTTTCTTTTTTATTAGACTTGGAATTAGTCTTGTTATAAAATGTTGGCTGCAGTCCAATAGGTATAGAAAGCTGTTTAGTCACAAAAGCCACAATAGCATGCCCCATACACTACATTATATTAAAGTGGATCGTTTCTGTGTCATTTTTGGCAAGTATTTAAAGAATTTATAAACCCAAATGTTATTTTTTTGCATAATAAAAAATTTTTTACTTAAAATTTAAAATGTAATATAAGGTAACTTGCCAATATACAGTTGTTACATATTTTCAATGATTTGCCATTTCCTTCACATTTTACCAATGGCATATTTTAACCATCAAAGAATTCCTGCCATTGGAATAATGGGCACAAAGGTCTGCTTGCAATGTAAATGAAAGATTGAGACTTTTCCATGAAATAAAGAAAATCAAAGCAAATAATTGCAATCGTAAGTTTTTTTCAAAATTGAGCTTTGAGAGCAAATTTTATAGAAGTCAATCCCCATATGTAACAAAAGGCACTAAGTTTGCCCAGTAGCAGTAACTCATAGCAACCAAAAAGATGTTTATTTACCGGTAAATTCTACCTGCTGACTGGTTGCTATGGGTTACTGCACCTGGGCAAACTTAGTGCCTTTTATTACATAACCCCCAATAGGAAGCATAGTTTTAACTCTCAAGCTATTATATTTTTTAATTTTTTGTTTAAATAGCCAGATTTCTAAAAAATAAGTGGAACAATTCAAATTTAACTGCAATAATTTTGGCAATTAAGGATGATTACTTTTCTCAATTGAGTTTAATTGTTTTATTTTCCTGTGTGCCATTAGCCTATGTTAGCCTGTTATCAGAACAACAGCTTTTGCTTGAAAATTGTTGTTTCTCGTTTTGTTTTTGTAACTTTTTAAGCTTCCTTGTGCTAATTGCCTTTTTTTCTGCCATCTTTATAGCACATCATTATGATTTTTATAATTATGACACATTTGCAGAGTCTGGTCTTCATTCATATAAGGCCCCTGGGGGGCTTCAACCCTAAGGTCCCTGTTGCATTCACACTAACTAGGGTCAATTTAATACAGAGCCAATTAACCTACCTGAAGTATGGCACTAAAGCAGAGTACTTGAAGAAAACCCACACAGATATAGAAAGAACAAAAGACTGAAGTGCTAAACATAGAGCTCATCATGCTGGACATGCCCTTTGAAATGCAGTTTAAAATTTAGGTTTTTGCATTTGATAAACATTTAACAATAAATCAGCATGGTGGTATAGTCACACTGCTGCTCTACAAAGCTGAAGTCATTTGTTCAATTTGAGTGTTATTTCCATAGCTGCTTGTATTTCTGTGTTTTTCTATTTCCTCATTGCTAGCTAGCTGGTATTTTACTTGTCTGGATGGAAAATTGATGCTTCAATGATTCTTTTTTCCCAGGCTTAATGAAAGGAGTGTGAATTGACTCTAACAATGCTGTCATGATGATTCTAATGCAATATAGAAATGCTGTCACTTTGGAATATTCCCAGAAAAGGTGACATTCTTGATCAAGTTGGTAGCTTAATGGTTTGTGTATGGGGCCAAAACAATAGCCAGATAGAAAATGTGTTTACTGGAAGATATTGGGCAATGCATGTGGTTATCTCATGGGGGGAGTTACTCTTATCATCTTACCATTGGCCCTGGGACCCTATAAGGCAGATATACTCCACTGTATTCTCATTTTCCACCTAATTTGCTCGTAAAGTCTTTCAGAGTACTAATCTCAGGCAGACATGGTAAGGAATTCTTCCAGTGGATCACTGCATACCAACCAACCAGTAGCTAACTTCAATTAGGAGCTGAGAAATCATTATGAATGGATCAGAATCATTCCAAATAACAGAAAAGAGCTTTTTACAACATTTTGCTTGATGATCATTTTTTTTTAAAAAAAGGCTTGGTTCGGGATAATGAATCCTGAAGGGTTGGACAATGATAAATATCAATGTTGATCATTATTTATTAAACTGAATGGGCAGTTGGATCAATTTCTGGGACTCCTCAAGGAAACTTGCTGTATTCCTAGACTGAAAATTTGATTAATCAGCAGCTTAGACAGTCTATAGCTGGCATCATTGGGAATATGTTTTGACTTAAAATAGGGGCCTATTGGAAAAGCTACAGTATTGCATTAACCAAATCAGAATGTATACATGTAAGTACCCCATACATTTGTGTTCTGCATAATATTTTACCTGGGGGAAAAAAAGTTAAAACTTAAGAATATTCCCTTATATTATGTGGTTCCTGAAGTAGTTAATCACATCTGACCTCGAAATCTGCATGGCTGGCTAACTGCTTACATTTGCTAATGAATTCATCTTGTATTAGAATATCTGGCTAGATTCTGAAGGTTAATTAAACCAATGAATGCTGCTCTTGATGTAGAGCTGTAAAGCTCAGTCAGTATAAACTATTGCTGTACATTATTTCTTGCGAGCAGCAAATGTTGAAAAATTTCTACTAATACTCGGACACATGGAGACATATTTAAAAGCACTATATACAGCACAACACATAGGTACAAGCATTGGGAAAAATCTGGTGAACAAAATGGAATTGCCTGTTTGTAGACCTTCATCTTTCTATTTACGTAGAGGGTCGAGAAAAACTCAAACCACACCAGACCTAAGCGCAACCCGTGCCCACCGGAATCCGGAAGAGCTCAACCCTAACCCGCCCGCGACCTACAAGTGGTTTTCTGAGGATAACCCTAGTACATCACTAGTGGAGGCTTATTTATTAAAGATTAGATTTTAGAGGTTTTTGAAACCACAAATAAACTCACAAACTGTAAAACCACAATTGTCATTGAATTTATTAAAAAGTTCCGATTGTAATAAGTATTAACTTTTTACTTACCCCTGGGTGCAGATCCAGCGATCGCAGTTCACTGCAGCCATCTTCCCGGTCTTCAGTAATCTGAGACTGAGACAGTCGAAGCGGCGATGCACACATGGTGCAATTTCCCAGTTTGCGACAATTGCGCATGCGCCTAAATAGTCAGAAATTTTCAAAGTGCCGGAAGAGGACACGAAGACCCGGGAAGATGGCTGCTGTGAACTGGGATCCCTGAATCTGCACCCAGGGGTAAGTAAAAAGTTAGGGGCATTTCCCTGGTTTAGCAGCTAGATTGGGGTTGGAGGAGGCAAGGGGTCTACGTAGTGTAGGGGGGTAGGGTTTTTTTTTTTTAGATAAGGGTTGAATTCTCCTTTAAGCAAATATGCCCTAATGTGTGATTCCTGCATTTCTTGATAGACACACTATGAAACCATTTTGTGTGGCTCCTAGCATTTCATAGCGGACAATCCCTAGCCAGCCATTAGCACAGTTTGGCAAACACTCTTCCAGGGCAACCCGGGTCAAAACTGCCTGCCCGGTTTTCCAAATTAGGAAAATGGGCAGGATTTCCTATGATTGACGTGGCTTGGCAATGTTATGACTCCCCACACTAGTACCCTACACAATTACAGAGTGTGAGGAGGGATGGGCAATGTGATGAGCAGTGTTGGACTGGCCCACCGGGATACCAGGAAAACTCCCGGTGGGCCCAGGTGTCAGTGGGCCCTCTTGCTTCTAACCATTTAGCCTATCATGATCCTTACCTATTCTTTTATGGGGAAAATGCTTAATAATGGAAAAATATAGTAAGTAGATATAAAAGACCAGAAAAATAAGAGCTTGAGAGAGGAGAGGAGGAATAATAGTTTGGAAAATGGGCCCACGGTCTAAGGTTTTCTGGTGGGCCCCTGGCATCCCAGTCCGACACTGGTGAGAAGAGCAGTGACATCATTGACATCATTGCTGAATAGAAAATGAAAGTAATTGACTGCCTCATCTCTATGCCTCAGGCACAGAGGAGGGACAGGTAATATTCAATTGACAGCTCAGATATTTAAACAGCTTTATAACAGGTATGGATGTTTTAATAAAAGGCTCCGTGTTTAATTTGCAAAGGACTTTCATTATATAGTTTGTTTATGTGTAGGGGGCAGATATGCTTTAAATTTCCCTGTTTGCCCTATTTAGCTCAAGAAATAACAACAATCTAGATTTTTTTTCATTATTATAAAAAAAATTATGTTCAGCACAAGTCATAGTCATTATTCTTATATAGCAGGGTGTGTACTTTTAGGGACAAATTTACTTATGGTCGAATATCGAGGGTTAATTAACCCTCGATATTCGACTGCCGAATTGAAATCCTACGACTTCGAATATCGAAGTCGAAGGATTTACCGTAAATAGTTCGACCGAACGAATTCGAAGGATTTTAATCCATCGATCGAACGATTTTTCTTCAACCTAAAAATTGTTCCAAAGCCTATGGGGACCTTCCCCATAGGCTAACATTGACTTCGGTAGGTTTTAGGTGGCGAACTAGGGGGTCGAAGTTTTTTTTAAAGAGACAGTACTTCGACTATCGAATGGTTTCAAATGATTTTTAGTTCGAATCGTTCGATTCGAAGTCGTAGTCGAAGTAGCCAATTCGATGGTCGAAGTAGCCAAAAAAACCATTCGAAATTCAAAGATTTTTTTATTCTATTCCTTCACTCGAACTTAGTAAATGGGCCCCTCAGTATCAATTAGGTTCCTGTGCCCCCTGTGCAGCTTCTGCACAACTAATATTCTGTGCCCTTGTATAACTTTCCTTATCCATCAAGTAATTTGAATATAAAATTAACCCAAATCAGCTTGCAACAACATTTTATTGTAAGTGTCTCACTTTACAAGTTACTTGAGGGTCTAATTTTGTTCTGGGTTGTAAGGAGACAGGAAAGCAAGTTTAGTTTTAGCTCAAGGATGTTTGTCAGAATGAGGTAAAGTTTAAAAAGAGTAATGGAAACCAGAAGGGGAAATGTAAATCCATGCTTAGTACATGCAAGTTTTAATATAGTTTACCTTTTTCCAGTGTTAACTGTAAATGTTTCTCCTTTCTGCTACCTTAATATAATCATTTTCTAATTATGTTTAAAGAAATCCAGTAATAATGCTTGCGTACAATGCTCCTCTTGCCAAACCAACAATCTTGACATCGATCTGTGAAAAATACAGAATAAATATTGTACTACTTCTGGTGTTTGTCATTCAATATTCAGATGTTTGGGCATTTTACTCATTGAAAAGAGACATTTAAATAGAATCTTGAAATCAGGTGTGTGGAAGCTTTTTTATTTATTGATGTATATTAGTTTTTAATCTGTTAATTAAATCTGTATTTGCATTGTAAATGTGTACCCATAAGGAACCCTTTTATCCATATTTCACTTGTGCATATAATGGGAAGAACTAGAACTATTAAATGAATACATATATACAGGGACAGACTGGGCCGGCGGGACACCGGGAACAAACCTGGTGGGCCCCACCATCCCAGATTTGTGATTTGCAGGCTCCTTCATGCCGCAACCGCCCGAAAAACATAGTACGCTTACTCACCTGTACACACACGCCTGATGGAGCGGCAATGGGGGGTGGTGTGCACACGGTCGGCGTCCCTGCATATATACATTGCAAATAATAATCCTAGAATGTTGTTAAAGGAGAACTAACTGTTAGATAATGTTATATAACGAGCTATCAAAGAATCTTATCAGAATGACAAATACATCAATAAATTTATCTCTTTAACATTTTTTACTTGAGCTTCTGTATTGTAATGTTACATAGTTAACTTGGTCTGACAAGTGCAACCCATCTAAATGAACACCAGTGTTCATATATGCACATTAGTGGTGTATACAGCGTTGTACCACAAAGCCCTCGGGACAGGCCCAATTTTGACAGCTCCTTCCACAGTCCCGGGTTTGTTACTAAAATGTCCAGACTTTCCCTTTTATCTTCTCCACTGAATTGCCAGAACAAGATGTAAAGTTTCTAAAATGTAATTGGCTTTTGAGAGAGCCCATAATACATGGCAGGAGCACTTTGATACATTTGTTACAATTTAAGATAAGCAAAGAAACAATTGTAACAATTTAAGATAAGCAGGTCTCTTGGGGAAACTGTGAGTTGCAGCTGAAAGAGCAATTCACATTCATTAGCAAAACTGTAATAACACATAAAAACCACAGAAAAGTTTTCAAACTTTCATAACTGGAAAATTTTGCAAATGAACATGGTAATCAGGGGGTGTGGCCAAAAATGATTGCCGCACTTTTTGTCCCTCTTTCTATTTCCAAAATGTGTGGAGGTATGATTTAAGAATTGTATATGATTGAATTGTTGACAAACCAGCTTATATTTTTATTTAGTAGCAGCAGTGCAGAAATAAATCTCTTTACTGTGATAAGTGTCTAGGATAAATCACTTCCTTGTTTATTCATCTTGGCTAATCAATCACAAAAAGTCATTGCAAAATAAGACTCATTCGGTGTAGACTGGTGTTCTTCAGTTAGAATGCTGAACTGGTTGGTTGCATGGGTTATCTGGCTGGGCAAATTAATCACATTACTACATGAGACTAGAATATTTGCTGGTATACAATCAATGGTGCCATGAGTGCAAATATGGATGAAATGTTGCAAAGGGAGATAGTAGGAAATCCAGGATTACACTTTCTACACCAGTGTTTCTCCAAGGTGTTGCCTGATCCTTGATACAGCAGACAAACCTGTTGAACAACAAATAATACCTGTTGTGATATACTCAGATGTCGCTCACAGCCTCTTCCTATGTCACTGTTGATACTGTGTGTGCAAAGCCTTCCACTTGTTTTGTGGAACAGAACTTGCACAGTAGGAATTTGTGTACTTGTTTTAGACATTCCTTTTACATTTGGTTTTATTTCCATTGTTAGGAGTTAAGTTGACAACACATTCAGATATTTCAGAAGAGTCTATTATATATAGAATAATGCTTCTAGAAGATTTATGCATGGAAATTAAGCTGTGTAATGCTTTTGCTTGTTTCATACAGAACAGAAGATAAGATCCTAATTCTATTGTCCCCTTCTTCTGAATGATTTTGCTTCAAGGTTACCTAAAAAGTTTATATTGGAATTCAGTCTTGCTCAATTCACTCAAATGCAATGTTTTACTTCATATACAGAAAACAATTGATTTTTCTAGATGTATTGTATGTGATCTGCATTTGAAAAAGCTGGGAGCCAATGTCCTTGAGGTTCTTAAATATATTTCCTATTTTTTTTTGATGTTTTAAAAAGGTCCAAAAATATTAGCTTTTTAGGGCTCTTACACAAGGCCGTTTTTACCTGCATTCCCCTGCGTTGCGATTTCTTCAGTTCAGCCGCAGGGGAGCACAGGGGGCTGTACTCAAACAGACACATGTAATCGGCAAACGCAGGTGGGACACAACATGTTGCATTTCGCTTGCGTTCGGCGCATACATGTGTCTGTGTGAGTACAACCCCCTTCAAAATAATTGACTGCGTCTACTCCTGCGCTCCCCTGCAGCTGAACGGAAGAAAGCACAACGCAGGGGAGCGCAGGTAAAAACGGCCGTGTGTAAGAGCCCTAAAAATCTAATTTTTTTGGATCTTTTTAAAACATCATTACGCAGATATTGTGCATAAAACATCATTATACAGTTATTGTGCATAAAAATAGAAAATATATTAAAGAACCTCAAGGCTCCCCTGCGGCTGAACAGAAGAAAGCGCAACACAGGGGAATGCACGTAAAAACGGCCCTGTTTAAGAGCCCTAGCCACACAAAAATAAAAAAAAAAGTGGATAAGGCTAGGACTACACGGCCGACATTGATGCAATCCGACGCTGGCGGCTAAACGCACGCGTCAAGTTGTATGCGACAGGAACAAGGTAAGTAATGTAAAGTCTGATCGTGTCGCAACGGTGATCCGGTGCACACGACTGTCGGATACAAACGCTGCAAGCTGCGTCTGCATCCAACAGTCGTATTGCATCGGATCACCGCTGCGACACTATCCAACGTTATATTTATTTACCTTGTTCCTGACTCATCCGACTTGACACGTGCGTTTAGTCGCCCATCGTCAGATCGCATCAATGTCGGTCGTGTAGTATTAGCCTAAGGGCTCTTACTCACTGGCGTTCTGACCTGCGCTCCCCTGCGTTCTGTTTTTTGGCGTTCAGCCGCAGGGGAGTGCAGGAATAGACGCATGTCATTATTTCAAATGGGGCTGTACCCACTCAGGCGCGTGTAGGCGCCGAACGCAGGAAAAATGCAGCATGTTGCGTCTCAACCTGCGTTCGGCGCCTACACGCGCCTGAGTGAGTACAGCCCCATTTGAAATAATGACATGCGTCTATTCCTGCGCTCCCCTGCGGCTGAACGCCAAAAAACGGAGTGCAGGTCAGAACGCCAGTGAGTAAGAGCCCTTAGAGATGAACCACACTTGTGGGCCAATTTAAGATTGCTCATGCCTTTCAGCAATCTTTAAGGAAACCCACATGGGTTTACTAATCACCTGAATGTTGCCACAGCAACAAAGAAAAAACCTTCACACTATTTTTACCCTTATTTGCCTTAGGCTCTCATTTTGGTAACATTTCTACTAAAACATAATGTAATGAGTGAGTGCAGTTTGTGTTTGCACAGTTTGAAGTTCGAGTCCACTTTATTAACTTGTCCTTTAAACTTTGAACTGTGAAACCCAGACAGCACGGGTGTCTGCATAATCCAGAATCTCAGGGGACACAAACCCATACATACATTAGTTACATACATTACATACAGTAAATACATACATTAGTGATACATTCCATACAGCTCAAAACTAAATAACGTCTACATACATACAGACAAATGTTTAAATAAAATTGGGTTTAGATTTTAGTTTGAAAATTTGATGGAATTGATTTTATAATCCATTCCGATGATACAAGACAAACCATCCTCCTAGTGCTGCATAGATTTTCCACTCAAATGACATGATTGTCTGAGCTCGTATTGTAACAGTAATTAAACACTGACCGATAATGCCGGCAATTGAAAGGACAATAGACCCACTAATGAATAATTCATGTGTAAATAAAACTCAAAGTTTATTACCATCTACATGTGCAGCCCGATACCATCTGTATGCGTATATCACAAAGAGCTTGCACAGAACACAAGGGAGGCATGTATCAAGTGCAGTGTACCCTGAATCTCCTGTATACATTACCCTATTTAGGGAGGTAGATTTCACACAGAAAGAAGGTGCAGAACATTTGTAATCAATCAGAAATGCTCCTAGAACTGGAAGAACAATACAGAAAATGCCATGAAGATTATTAGCTCATACAGACTTTATAAAGACACAAAAAGTGTTAAATCATATATATATCTTTCCATAATTTGGATCTGCGTACGTTAAGTCTACTAAAAATCATTTAAATATTAATTAAGCTCAATAGGATTGTTTTGCCTGCAATAAGGATTAGTTGGATTAAGTACAAGGTACAGTTTTTTTATTACAGAGAAAAAGGAAATCATTTTTGAACATTTAAATTATTTAATAAAAATGGAGTCTGTGGGAGACAGCTCTTCCGTAATTCAAAGCTTTCTGGATTTTCGGATAACGGATCCCATACCTCTATTAACTGTTAGGGTTACCTCTCTCAGGTTCAATCTGTGGCCATAACAAAATAAAATGAAAGGGGTTGGTCATCTTTGAATACGTTTAGTATGATGTAGAGAGGGATATTCTGAGACAATTTGCAATTGGTTTTAATTTTTTATTATTTGTGGTTTTTGAGCTATTTAGCTTTTTATTCAGCGGCTCTCCAGTTTGCAATTTCAGCAGTCTGGTTGCTATGGTTCATATTATCCTAGTAACCATGCACTGATTTGAATAAGAGACTGGAATATGAATAGGAGAGGCCTGAATAGAAAGATGAGTAACAAAAAATAGCAATAACAATCAATTTGTAGCCTTACAGAGCATTTGTTCTTAGATGGGGACAGTGACCTAATTTGAAAGCTGGAAAGAGTCAGAAGAAGAAGGCAAATAGTTTAAAAACTATAAAAAGAAAAAATGAAGGCCAATTGAAAAGTTGCTTAGAATTAGAAATTCTATAACATACTAAAAATTAACTTAAAGGTGAACTACCCCTTTAAATAATCAGCCTGCAAATTATTAATTTGACATTAAGCATTGTTACTTTAGCATTTGCTGGAAAGTGTTATGCAGATAACAGTATGAAAGGCTATGCCTTATTTGACCGCCTTCTGGACAATGGTTTTCTGGAACTTAGATCCGGTACCTATAATGTCTAAAACAGCATGTGATGTGCCTGTGATAAATGCCATAATATTGCCAACGATTTGAACGATTCACAAATATTATAGATAAGAAAAGTACAAAGTCTGTGATTAATTACCATTAATGCTACTGCCATCATCTAGCTAGTAGAAGGCTTGACTTGTTTAAAGGAGTGGTATATTTGAGTCACGTCTTAGGGGCACATTTACTATGGGTCAAATATCGAGGGTTAATTAACCCTCAATATTCGACCATCGGAGTTAAATCCTTCTACTTCGAATATCGAAGTCGAAGGATTTACCACAATTCGTTCGTTCAAACGTTCAAAGGAAAAATTGTTCCATCGAACGATTAAATCTTTCAAATCGAACAATTCGAAGGATTTTTATTCATCGATCGAACGATTTTCCTTCGATAACAAATTGCTAGGAAAGCCTATGGTCACCTTCCCCATTGGCTAACATTGGTGCTCGGTAGGTTTTAGGTGGCAAAGTAGGTGGTCGAAGTTTTTTTTAAAGAGACAGTACTTCGACTATCGAATGGTTGAATAGTCCAAAGATTTTTAGTTCCAATCGTTCGATTCGAAGTCGTAGTCGAAGGTCGAAGTAGCCAAAAAAAAACCTTTGAAATTCGAAGTTTTTTCCTTCTAATCCTTCATTCGAGCTAAGTAAATGTGCCCCTACGTATGCTATAGAATGTCCTAGAAGCCACTTTACAAAAGCAGTGTTAAAGAGATACTGACATCAGAAAATAACCTTTTTTATTATCTATCAAAACATTGTCTTTGAATGCTATTTATAATTTTTACTACCCTGTTCCTGTATGAGGGGGCTGCCATATTTGTGCAGCAGGAGTCCATTAGCATTAGAAACTCTGACATGTTAACCAGTTAGGTTGGCAAAACAATCAGGTTTAGGAACTTCAAGTGACAATTACTTACAAAAGCAGAACTATCAGCCAAAAACGATCAACATGAACTATAAGTAACTTGTAATGAAGATTAATATTTTGAAAAGAAAATTGTTAGTGTCCGTATCACTTTAAGGTAAATTTGATTTTATATTGGCATAAGACACCAGAAATTCATCAAATGCTCATCTTTGCACCAACTTATTTCCTGTTTATAGAACCTTATGCGAAAATTAACTTCTAAATGTGGCTCAAGCACAAAAGAATGCAACATGTGGCATCTGAAAAAATGCAAAAAACTAAACACACATGATACAGGCAGAATATAAAGGAATCAACTAGTGAATATCTTCAGGTGCCCTCATGCAAAAAAAAAAAGCCTGTGTGTAAGAGCAACGGAATGAAATTGTGAAGATTGCCACTTTTTATGAATTGGGAGCATTTAAGAATGTAAAAAAAGCTGAGGGTTATTGGTGTCATTTTTTGCATTATTAATTCCATTTTGGTGGCATTAATAATGTTACATTGAGAAAGATGTTATAAAATTGATGGAAACACCTATGGACATATTTACTAAAACTCAACTTTTTCTCCAAATTTGACCAAAGTCCCAAACTCAAATGCCCTTAATTTACCAATAATTGTTCTCGATAAAATCTGCTCAATTAAAAGTTGTGATGAAATCAAGTGTAAAATCGGATCGTGTCACTTTTTCAAATTTTCGCTGTGAAAACTCAAATTTATGGAATTGTCGCCCGAAAAATTCAAATGTATATGATTATCGAATGAAAACCAGCGCAAGCAGCCTATTGAGAAGGTAAAAAAGCAGGTGCCTATTAAAGTGGACCTGTCAACCAGACACAAAAATCTGTATAAAAAAAGTCCTTTTCTAATTAAACATGAAATCCAAATTCTATTTTTTATTTAAGCATTCATAGCTGTTGTAAGCTCTTTTAATAATCTCAGCTGTCAATCAAATATTGTCTGCCACTCCTCTATGCCCGTGGCATAGAGGCGGGGCACACAATTACTTTCACTTTCCATTCAGCACTTCCTAGATGTCACTGCTCTCCACACATTCCCCCAGTTCTCTTCACCATTTAACTGTGTAGCCAGGGCATGGGGATGGACATCGGGCCCCCCATTCTGGTGCACAAACAAAATTCTGAGATGATGCAAGGCTTGTCTTAATAACAGTGTCCACAAAATGGCTGCCGTCTTCTTGCTATAATTATGAATTCCCAGACTGAAGGAAACAAGATTCAAATAATTTATATAGTGTAATTAAAGTTCATTTTCCTTGACTAATCTGATAAAATAGGATTTTGAATAATATATTTTAGGTGACGGGTCCCCTTTAAGGGACCATCTGCCATTGACTTCTACATGATTTCGAGTAATTTCAGTTTGGATTTTTAGCAGCTTCAGAGCATAATAAAAATTTGTGGGGTTTTTTTCCCTCTTAAAATTCAGATTTATAAGTTTATTGTTGCCTATTCCTTACCGTTCTCTCAAAGGGGCAAATTTACCTAAGGGCGAAGTGGCCGTCGCTAGCGAAAATTCGTCAAAATGGCAATTCACAGGCACATTACCAATTTATTCGATAACGAAACAACTCAGTGCTAACAAAATTTCTTGCCCTTTAGCCAGGCAAATTTTCGCTCAGTCGAATGGTCGTTACACTGCAAATTCATCAAAGTGTGAAGTTTCCACTACGTTGCCATTTTCGCCAGAGTCTGCTTCGCCAGGTTATACCTGGCGAATTGATAAAATGAAGCTACATCCTCCTCAATCTTATGTCAGTGACATCATTTCCTGTATGCTGAAAAGTCATAAAAGACAAAACGCTGGCATTTTTTTTATATCTCAAAAGGGGGATTATGTTTGAAAGTTATAACTGTTAAAATATTTTTTATGTTTTTAACCATTTGAAGCTCATGCCACATTTGTTGTAGGGTGGGCTAATTTCTAGGGTATTCGAGGATCCTTTGTCTTTATTTTGCTTCCTTTTAATAATAAGTGGCCACTTCAAAAATTTCACCAACATCATAATAAAGACATATATATGACCTATATGTACCCACCCTATTTAAATTGACCTAAGCGTAAGTGTGTCAACAAAGTTTCACTAGGAAGAAAATTGGCTCAGAAATGCTCACGCTGGCGAAACTTCGCTATCGTTCATCTGCAGAGACGCAACTTCGCATCTTGATAAATAAGCGTATAAACAATGTCTGACGAAGTTGCACAAAGTGTGCCGGAGCCTTCTGAGGCGAGAATTAGCCCTTTAGTAAATTTGCCCCAAAATCTTTTTGATGGCTATTGCCATTAAGATCAGACTTTGTCAGTATAACTTTATATTTAATTGCAGAAACTTGGAGACTCTGCTTTGTGTTCCAGGCTCAAGGTGATTAATGGATGCATTCTGCAGAGTTGCCTGGAACCAGTAGTGCCCTGCAGCCAATTTTAATTGTAAACTCCTTTTATTGAAGGGGGCTACAGCTAATACATGTTTTTAGTAGTTAAATTGTATAACTACATCACTATTTTTTTCACTTCTGATTTCTTGTGTTTAAAAGACATATACTTTATTTGTTCAGGGTTTTCTTACATTTTAATTACCCCTTTACCCCCACAACCCTGAGAGAACTTACTATCCATTTTCTCCGGTAATGTCTTTGCGAATATACTCTCTGCAGTCTGAACACTGCAAAAGCTGTGTAGGTGGTTTTAATTATTCATTACTCGGTTTGTTCTTTATAGCATTCCCAGCTGTGTTTTATTATTCAAAGGTTAATGCAAACGGAGTATATTAACTATTACACTTCCTGAGAGCTGGAAGTTCCTGGAACACAACTCGGCTGTATCCGCAGCTTGGCATGTTGGGTGAAGACAGACAGAAAAACCAAATTTCCATTGTTGCATATTTTAGGGATGCACCGAATCCACTATTTTGGATTCAGCCGAACCCCCGAATCCTTAGTAAAAGATTCGGCTGAATACCGAACCGAACCCTAATTTGCTTATGCAAATTAGGGGTGGGAAGGGGTAAATATTTTTTACTTCCTTGTTTTGTGACAAAAAAATTCACATGATTTCCCTTCCTGTGTCTAATATGCAAATTAGGAATCTGATTCGGTTCGGCTGGGCAGATGGATTCGGCCGAATCCGAATCCTGCTGAAAAAGGCTGAATCCTGGATTCGGTGCATCCCTAGCATATTTCATTGCTGTTTAGTAACTTTTTTTGTAATAACATAATGTAAAAATATACACGGTTGGGGTTGGGGTTGTAGTACATCCTCTGCGGACTTCATATTAGCACTAGAACACATGATTCAATTTTCCCATAAATGCCTCCTAAAATGTAATTCTCTATAGCTGTACATAAAGCAGAATCCCTAAGGGCTCTTACAGATGACCGTTTTTAGCTGCGCTCCCCTGCATTCCGGTTTCATGTGTTCAGCCGCAGTGAAGCTCAGGAGTAGACGCACTGAATTTTTTTCAATGTACTCACACAGACGCATGTAAGCGCCAAAAGCAGGTTGGGACGCAGAATGTTGCGCTTACATGCGTCTGTGTGAGTACAGCCACATTGAAAATATTTCAGTGCATCTACTCCTTCGGCTGAACGCAAGAAACCGGAATGCAGGGGAGCACAGCTAAAAACGCTTGTCTGTAAGAGCCCTAATGGTTTTAGAATAAACTGCTGCCTTCTTCAGTCTAAAGAGCATGCCTCACCTTAGGCTGGCACTATGGAAGCTCCCAAATTCATAACATAAAACTTGTTATGATGCTTTACACCATTATGTATGTCAGATGCTTTATACCATTATTTGCTAAAATTCTACCAAGTCCATCTATCTAAATATTACATGATTAACACTAGAAGAAAAAAGCCAATAAACATACAAATTGCTGTAAGTCTCTTCTTATAGATTTATATGAAGAGGAGACATGGTAGTTACACACTTTCCGATTGCAGTAAAATAAATATCCCTTTTCAGTTCTGTAACTTTGTGAGAATTGTCCTCAGTTTAGTTGGTGCAGCACACAAAAGAACACATGGTTAGTAGCAGGTGTAAAGTGCAAAGATCCTTGTCGTGGCCAAACACTAATCAGAAACGGCACCTAGGGTTGCCACCTGCCCAGTATTTAACAGGCCTGGCTGGTAAACAGAATGTCTGATGCCAATGTTGCTAATAGGAAAGGAAGATGAAATAAAAGGAAGGCCAGTATTTTTTTAAACAAGGTGACAACCTAAGCAAAATAGGGCCACAGGCTATGGAAAAAAACAGAACCTAGCGCAATATTATAGTGCAGTCACCAGTGTGTTACAACACAAATCTGTGTGTGTCTTGAACCATAGAAAGTGTATGCACAGTCTATGAGTTCTTGTGCTGAAGAAGTTGTCTTCAGCGAAACGCGTTAATATCACTTCCGGTTGCAGCAGTGAGTGGATGCACAGGTGGAACACGCAGGAGAGGGAGACGCCGGCAAAATCCATCTCTTTGTATTGCAAAGGTTCACCTCCACGATCTGCACCATGACACTTGAGAAAGTGATTTTTGATATGCGCTCAGAAATGTTACTTATAAAAAGAAATACCCTGGAATTGATAGTAAGTTGCTAATCATACCAGAGAGTGGGGAAGTTTTATTGTTTAAAGAAAAAAGCACCATGTGAAAAAAGCACTTCAAACACTTTGTTTTATTAATTATAATTTTATTCTGGAGATAGCACTTTGTAAAAATCACTAAAGCACTTTAGAATGCACTTGCAAAATCTGTGCATAGACTTTCTATGGTTCAAAACACACACATATTTGTGTTGTAACGCTGGTGACTGCATTGAATGTTAACAATGTTGCGCTAGGTTGTTTTTTTGTCTTTTTTCCATACCCTGTGAAAAAGATCAGCAAAGGAAAATATTCTGAGGGTTTACTTTTCCTTTCATCTCGCAAATTTTGTTTGTTTTGCCGTTTTAAAGGTGGCAACCTAAATGGTATCTGAATTAATGTCAGTGTGTGGTTTGCCAATTTGTGCTGCACATGGAGAGCAATGCCATGCACTGTTGTCATTAATATATTGTTTATTGTTAGGTGAGAGGCTTGCAAGGCTTGTTATTATTTCCATTCACTAAAATATCTAAATTCTGTAGGTTGTCAATAATAGAGCAAATGTCTAAGCAAAATATCAGTGTCAGACTGTCAGTTATGCTCACACACAGATGACATTAAGCTAAGTAAGAGGCAGATTACGGTTTTTGCTGTTTAACCCACAGTAGTCATTTATTTACTAGATTGTGTCCCATAACATTTTTAAAAAAGTACTTAGGGAGACATTTCTCTTTATTCAATGCAGGACTAATGGTTATATAGTGAATAAAGTACCCCCTCTTGTAAAATATAAGGATATTATAAGTTACCGAGGAGTTTCATGACCATATAAAAACACGAGGCCGAAGGCCGAGTGTTTTTATACAGGTCATGGAACTCCAAGGTAACTTATAATATCCTCATATTTTACAACTGGGGGTACTTTATTAATTATAATACACAAATTTTAGTGAGTCATGTGACAGAAATTACATCACTACTCACCATTTATAACTGATGACATCACTACTCACCGTTTATAAGGATATAATTTACAAGATATTCATGGCTTTTGTGTATTATATAAAAATTAAGTAATCATGAAACTGCTATTTACAGAATGGGAATAATAATCTTTTAAAATGATTGTTTTTTGGGTTGTTTATTTGGCCTTGACATTATAGCAAGTATAGACCCATGTTCTCTATTGGTGACAAGTGTCATCTTCAGCCAAATAAACAGCCTGCCTAACTTTGGTAGTGTTCCATTGCCTCCAGGCACTTACTGCTGAGTATCCTTGTGCCCAATCATATCCAAGAATCTTTTTTCAAGGATACCAGTGCTGTGATACAAACAGATGTTTTTATATCCAAAAAACGTGTCAACATTGTTACCTGGCAACCTTTGTCCAGTCCCACTCCATGCAGTATCATTATTGTGAACATAATGTGAACATAATACATTATTGTGTCACCTCTCTGAAGAGTTACAATGTGCCATTGTAAATGGATTAGTGGAAGAGTTTATACTTCCCACACCAGTCAGTTGAAATGAAGAAGCTGCTCGGATGAGTAGTGAAACGTCTTCAATGATTACTCAGCAAGTCCAGTTGTTTTAGAATTACTTTATATTAGATATACCATGACCTGGATGAATGAAAATCTTCAAAGTCATAAAATGCAAGTGATGTTTAAAGCAGATAAATAACATTCAATCTATAACCCCCCCTCATTCCAAAGGGCCCCATAAATACCTCCCATTTTTAGAGGGACAGTTCTTCTTTTGACAGCTCAACCCGCAGTCCATCATTTGTACTGGAAAGTCCCGTTTTTCTCTGCACTGAACAGCCAGAAAAAGAAACAAAGTTTCTAACTTAATTGGCTTTTGGCAGAGAGCCCAGAACAGCCACAGCTGCAGATAAGATACTTTTGTAACAATTTCAATATAAGCAAATAAGTAATTGTAACAATATAAGATACCAGGTCAATTGGGAAAAGTTAGACTCACAGCTTAAAGGGCAATTCACCTTCATTAGCAAAACGGTAATAACTGAAAATAAACCAAACTTTCATAACCTGGCAAATTTAGTAAAATGAACATAGTAATTAGGGGGTGTGGCCACAAAATGGGTGTGGTCTAAAAATTGACACGATACGCACGCCAACATTTTTGTCCCTTTTTTATGTCCAAAAGTTTGGGAGGTCTGCCCCTATTGTTCACTTATCGTTTTGACCCACTAAAGATGGGGGCCCCAACCACCGGGCCCGAATTTGATGCGGTGCGCGCAGTTGACCCCCCTTCCCCGGTCCTTGCAAAAAAATTAGGGCTTTACACTGGTCCCTGGGGCAAAAAAGGTTGGGGACCGCTGCACTAAAGCATTACTGGTACAATGAGTACAGCTCATTGGACATCTTTTCTACAGTTTAATTGGTAACCCATTGAATGTATTGGCCCCTTTAGATACCACTCCCAACATCACTAGTAGAGGTAGAGGTGGATGGGCTCACACTGAAGTGGGCTCTGGGCTTTGTCATAGTGCATTCATGTATATCCATATATATATATATATATATATATATATATATATATATATATATATATATATATATATATATATATATATATATATATCCTTATATGCTTTATGTCGCCAAATATGGTTAATGCCACAAGATCATCTTTGCTACATATCTGTGTACTTTATGCACGGACACCCAGGTATCGCACTGTGGGGATACATATGTATAACTACGGTATATATAAATCTGTGTGGTTTGGCCATTATTACATACACCCTAAACTATACATGGCATATACTGTACATTTCAAAAAATGTATGTTGTAAATATGCTTTCATATATTTTTTTATTGCCTAGTTTGCTAGACATACAGCTGCCACATACATACAGTTTCTTTATACAGGTGTCAGTACACTGTATACTGTTTTGTGAATTATTATAAAATCCCTGATGTGCATGTTAGATATATTTGTATCTAGTTTACTACTGAAAATTGATTAGCATGAAGGGGATGAAATGAATAGACATGAGCAATAATTACAGTCTGTTTTAATTAGGTAGCAATAAATCATTCTCTAGCAGTATAGACATAGAGGTACCACATGGCTGCTACTCGTGGAGTCATAGGAGATCAATTTATAATTATAAAAAAAAAGTCAGTGGGATTTTTGTAAACATAATTCCTCAAAGCCATCACACCAGGCATTCTGAAAGCCTTTAGTTAGACATCTGAAATATATTGTCTTGCATTATGCAGTTACTATATAATTCTACTTTATTTACAAAATGATTAACATTTTATGGAGTATATTCATCTAATTTATTTATCTCTTGCAGTGCCGGACCCAAAGGAGATAACATTTATGAATGGAGATCAACTATACTAGGGCCTCCAGGATCGGTTTATGAGGGAGGGGTGTTCTTCCTTGATATAACATTTTCGCCAGATTACCCCTTCAAGCCACCAAAGGTTTGTAATGATATGTAAAGAAAGAAATGATACTGTATGTAATGTATATGTAAAGAAAAGATGGAATGTGTATTGTATGCCTGCTACATTTCTGTCTACTGATTCAACCCCTACATAAGTGCAAATATGGGACTTTTTTAAATAAAGATTATTAATATGCATAAAAAATGTCATGCTTAAATAGTATATAACACTTTATAGCATTGTAAAGTGGTGTTGTACTTTACTCTGCTATTTATAAGCGTAAAGCTTCAGGAAAAATACCAGCTATCCTTTTTTTTTTTTGTCCAAACTGGAAAATTACTTTTCTTTGTGGACTGTACTGACAAAGTACTCTTTATAAGATTCCTGAGCCTGCGGCATTGAATATAACAATTACAACTTGTATGTGTTCGAGCACTACTATTACACGCTATCATATCATGGTTTGATCCATGCTGTAAAATGCTAAATTGCATGTTCTCCTCAGTACCTTGCAGCGTTGCGCAAATTCACTATCACTACTTTTCTACTCGAAAGGTCAAAAAGAGGTTTTAATGTTTGCAAAGGAAATCTAGTTACCACTCTCCAATCAAAAGAGACCTTAGCATCTGAGAGGCAACTGGAAATGAAAGCTGCAAAATATGTTGGATATAAATAAATGCATAAAAACAAAGCGGAAAAAGTGCTGTATAGTCAAATAAAATGCACATACATACAAGTCCACCATAAGAAACTTTGGGACCCTATACCTGATTTTATATGTAGCCCCCCATGGACACAAGTGTGCATTACTAAAAGTTTTGGAATGCCCCTTGTGTTTGCTACACAGATGACCAACTAGCAGGTAGGTTTTGCTGGGTTGAACTTTTTGGACGTATATTTTTTCAACCACGGATACTCTGATATAAACAAATAATTTTATAGAAAAACAGCCATCATTTATGGCATTTTTTGAGGAAGTTGCAGAAATAACAAATTTTAACACAACATATACACCAATTATGCAATTATACAGATAAAATAAATTTAGTAGTCAGTTACATAAAAATAACTAGCATTTACCAATAGATTTCATTACTGCAAAGGTGAAGCGTGTGATTTTGCATTTCCTGCACATGTTTAGCTAGATCTCATAGCATTGTTAGGGGAGTGTAACTCTCAGCACTTTCTCTACTGGTGCTCCCAGTCTTTAGTATGTACTGATAGACACAGGATCAGCCTGTCAGTGCATGCATGGTACACATTTTGTCAGGAAAATGCATTTTTTTTATATTTTCACATCAAAATCTGCCCAGTTTGTGCAGTAACAGTTGTCCGGCGGTGCCTACACTGAACCGCAGAAGTGCAGGTCAGTAAAGAGATACTCAGAATAAATGCAGTTCTTTATCGTGGGATACTTCACTCCTTAATGCTATTCACTTGGCACTCTAGTGGTGGCTCTGCCTCCAGTGTACAGTCCCTACTACAAAACTTTGGTGTACTATGCTCATTATTTACCTATTTCTATTTAGTACTATCTGTGCTCCTAGAGCATCCACTGCCAGACTTGGGGTTCCTTGTGGTATTTGTTTTGCTGGAGCCTGTGTACCACAGGCACTGGAACACGTCCACTCACAAGCCTGAAAGGCATCAAGGAGGAGCTATTTTGCCTGACCCCAACTCATATACATTTTGGGGTGAGGCAAAAAAGTTCTGACTGGCAGACTTTGGAAATGACTTCTCATGTTGTATACCTGGGAGGCAAGTGACTGGTGATGTGCAGGCCAACCATATACGCATGGGTATCTCACTATGCTGTTTATGGCACTGGAGCAGGTTGAGTTTTTCTGCCTGCCCGTGACCTTACACTGCCGACTTCTGGCTTCTGGTTTTATAGGTGTGTGCCTGCCCTGCCCCTTTTGTAACGCCATCACGAGGCGGGCAGGCGCGGGTCTATAAATAGAGGGCAGAAGTTAGGCAGGTGCGGGTTGAGATTTTCTTGACCCACACATCACAACAAGGTGACATTGGATAAAAGAAACGTTGTGTTTTCAGCTGTGATGATGCCTGTCTAGAGAGGGTATCAGTTCCAAGTGAAAGAAGTTGAAGCATGCACCTATTTATACTATGCAAGTTCTAATTTATTTAGTCCGTTTTTCCAATATAAACAGTGTTGGGGGTCAGAACTGCTATTCATTTATTATCTGGAATGACAGAGGTGAAATGTTGGCCAATGCTTAACACATTCTTCCTAGAATACAACATACTTGGGGGCAAGTATGAATTAGAATGTGAGATTTACCACACCTCCACCCTGGAAACAGTTCTAATGTGACTATTCCCCACCTAAAGCCTGCTTTTAGTTTGTGTAAAAATCAATGGCAGAGGTACGTTCACCCATTTGAAGGTGTTAATTACCTTCCTGACATTCAAGTTTTTTTCGGAGTAAACCCCAAATTGAATTGCATTTGTATTCAATTCGAATATGAAACAAATTTTTCGCATTCAAATGAATGTTAGATGTTTTTTCATAAATAACCTCCCATTCGAGTTGTGAGTCTGACTAAAAATATAAATAGGCAGATACTGTAAGGGGCAGATTTATCAGGTGTCGAATTTCGAAGTTAAAAAACTTTCGAAATTCGATCACCGAATTGGCCAAATTCGATGTATACGTTTTCTTTTTGATTTTATTGGGCATTTTGGGTCGAAGTAAAATCGTTCGAACAATTTAATCAAACGAACGATTTTTTAAAAAAAACTTAAACTTTAAAACCTAGCTAAATTTTGGTTTTAGGAGGTCCCTATAGGCTAACATAGCAATTTGGCAGGTTTAAAGTGGCGAAGTGTCAAAGTCGAACTTTTTTAAAGAGACAGTGCTTCGATTTTCAAATGGTCGAATATTAGAAGTATTTTCAATTCGCGTAGTCGAATTTGGCCTGTTCGATGGTCGAAGTACCCAAAAAATACTTCGCAATTCTACGTTTTTAATTCGAAATTCACATCGACCCTTAGTAAATGTGCCCCTAAGTATATTTCCCATTAATTAAACTTTAATCATGAATATGCATATAATTATGGGTTTATGGTTACAAACTCATAAAGCAACACAAATTTCATTCATTATTAATTTTTCTGCTTTATTATGCAGTAGCACAAAGTAAATTTAATTTCTTAATAAGTTACTCTCGGCATGTAATTACTCAACTATGCAAGTCCAAGGCTGATACTTTGAGACTCTTGATTATATCAGCTAATATGGAATCTGCGGGCGACTGATGTATTACAGATGTCTTCCACATGGACTTGTTAGTCAGCTCTTAGCTATCATAACAAATAAATAAACCAGCACTACCTTGAGAGACATACTGTATATACTTTAGCTATCCCATCTCACCCCCCAGGAGAAAACAGGTGCTTTTTTGTATGAAATCAAGTCACACAAAGCAGTGTAGAACTACAGCCCCCCCCCCCAGTAAAAAATAGTTCCCTCAAATAAATATAAAAATTAACAACATTTTTATTTAAAAAAAATCTGGAATGAGCGTAACAATATTCAATTAAAATATCTTGTTCAACTCTCCATTTTGAAATTTCAGCACTGATTGGGTTGCTAGGGTCTAAATTACCCTAGCAAAGGCAGTGGTTTGAGTCAGAAGTAGAGGAAATATAATTTGAAAACTATACAAAATAAAAAATTGAAAAGTTGCTAAGAATTGACTATTCTATAAAATAATAAAAGTTAACTTAAGAGTCAGGGCACATGCTCAGATTCGGGGAGATTAGTCGCCCGGCGACAAATCTCCTCTTCTTCGGGTCAACTAATCTCCCCGAATTCCCTCCTGCTGTAAATCACCGGTGGGATGACACTTGGAGTGTTTCGTTTTCCGAAGTCGCCCAAAGTTGCCTCACATTAATCTCCCCGAATCTGAGCGTGAAATTTTAGACCATGCCCACTTTGGAAGACACTCCCCTGTAAACCTCTATGCAGTGAATATATATATATAGCTAAGCATCTATTTTAGTTCTTTCTAAGGCACAAATCTTATAATTTCACATAAAACCACTGATGCAGTTTAATTTATAATCCCCATTAAACACTGCATAGATGCAGTGGTAATTCCATCTATAATACCCCTTGGAATTCATAGTGGGATGGCACAGTGGCAATTTCACGTATAATACTTCCAGAATTTATAGCAGCATGGCACAGTGGCAATTTCTCGTATAAATGCCCACAGAATTCATAGCAGGATGGAGCAGTGGCAATTCCATGTATACTATTCCCAGAACTCACAGCAGCATGAAATGAACACAGTAGCAGTTTTACATATAATACTCCTCAGAGCTCAAAACAGGATGACAGTGGCAGATTTACAAATGATACCCCCGAACACAGTTATTTTTAGCACAATAATGTTAGCAGAGGTAATGGCAAATGACAACAAGTAAAGAGTTAAACCTTAGATAAATACCGCCAGGCAGAACAAGCAATAAATAAAGCTGGCGTTCTTACTAGTATTCTACTTGCAGGCAGGCGGGGGCCATGCAATCGGATCCGTGATCTGTGGGTGGAAGCAGAGTGATGTATACTGGCAGTGGGCCCACTGCCAATCATATACCAGATTACTTCTGATTTTAGTGGGGCCCACCGCCCTCGTAAGTGTCAATCATGGACCGTATGGTACAAAATTAGTTATTGCGTAATGGCAAATTAACTAGGGCCTAGGGGCCCACCAAGGCCACAGGCCACCTGGTTGTTTCTGGGGGCCCCCGGCAGAGCAGTCCAACCCTGACACAAATAATTACACTATAGTATGTGATCATGGAATGCATAAATCCAGTATTCAGTGTAGGACACATTGGACACATTTCATAATGGCATATTTGAGAATCAGGAAAATTTTTGTTTTTATGTAACTTCGCTTTATGATGGAGACATCTGAAAATAATTGGGTATTCAGTTGAAGCTGATAGTGATTTGTGTAGGCATAAAATATATTTTATAAATTCCTATTCAATCCTGTTCCAGTCATGTGAAATGCTGGAACAGGTTTGTGAAGAATATTTATTGGGTAATTTAACTAGGCATCTAACTGCCATGAGAGTTTATGCCTTTAATTGCCAGGGTACAGTGCATAATATCAAACATAGTTATAAAGTGGTGTATTGATATGTCATGTGTAGCCATTAGTAATATGCAGGTGTAAGAAGTGGTAGCTCATAAACAGCTGTGAAAAATTATAGTTTCATGTCACTACTATTTACACCACTTTTCACACAAAAATGTGTTAGGTTTGGATCAGTGATTGGGATTTGTTTATTGCTCGGGCCAAGCAAATGTATCGCATAATACCAACCTTATTGTCGCAGCAATAGGTATGAGGCAAATGTAAATGTAGGTGTTGAATCATGTGTAAGATTGCACTTTATTATTTATTATATTATTTGTAACTATTGCTTATTTGCGTTTGACTTTTATAAGGAACTTGATCTCCAGAAAATCTTATAAATAGACATTGCAGCTTTGTTACAGTGCATGAAAATGGACAGAGGACAGAATTACATACATGGTACATACAGAATTACATACATAGCGACCAGTAATTGATACAAATGGTGAAGGCCCTTTGCATAAGAGCTTACAATTTAAAAGGGCAGGGATTGAGAGTAGGGCGGGACACAGTTATGAACTGCTTTGAATGTCAGTGTCATAAATTTGAAGTTTAATCTGAAAGTTAGTGGAAACCAGTGCAGGGATTGCCAGAGTGGCATGGCAGAGGAGGAGCGGTTTCTGAGGTGTATAAGCCTGGTGGCAGTGTTCATTATGTACTGGAGAGGTGACGGTCTCTGGTGGGTTAGGCCAATTAATAGAGATTTACAGTAGTCTAGACACAATATGATTAGAGAGTGAATAAGAATTTTGGTGACATCTTGGGTGATAAATTTATTATATTTTGGATATGTTCCGTGGGTGAAAGTGACATGATTTAATAAATGTTAATAGTTTTGTGACATTCAAGAGATAGCAGACAGGGAGGAAGAAACCCGAATTAAGAGCTCTGGGTTAAGATCAGGTGAGGAGATCAATTTGAGTATCGTCAGCATAGAGGTGGTATTGAAAACCATGTGAGTTGATTTGTTTGCCAGGGAAGGATGTATAGAGAGAGAGAGAAGGGGCTCAGGACAGAGCCTTGAGGAACACCAACAGAAAGAGGTAGGGGAGAAGATGATACTCCATTGTAGGAGACACTGAGGTAAGAAGAGAACCAAGCCAGGACTGTGTCGCAAAAACCAAGCCAATGGAGGGACTGGAGGAGGAGAGGGTGATCCACAGTGTCAAATGCAGCTGAGAGATCAATCAGTATTAATAGTGAGAAGTGGTTGTTGGCTTTAGCTGTTAAAAGATCATTAGTTAGTCAGGTTGGGCCAGTTTCAGTGGAGTGTTGTTGCCTAAAACCAGATTATAGGGGAGTCCAGCAGGTTATTGTCAGAGAGGAATAGTGTTAGTTTGTTATAGACTAGGCGCTAAAACAGTTTAGATGAAAGGTAACAGAGAGATAGTTTGAAGGTTATCGACATTGGAGGGATCCAGAGAGGGTTTTTTTCAGAACAGGTGTGACAAGTGCATGTTTTAGTTGAGAAGGAAAGATTCTAGTTGAGAGTGAGCTTTTGGAATGCTCAGCAAAATCTTGAGCAGAGAACAATGCACACGGAGGGGGGGGAGGGGAAAGAAGAGTGTTAAAGGTAGAGAAAAGTTGTTGTTTTTTTAAAAAGGGAGTTAATGAGTGTAGTAAAGTATGTTTGGTTGGCTAGGGAAAGGCAGGTATATGAGAGCAGGGCAGATCTGTAGCTCCAGAAGTCATCAGCAACTCTCAAGTGCATGTGAGTGTCTTTGGGGAGCTTTTGTATGAGCAGTATGCCAAGCTGTTTGGGTCCTAGTGCATTTGGTTTTGGCAGGAGCAATGTCATTAAGGGCAGTGGTGAGAGTTCTATAGTAAACAGAAATAGCCACATTAGGACATGAGGTGACGGATATTAGAGTGAAGAGAGGAATAAGAGAGATGCGACGCGTTTGAAGTCATGGGGAATATCAGGGGGTGTTGAGGGAGTTAGTGAGAGTTGAAATGTGAGTAGGGGAAATGGTGAGTTAGTAAAATTAGAGATTGAACAGAGTCTGGTAAATATAAGATCTAGAGAGTTACCATTTGAGCGTGGGGGTGTCTGAGCACAGAGATAAGCATAGGAAGGATGTTAGTGAAAGACGTTTCGAGACAGCAGGGTTGTTTCGATTGTTATCGAGTATAACTGTACATTAGGGTTTTTGAAATTATTGTAATTATACTGAATGACTGGAACTTGAGCAGCATAGGACTATTGTAGCCAGAAATCATACAGAGTTTTAAGCAGTGTTACAAGTATCTAGTTAAAGAAGGGAATTGTGTTGCCTTTAAGAATGATATACAGTGATGCTTGAAAGTCTGTGAACCCTTTAACATTTTATATACTTTTATATAAATGTGACCTAAAACATCATCTGATTTCAAACAAGTCCTAAAAGTAGAAAATCAGCAGCGTGATTAAAAGAAAACATTTATTTGGTTGCTTTTTTTGTGTGTCTGCTATTAATACCATGCTACTATTTTTATTACTCCAATCCTCATCTGTAGTCAAAGAGGTATATAATGTACCAAACACTGGCAAGGTAAAAGGCCCATGCAGATTACAGACACATATATACTCTATACTAGGCATTCTTACTTATCCCGCTTTACTGTCTGGTCAAAATACGACATGGCTATGGTAATAATAAAACCTACAGCTAAAGGCATTCAGTTGCTCAATTAAGCACTCAGTCTGCAAATGAGCACTTTCATTTGCTCCCTTTACTCAATTAATATGAATATTACTGTTTGTTCCCCAGTGTTTTCCAAGGAAAGTGACAGATTTACATAGAGTATACTAACCCCATAATTAACAATCAAACATAAAAATAACCCAGTGGTAAATGTGATATTGAAAAATGTATCCGCTATTAACTGCGCCTTAGAACAGCATGCTAATGGCTTTAATACACACAAACGGTAAGCTAAAATTTTAGCCTGTTGTTATTCAGTAGTCAATCAAAAGCAGTTTCATGCTACAATTCAAGGGAAAAATACAAAGGGCTATAGTCCCTTCCAGACTTTACCTGTATACTGAACAGAATTATCCTACATTGGTACATTTATATAACCTTGCTACTGTATATACCACCTGTCTTTATCTCTTCAAACTCATGCAATAAATTACCCAAGATGTCTGTGTGTGTGTCTTTGTGTTTGAAATTAACACACATACTCTTTCTGCTGGTGCTTTCACTTAATTGTTTTAGCAGTAGTAGTTCAGGGGCCGATTTTAGGTGTTTTGACGACAGATTTTCTGCAGGAACAGGAAGAATGCAGCTGGGAAAATCAATATTTGCTGTGGGAATTTGGTGCCTGGCATGAAGGAAGATTGTAACTTGCTGCAAAGGCAAAGTAGATCTGCAGTAATGAATAATGATAACAAAATGTCATAGAAAGGATGTCATATCTAAAAAGTCTCAATCCTCTTGAGTTTTAAGAAACTGACATTTAGGGGCACATTTATTAACGTACGAATTGGAAATTAGAGTTTCAAACTTTGAAAAATCCGCACCTAAATTGTCATGCCATATGTAATCTGGTATACCTTTTGCCAACGACAGACATTTGTCAGAGTAACTTTCTGCAATGTGAAACTGGTAAATATTTTTTGGTTATTCACATCATTGTTAGAAACACTGTTAGTGCAACTAATGTGTAAATAATTCTGTATCCAGCTGACAACATGCGTTCATTTAATTTAAATTCATTTTAGTAATCCATACTATTTTTTTTCCCATTTTTGCACTTATGGAAAATGGAAAAAAAGACAGTGGCCATTGTGCTTTATACACTTGGGGGTGATTTATCAAGGTTTGAATCTTAATTTTTGCCAAAATTTTTATTTTTTTTTGCAGAAAAACTCACAAATTCAAATTATGTTTTCAAAAATTGAATGTCTGGTATTAAAGGGGTGGTTCAACTTTAAGGTAACTTTTATTATGGTATAGAATGGCCAATTTTAAGCAACTTTTCAATTGGTTTTCATTATTTATTTTTTATAGTTATTTGCCTTTTTCTTCGGACTCTTTGCAGCTTTCAAATGGGCGTCACTGACCCCTTCTAAAAAAACAAATGCTCTTTAAGGCTACAAATGTAGTGTTATTGTTACTTTCTATTACTGATCCTTCTATTCAGACCCTCTCCTATTCATATTCCAGTCTTTTATTCAGATCAGTGTATGGTTGCTAGGGTAATTTGAACCCTAGGTACCAGATTGCTTAAGATGAAAATTGAAGAGCTGCTGAATAAAAAGCTAAATAACTCAAAATCCTTCAATAATAAAAGATGAAAACCAAATGCAAATTGTTTTAGAATATTACTGTCTACATCATACTAAAAGTTATCTCAAAGGTGAACAACCCCTTTAATTAAGCAAAAAAAAAATGCTAAAACTCGAATGTAAAAAAATTGACATCTAAAAGCTGGTGAGTTCATGTAGAAGTCAATGGGAGTTGTCCTATGTAAAATTCAAGCCTTTTTTTTTTTATTAAAATGTTTGAGTTTTTAAGCCCATAAACTTGAAAATTGATTTTTTGTTTTTACAATTGTTTTAGATCAAGTTTTTGGGAAATAAATCCATAAAAGTAAAGAAACAAGGGCTCCGGCATTTTTTCAAATTCTATGACCTTGTAACCACATAGTTTCGTATATAACCTCAGGCGTTTGCGTTTCAGTTGTGTTGACCCGACAAATGTATTGCGGTTTTACTTCTGTAGTAATCTGGCATCATTAAGACATTTTATTTTCCTTAGGTGACATTTCGGACGAGAATTTACCACTGTAACATAAACAGCCAGGGAGTGATCTGTCTCGACATCCTGAAAGATAACTGGAGCCCAGCACTCACAATTTCCAAAGTCCTCCTGTCTATCTGCTCTTTGCTCACAGACTGCAACCCTGGTAAGGACCTTTCTTATGAGAAATGGCATTAATATTCCTTGGGAACTATAGAACAATATAGTGTCTCACTATAATCTGGGATATTTATTCTGTAGTCATTGCCTGTGTGTAGAGCAAGATGCAATAAAAAGCAATTACCTTGGGCAGCCCTTAAGCGCCTACAAATCGAGTGCTGTCAGAATATTATTGCCTTGTGTTTTCTGTGCCCTTGGATACTTACCAGGTGGAGAAGTTACTGTAGGAGTTATGCTTTAAATATCACCTTGTACAGACCATTTATTACAATACGATGTATAAAAGGATTATTATACTACAATGTAACCCTTTTACAGTTTGGGCTTTCAGTTACAATAATTTTCAGCATTTATGAGCAAATCAAATAAAAGTCGCAGCTTTTGCACTTAGTCTAGTAACCCTTAGGGTTTGCCTTTAAGCAGTAAGTGCAACCTGTTGATTGGTAGCTTTGACCTTTGGGTTGCTGGATCTGGAGCAAATATTTACATTCTTCTGGACAATATGTGAGCTTTTATTACTGTGGCAAAAAAAACCAGGAGCAGCATAATATGGTATTGTCACCAGGAAACTCTTTTGGCGCAAAACCCCTCCCCACTGTAGGCCCACTGCCCTCCTCCCCCCCAAATGCCCCTTAGTTGCTACTTACTGCTCGGCGCAGGTCCTCTCTCATGGAGTTCGCAGGCGCCATCTTCTCCCGTGCGGTCTTCTTCCTGGATTCCGCGGCATTTGGCGGTGCATGCGCTGAAAGTCACAAAGTTTCCCGATTTCTTTTTTTGGCAACTTCGTGACTTTCGGCGCATGCGCAGTAGATTCCAACTCGCAAATGCTCCTACTGCGCATGCGCCACCAAATGCCGGGGAATCCAGGAAGAAGACTGCACAGGAGAAGATGGCGCCTGCGAACTCCACAGGAGAGGACCTGCAAAACTATGGGGCATTTGCCTGGGGGGAGGTAGGCCGGGGGGGAAGGATGGAAGGGGGGGCCTACGAGGGGAGAGGTTTTGCGCCAAAATGGTTTCCTTCTCCTTTAAAGTAGAAACAAACCCCTTATTACAAAAATCCTACCCCACATAGACCCCTCTTCCTCCTCCCCCCAGCCTAGCTGCAACCCCGGGCAAATGCCCCTAACTTTTTAATTACCCCTCGGTGCAAATTCAGGGATCGGAGTTCACGGCAGCCATCTTCCGGGTCTTCGGTAATCTGACAACGAGACCAGTATGGCGGCGCATGTGCAGTTGGAGCAATTTCCCGGTTTGCTGAAGCGCCGGAAGTAGACACGAAAATACGGAAGATTGGCTGCCGTGAACTCCGATCCCTGAATCTGCACCGAGGGGTAAGTAAAAAATTAGGGGCATTTGCCTGGGGTAGCAGCTAGGCTGGGGGGAAGGAGAGAGGAGGGTCTATGTGGGGTAGGGTTTTTTTTTAATAAGGGGTTTGTTTCTCCTTTAAGGGAATGTCTTATTTTAAACATATTTGCATTAAAGCTTAATAATGTTTTTAAGTTATTAAATGTAATTGCAATTTAAAGCAGTATTATCCCCTTTTGTTCCCTGGTTATGACTCCTGAAATAATGTAACAGAAATCTCCTCCAGGTCCCCTTAATTATCTGGTTTAGTCTACTACATTGTCACAACCAGTGAGAAAGATAATAAAGAGAACACAACGGGATGACACACATTATTTTAGTATAAATATGCAAAGATAAAATGCCATGTGGTAAGAGACACAGTAGGAAGGAAGTCTTATTAACTCTACAGGGCAGACCCCTATTTAGAAAAATGGGGTCTGCCCTGTAGAACTGGCACAGGAATATGTATAATGCTTTCAGGAAGTCATTGATTGTTGCAGTCACATAGTTCCTTGAAAAAAAATCACATTTATGCAGAGGGAATGCAGAAAAATCAAATATGGCTGCTGCATCTAAAAAATAGGAGATATAGCCCCAGATATATTTATATATAAAATGCACTTTTATTTAGCCTTACTGGATTTGCTTTAGTAGTTTAGACAAGTGCAAACAACACAACAGAAATATAATATACTAAAGGGAAGAATATTAAAAGCTACTACTAATCCACAATACTGCTTTTTATTCACTTTCTGAGAATGGTTAATAAGAATTCTGCTCATTCTAATCCCTGTATTCAGTCCATTCTCCTTCATTTACTTAATCTTATTACTTATTATAGAGCAGAGCCTGAGTAATCATTTAATACCCACTCTAGTTAGGGCAACATGTCAGAATGAATCCTAATAAGCTAATTAACAAATTATATTTCATCTAGTATAATGCAATTAGGGAAAGTATATTTTTAATAATTGAAATAAAAAGCTGTCGCAGTGATACTTCTCTTTAACCAGGCTGCTCTAAGAGTATCCAGTGTGTTATATGAGCTTACTAGATAACCAGTGGTCAATAAATGTACATTAAAGGGATACTGTCTTGGGAAAAGATGTGTTTTTTTTTCAAAATGCATGAGTTAATAGTTCTTCTCCAGCAGACTTCTGCAATGAAATACATGTTTCAAAAGAGCAAACGAATATATTTAATTTTGAAATCTACCATGGGGCTAGACATATTGTCAATTGCCCTCAGTCATGTGACTTGTGCTCTGGTAAACTTCAGTCACTCTTTACCGCTGCACTTCAATTTGGAGTGATATCACCCCCCAGCAGCCAATCAGCAGAACAATGGGAAGGTAACCAGATAACAGCATTCATTAGTAAAAATCCATGTCCCGCTACGACTTCTTCAGTTACATTGAGTATGAGAAACAATAGCCTGTCAGAAAGCAGTTCCATAGTGCAATACTGGCTCTTGCTAAAAGCACATATCCAGGCAAAATGACTGAGATGTCCGCCTACACACCAATATTACATCTAAAAAAATGCACTAGTTGGGTTAGGAATGAAAATTTACACCGCAGAGCTAGTTATTTGCAGTGTAAACAGTGTAATTTAGAAATAAAAACTACACCATAAAAACCATGACCTTTAACCAAGTGATGTGATTAAATATTTAATTTCAGTTTCTTGCCCAGGCCTCTGTATAATATGTGCCCTAAAATATGTGCTAAATTACTGTGATCCTGAAGAATCCTACAGTTACAAATTCATGAGTTCCAGTAATACAGTTTTTTTTGGACAGGCTTTTTATGTGTGATCAAGCATCAGTCAGAGCGCTGTTTGGTAGTGTGAGTGGGTTGATAGCCTCTTGTTGGTCTTGCCTTACAAATGATTTAAACTCGACCAATACATATCTGTGTGATCTTGAACCAGTAACTAGAGGGACAGGATGTCATTTTGGCCCCATACGTGGGTCAGTAGGTTGCCTCCTTGGTTTGTAGAAGGTGAAAGTGACTATACAAAAATTGTCTGAATTGTACAAATTCTTCATATTTTACACTTTAATAAAAAAAAAAACCCGCAGGAATCAGAAAAGTGATATGATAAGGTACACGGCACTGAGTAACCCCCAAACTTGAAAATAGGAGAACAGGAAGGCAAATTATCCAATAACTATAACAAACGAAAGCCAGTTGAAATTAAATTGGACCAGGACATTCTATACCACTAAAATGACCTTAAAGATGAACTAGCCAATTAAAGGTTGCTGGATGTGATCGGCCATATTATGTTCCAATTACATTCAGTAAAGTAATCACTTCAAGGCATTTATAGAATTTCTACACCAAAGCTGCTACGTTTTTCACATGTAACATGTAGTGCCAGATTTATTAAGGTTCAAATGGTAAATTTGAATTTCCTCATTTTTTTTTGTGTCAAAATTTTTTTAATTTAAAACCAACTCGAATATAAATTTGAATGTGAGATTTATCACAACTCAACCATGGAAACAGTTCTAATTTGAATAGTCACCAATATTCACTAAAACCTGTTGAACCATTTGAATATGTTAATAGCCTTCATGACATTTGAGGGTTTTTTTCGGAGGAAAACTCGATTAGTATTTGATTTGAATTTTTGGGTCGGGATTATTCAATCGAATATTAGACGTCAGAGTTTTTTCATAAATAACCTCCCAATCGAGTTGTGAATACATTCAAATTCATTTGAGTAAAAAAAAATCACATAAATTCAAAATTTGATAACCCCCGTAAAGTATGGTACAGAAACGTTTTACTGCAATTCAGAACTAGGGCCCTACATTTAAATCCAGCAAAGAGTTTGTAGGTTCCCTTCCTGTGTGTGTGTGTTCTCTTCACATGTTCTGGATTGCAAGTCTGCCAGTGCATGGTCCTATGAAAGTGGTAACAACAGTTATATATTTTAATATATATATCAATGACTGCTATAAAACATACCTTTTTGGAGGAGGCATATTGTGTGTAACAAAGCCTAATGATATTCTGCATAACTGTGAGTTCAGCCTTTGAGGCATTTGATTTTATCCATGCTATCAGTATTAAAAAGTAACATTCACAGTACTGTTTTATAATCAGTTTTAAAACCAACTGCAAAATCCCAAAAATCCCAAAAGCCAAAACCTCTCCCTTATAAACATAACTAATTTGGATTTCTGGGTAACCTCAACACAATAATAACATTATACCAAAATAACCCAGAATCACTTCATGAAGGCATTTCTAAAAACACATGAAAACAATAAGTAAACCGTGGCTATAAGAAATAGATACGGGAGAATATAATAAAAGTCGCAAAGAGCTAAACAATTTGCACAAATAAGAATAAAAATCCACATCTCGCAATGTAATATTGTTCCTTAAATTGTTATTACATTGCGAATTTTAATTGCAGATTTTAATTGGGCGCTCTTAAGAAGTGCTTGAAGGTGTCGTAATCTTTTGGAGCAAACATAACGACTTTTTCGGTGAGACGTTTTATTACATTTAATGCGCATTGGCACAAATGATAAGATTCGCAAATGGTTTTCCACTGTCAGAAGTGGTCGCCAAAGGCTTTATTAAATTCGCGCAAAGCAAAATTTGTTCGAACAAAGGCATAACTTTTCGCATTGCGAATAGTTTTTCCGTTACTGACTTTTATATTCCTCCGATAGTGATTAGACAACGAAGGGGTCTTCATAAAGTGGAGTATTTACGCACCACATCTAGGAAGTGGCCCAGGTGCACCGCCCTGAGCCCACAGCATGGGGAGCGGACAACTGTGAAAAAGTCTGAAGCAGGCACTCAAATAAAGGCAATCTTCCATCAAATAGTAGAAATCAAGTAGAAAAGATTTATTGTGTCCTCAGCCTTACGCGTTTTGTGTTACAAACACTTAATCAGCCTATGATTTAGGGGCCGATTCACTAAGGGTCGAATTTCGAAGTTAAAAATACTTCGAAATTCGACCCTCGGATTGAAATCCTTCGACTTCGAATATCGAAGTCGAAGGATTTAGCGCTAATCCTGCGATCGATCGATCGAAGGATTTTCCGTTCGATCGAACGATTAAATCCTTCGAATCGAGCGATTCGAAGGATTTTAATCCAACGATCGAAGGAAAATCCTTCGATCAAAAAATCACAGGCAAGCCTATGGGGACCTTCCCCATAGGCTAACATTGACTTCGGTAGCTTTTAGCTGCCGAAGTAGGGGGTCGAAGTTTTTTTTAAAGGGGAAGTACTTCGACTATCGAATGGTCGAATAGTCGAATGATTTTTCGTTCGATTCGTTCGATTTCGTTCGAATTCGAACGAATTTAACCAATTCGATGGTCGAAGTACCCAAAAAATACTTCGAAATTCGAAGTATTTTTCATTCGAATCCTTCACTCGAGCTTAGTGAATCAGCCCCTAAGTGTTTGCAACACGAAACACGTAAGGCAGAGGCCCCAAAAATCTTTTCTACTTGATTTCTACTATTTGATGGAAGATTGCCTTTATTTGAGTGCCTGCTTCAGACTTTTTCACGATTCCTCTGATAGTGTCTTGTGATAGTATAAAAGAGGTCTCTTCTACTGGACATAATGGTCCCTGTAATAAACACTGGATGCAGCCAAGCTAACTGAAAGGCAACTAACCATATGCTAGTTTGTTTTGGGTTATTTTTGAGGTGCTTTTTTAAAGATAGGTGGGGAGATTTATCATATTCCTACAATTTTTTTTCCACAGTTGTACCCTGCTTTGCACTTTGAATGGGGTGCAAAAGCCCACCTTCCTCTTTATGAATACAGCACTGACGGCAACTTGCAACACTGTATTCATGGGTCATAGGCTGGGGGGAGGGACATAGGTCTCCCCCATTTCTGCCCACCCTATAACTTGCAGGTTATTCAGAAATGGAAGATAGGGAGCATTAATGGCCACAGAGTGAAAAATAGCTGCTGCCTTGAACCCACCAACAATGGGCTCTGCACCTTAAAAACTTGATGGGGTGGTAAGTACAACAAGGCCTGCAAGCAGATACTTCTGAATGGCCACCAAGGAGTGTGTTTTTAGCATTGTGACAACTGGAAGGTTCCAAGAGATTACAATCATAGTTTAAGGTTTAAAACTCTTGTCTCTTGCGTGAACCCTCTCTTTCTCCTTTACAGCGGACCCTCTTGTTGGAAGTATCGCCACTCAGTACATGACCAACAGAGCGGAACATGACAGAATGGCCAGACAGTGGACGAAGAGATACGCTACATAGGAATATAATAAAGTAGACCTGTGCAAGCACATTCACTAAGTGCATCAATAGCTCTTTTCTTTATTTTCTCTCTTTTCTTTTGTTTTTTTTTATTCTTTAACAGTTTGTGACAAAATACTGTATGTCTTTTTTTTTTTTTTTTATTAAGACTTTAACTTGAATTTCCCTAGAAAATAACAGGGAATTTTAGTTTCTGTGCAAGAAATGTTGAAATATGTGATAGTATAGAGCTTTGTTTGAAAGCATTGTACCAATATTTGTGTTTCCTGTTTTGTTTTTATATTGTATTCATATTTTATGAGGGGGTATAATTTAATTCTAAGTTGCCCCTCTACATAGATTAGAGTTAGATCTGATTTTTTGTTACAATTTGATCTTTTTGTACTTAAAGTCTTCATGGTGGGTGCATGCTCCAGGGAACAAACTTTTATAGATAACGTCTGAAATCCGGAATCTCCGTGCGTAACAAGGAAGTGATTCTCCCACAGAAGACTTTCTAAATGAACAAAAAAAAAGGTGTATTTTGAACTATTTAAAATGCTTGTAAATTAATTTAGCAGGGTGTGGAGCATTTGATGTACACTTGTGTTATAAAGCACTCAATAAAGACACTGCGACTGATAAATAGTCTTTTTCCCACTAGGCAATGTGGCATGTATGTATATGTTATGGTTATGGTGAGAAGATAAAATATAGAGGAAACTAAGTTCTATGGTGTAGCTACGGAACATATATATGTGTGTGTGTGTGTATATGTATATATATATATCTATATATATAGATAGATATATATATATATATATTCAGCCAAATCCCTAAGATTGTGACTTTTTGTCATAAAACAAGGAAGTAAAAAAATGTTTAGCCGCTGTCTGCATGCCTCTTTTTTTCCCTCCCCTCCCTCATTTGCATATGCAAATTAGGCTTTGTATTCAGTCCAATGAGCTCAAGGGAAAGACAAGCAAAAAGGTCTAATAGTGTAGAATCGTTATACCACCTCTAGGGTGGGTTTTTTTTAAACTGACCATGAAGGGTTAATTATATGTCCTATATTATCATGTATTGATAGTAGAAAGGGACTCACACACTATAAATTTTAATAAGCGGTAAGCATTTTCCCTCAGACTGTCCAGATCTTTCAGGGCAGATTTTTAATCTGAAAACGCACTGTACTTGATCCAATATGTGGAGGCTTATTTTTAGTGAAGTCGGATTTTAGTTGTTTTTAGGCATTTTTTTGGAACCACAGCAAACTCTAAACCGATGAAAGTCCTGAGATTTAATTAAAAAAAAAAAAAAGTACAAACAAAAACAAGCACTGAACGATGTGCTAAAAAAATCCAAAAACCTCGAAAACTTTGAATCTTTCTGACAATTGATAGTAGAAAAAAAAAACCGAAAACCTGTAGTCTGAATTGATTTAAAAGTGGACTTCTATAGCACCTCAGCAACTTTTACTTGGCAACTTTTTCGTTTTTTTTCCAATTAATATATTTTAATAACGGTGTTTTTTAGTAATATAGAAAAAACACAAATATTTAGAGATTTGTGGCAAAAAATTGAATTGTTGGTAAATGACCCCTTAATGTTATGATTTTTCAGCATAATTTTAGTTGACTTAAACCTGCATATCACAAAATGTGATAATGCCCCCAGCCAGCAGTTATTAGTTAAAGGGATACTGTCATGGTAAAACAATTTTTTAAATAAAAAAAAACACATCAGTTAATAGTGCTGCTCCAGCAGAATTCTGCACTGAATCTGTTTCTCAAAAGAGCAAACAGATTTTTTTATATTTCATTTTTAAATCTGACATGGGGCTAGACATATTGTCAGTTTCCCAGCTGCCCCCAGTCATGTGACTTGTGCTCTGATAAACTTCAGTCACTCTTTACTGCTGTACTGCAAGTTGAAGTGATAACACCCCCCCCCCTGCTAAAAACAGAACAATGGGAAGGTAACCAGATAGCAGCTCCCTAACACAAGATAACAGCTGCCTGGTAGATCTAAGAACAACACTCAATAGTAAAACCCAGGTCCCACTGTGACACATTCAATTACATTGAGTCGGAGAAACAACAGCCTGTCAGAAAGCAGTTCTATCCTGAAGTTTTGGCTCTTTCTGAAAGCACATGACCAGGCAAAATGACCTGAGGTGGCGCCTACACACCAATATTACAACTAAAATAATACACTTGCTGGTTCAGGAATGACATTTTATATTGTAGAATGAATTATTTGCAGTGTAAACAGTGTAATTTAGAAATAAAAACTACACCATAAAAATCATGACAGAATCCCTTTAAAATCTATTTGCTGACAAAGATATTTGTAAAAGTCGGGGGGCTCTCACTCAGCTCTTTTTTGTCACTTGTTATGCCAATACTTAACGTGCACTTAAATGCAGGTTTGAGTGCAAATAAACGCATTTGCTAATGATTCCGTTACATTCTGTAATTCTGAGTTGCGTCTTACTTCATTTGAGTTTGTGTGTTTGTTTAGATGCAGCGTGTCGTACTTTCTTGTGTTCAGCAATCAATAGAGCAGAGGGGTTGAATTTGGAAGGGGAAAAAATACATTTAAACACAATATATGCATTTTTTGTGCTTAACATGCGTTTAAAAAAAAACCAGTGTGTAAGAGCCAAACACTGCAGTTATATAAATGTACGTTTTCTTCTCAAAATGTCATAAGTAGAACAACAGTAATGGTAGCACAAAGCAACGGGTGAATCACAGGTTATTATGGTTATGTTCAGTAATATTTTGGTTATGTTTACAAGTCTAATTGCTTTATATATGGTATTTGCAAGAATAAAAACATTTGTTTCCCTTTTTTCAGTGTGCTGCTGCCAGTTCTATGTTGGTTACTATGTAGTGTTCTATCAAGCCTTCTGACACAAAACATACATCATATTTTATCTTATAAATATTAAGCAAAGTTTTTTGTTTACTCATGGGCAGGCCAGAACATTTCCCCCTGAAATCGTCCATTTTTGAATGCCCAACTGTCCCAAACCCCCCTGTTAATCATAAATGGGTGGGTTGGTGTATCATAGAGGGTCTGCTGTGAGTTCATCAACAACTGGGGAAATCTGCCGTGTTATCTGCCAGAATTTGTACCTGGAAATAATTTATCTTAATCTGAACAAGTCCAAAGGTTTTGGGCCGACCTGCCAATCCCATAGTTGGGGTTTAACAAAAATAGAGACTGGTTCTGTACATATGGGGAGCATGAAGTCCTTGCTTCCTATACAGATTGAAAGTAGATACTGTACATTAGAAGAACATTCCAATACCCCAATCATGTAATAATTTCTCTTGTAAATACAAGTTAGAACTTACTCTATAACCATTGCCCAGAATATTTTTTGTTTTCGTTTTATGGCATCTTAAATCTTATTTGAAAGTTCTGCTTCAGCATAAAGAAGCACAAGAATGGCCACCATGTCTAGCTTCAAACCTCACTGAACACTGCAAATCCCATCCCTGCCGCAATCACTTCTTGCAAAGCCGACTGAGCACAGCTGTCAGACATAATAACCCACATAGAAACAACTGTTCTTGACAGTCTAAGAATACCTTTCGATTCAAGCACGGAATGTAAAGTGAAAATCTTCATTCACATGCAGGAAGGATTGTGTTGTCTGCCAGTTTGTGTGACTGCAAATCCTTTGTATACTGAAACCACAGTACAACAGTTGAGACCGGTGTGGTTTGCCGTATATTTGGATAATCACAAGCAAAAGAATAAATTATATTTTTTTTGGCAATGAATTTGCTTGTTTTTCACATTAGCATGGTATGTACATTATGGCCACTGAAACAAAGCTACTCTCTCTTTAGGAAAAGTAAACATTTATAAACAAGTGTAAAATTGCTCTGAGCATTTTTGCAGTTTGCATGAATCATTTATATCCATTTCAGAATTGTTTAGGTCTTTATCAACCGCCATTATAATGAATTTTGCAACCGCACCACCTGCTGGTTAGTTCCTGTAATTGTACTGACCACAAGATAAACCTTCAGATGGAAAACAGAGAAGTGTTCTGATGTTGCTCTACTTGGGAAGGAGATGGGAAAGGGTGTGTGAGTAATTACTCTCGGTCACTGCTGGTGCCTTGGTGATGAAGCCCAACTTCTTTTGCTATATTGGGAAATGGACCATGCTCACTCAGCAAGGACACATGCCATTAGGAATGCTTCTTCCTACAACACTAATGGTCTCCAAGCTCTAGCTTCTTTTTTACTTTGGCCATTGAGCCTAGGGCCTGATTTATCTGGCTGTCTCTACTGAACATTTCTCCTGAACATTTACCTTATACTATACATGAACACCAAGTTATGGGGCATGGCCTGTACTGCTGGTAGTCTAGAGTTTGTGTGCTTGAGTCAGCTGAAGTCCCCCAACATAAATGAATTAATAGGTGCACGTACCATCAGTGGTCCATCCTCCACCATAAATCCAGAAAAAAGTTTGTTCGTGCAGCACCAGTAGTATAAAATGCCTTTATTGGAAATTCACATGGCAAACAACCTGGTTCCGTTTGATAAAAGGCCTGGACGGCCTAAAACGTCGCGGACCAGCTTGTTTGCCATGTGAATTTCCAATAAAGGCATTTTATACTACTGGTGCGGTACAAACAAACTTTTTTCTGCTGGTAGTCTAGAAATGCCTTGGAATTGTAGGAGGCATATATTAAAAATGTTTTGCCAGTTTTTGAGCCTGCAAGAAGGTGTAGAGAAGTGAAAAAGCAATTTACTTTATGTTAACACATAATTGTGCCAATTATTTTCTGTGAGGAAGCAAATGTCATTCCAATGGCCTTCCATTACCCCATATGAGCAGAATATTACTTATACGACATGCTCCATCCAGCCAACCTAAGCTCCAAAACTCACCCAGAATAGAAATGTCTCTATGAACAGAAGATCATTTTATAAGGTTGGTCTTGGTGACTTTTAGGTTCATGATTTTGTCATTGTTAAATAACACAGATTCAGCCAGAACACATTCACTGGCTCTTTTAATGTTATTTTCATTTGTTTTCCCATTGATTACGTTTTTTTCTGGTTGACCTTCTCCTCCAGGTAAGCGCGGGATGATGGCTGACAGACGATGCTCTTTGTACAGGCCTGTAAGCATTTTCCTGCAGAACAGCAATTTTCGTTGGGGTTACAGATTGTTTCATCACTGACGCCCATCGCCTGTGCCTTGTTCTACCTCTTGCTGCAGGAAAATCAATATCGCAGGCTCTTAGCTCCTTTATTAAAAAATGTGTTCAGGTACAATTACTCCCTTTGCTCCGTTAAAATATTATTACTGTATATTCACGCGGTAGAAAGAAGAACGCTTTGACACATTTCTAGGCATAAAAAATAACAGCTAAGACAGATAATGCAATGCTTTACACATATTTCCTGACATCAATATGATCATATCATTTTTTTCACATAAATATAGAAAAAAAGAGTCTCCAGAAAACTGGGGCTGGCACATAACTATAGAGAAAATAAATGTGCTTGTGTTCCCTACAATGAAACCAAGAATATATCCTACATCTTGTTTCCTGAGACAATTTGCAATTGGTTTTCAATTTTTATTAGTTGTGGGTTTTGAGAAGGGATGCATTGAATCCAGGATTCAGTTTGGGATTCAGCCTTTTTCAGCAGGAAATCAGAAGAATCATGTGTGCGCGAAGGATTTGGGATACGCCCAAATAAAAAATGGTGGAGTTCGTGCATTCCAGGTTTTGAGTTATTGAGCTTTTTATTCAGGAGCTCTCCAGCTTGCAATTTCAGCAATCTGATTGCTAGGGTCCAAATTACCCTAACAACCATGCTCTGATTTGTATAAGAGACTTGAATATGAATAAGAGGGAGGCTCTGAATAGAAACATTAGTAAAAAGTAGCAATAACAATAATTCTTTAGCCTTACAGAGCATTTTTTGTAGATGGGGTGTCACGTTCGGCACCCTGTATCCAGAACCCAAGCTAAGCTCCCTGGTCTCGGCTAATCGGATGCCGCCAGGTCTTGTTGAAAGAGGATCTAAGCTAACTGTTCTGGACGAGCAAAGGCGCACGATCGTCTCACCAGGATACTGGAAGGAAGAAAACCACCAGGAACAGGCAGGCTGGGCCAGCACAAGCAGAGAATCGTCAGACAGGCCAGAATCGGGTTGGAGAACATAGACTAGTCGGAGAACAGGCAAAGGATCAGAATTGGAGAGATCAGAGTAGTCAAAGACAGGCTGGGTCAGGACTGGAGAAGTCAGAATAATCAGGCAGGCAAGGTCAGGATTGGAGAGATCAGGATAGTCAGGCGAAGCAAGAGGTCAATACACAGAAGATCAATAGACAGGATTCAATATACTAATGCACCGTGAACAACTGATTGTACCTAACAACAGGCAATGTGTAATTGCTAAAGCCCCTTTAAATACTATTTGAATCTCGCGCCATTGCGCATGACGTCATCAAGACGTCGCATAACCCAGGAAGAGCGCCGGCGCACGCGTTATAGAGGGCCAGTACACAGAAGAGGAAGGACACATGTGGCGGGCGTCCCCGCCGAAGGCACGGAGGACACCCCCCGCATGCCAGAGAGCTCGCCACTAGTACACCAGGGTAAGCGATAGTTGTTACATGGGGTCAGTGACCCCCATGTGAAAGTTGTAAAGAGTCAGAATGCTGCAGATAATTTAAAAAACTAAAAAAAATTAGGGATGCACCGAATCCTTCTGTCCGGCCGAACCAAATCCTAATTTGCATATGTAAATTAGGGGCAGCAGGGAAATTGCCTGACTTTTTGTCACAAAACAAGGAAGTAAAAAAATGTTTTCCCCTTCCCACCCCTAATTTGCATATGCAAATTAGGATTTGATTCGGTATTCGGCCGAATCTTTAACAACGGATTCAGGGGTTCGGCCAAATCCAAAAAAGTGGTTTCAAGGCATCCCTAAACAAAATAAATAAAGAATTAGGCATTCTATAAAATTCTATAATAAGACAGAACGGTGAACCATCCCTTTAATCTAAAATGACTAAGAATTGCTGTTTTAGCCTATGGAGGATGTCCTGGGATCAATTTGGAGTTGTTTGCAGCCTTCCTGACATTCAAGTTTTTTTGGAGAAAAAACTAGATTCCAGTTTGTGGGTCGATCCTATTCACCCTAGTTCAGAAAATTTGATTTCTTTTTTTTTTAATAAATTGCTGTTGGTCGAATTTCAAGTTCATGGTAGTTTTAAATAACTCCCGTGAACTTAAAATTCGACCCTTGTCAAATCTGCCCCTTAGAGTTTTTTCTTGAAACAACTCATATTCGTGGATTTTACAATTACTATTAGTCCTGTTCTCAATGTCCTGTATTAAGTTGTATTAGTGTTTTTGTTTCCTATTTCACACTTTACATTGAGACCTCCCTTCCCCTTTGTCCTCTATCTTCTGAGCTAATAAAAATCAGGACAGCTGTGAGGGGGTCAACAGGGGTGTAAAATTAGAGAGAACAAACCCTGACTCATTGGGACTAGTGATGGGCGAATTTGGGGTGTTTCGATTCGTCGCAAATTTCTAGCAAAATTTGCGAAATGGCGAAAAATTCGAGAAATTACAAAAAATTCGCACTCTTTCCTCTGCAGTATATTGGCAGGCCTTTTCTCTCTCCTGTTGGGCTTTTCTTTTTAGATTTTCTCTCTCCTCTGGTGGAAGTGGAATAGAAAACTCCAACTGCTCAAGGAGTTCTTCCCACTTTTCTTCACTCCAAGGAGGTGATATCTGTATTGGTGTCTCCGATTGGGTATTCGGTGCTATTTTATTCAAAGCTGGATCTGATCTTTTCCTCACATGAGCACCATGAACATGAGAATGATTTCTTTTGGTAGATAATTGCTCTGGGTTTGAATCTGACCAGGCTTTAGAGAAAAAGGCTTTGAATACTGATTTTGGGCTTGTTTCCCTGGTACTCTGCTTTCATGCCACTGACTTGTCGAGACAAGTTTTTTTACCAAGAGTCATGGGTGTCCGCAGAAAATTTTCCAGGGGTGGGGCAAATAAGCTAATATCACATAGGGTAGCATCCCACTGAAGATGAACCCTTTTCTTGACAATGCAGAAGATCATCTAATTAAGGCTTGCCTTCGGATGTGAAGTATAAAAAATGTTTTGTGTTGTTGGGAATTAAATTTACAAACAATCTTGTAAATCTTGCTCTTCTGTGGACTCCCATGCCAAGAGTATAGAATGTTTTCATTGATCATTGACGTTCACTGCAATGTTGTTTTTGACAAGTTATTGATCAGTGGGATAATGGATTTTTTGCTTTATTGCTACATCACAATTGATTACAGCATCTGTGTATATGTATATACAGCATATATTTTAGATATTGAGTGCTCAATATTTGCCATTATTCTATCTATCTATCTATTTATTTCTCTATGTATGTATCCATTTATCATCTATCTCTCTATCATCTATCTATCATCTATCTATCCATTCTCTCTCTCTCTCTCTCTCTCTCTAATCTATCTATCATCTATCTATCTCTCTGTATCTATCTATCAGTCTGTCTGTCTATCTATCTATCTATCTATCATCTATCTATCTCTCTATGTATCTATCTATCAGTCTGTCTGTCTGTCTATCTATCATCTATCTATGTATTTATCATCTATCTATCTATCTATCTCTTTGTCTATCTATCACTATCTATATCTATCTATCTATCTATCATATATCTATCTATTTATCAATCGCTCTATCTATCTATCATCTATCTATCTATCATCCTTTCTGTCTATCTATCTATCTATCTATCTATCTATCTATCTATCTATCTATCTATCTATCTATCTATCTATCTATCTACTATCTGTCTGTCTGTCTATCTATGTAGCTATCTCTGCATTATGGGGAAAAACATTATGAATCAAGCAATTTGCACCGTTCACTTTGCTCCTTATGTCCTGAGACCTTTTGCAGTACAAAAATGAAGAGGAAAGTGTCCCACATTAATAAAATATATTTATTGTACTGAACACAATTTTCCTGTGTATTTATCAGAAATCGGAGGGCGGCTTCTCCTCGATCTATCAGTGTAGTATTTAATTATAAGTCAGTACAGACAACACTTTGTTATCAGGCACATGTGTTAAATACAAGGAAAATGTCACATAATTACCAAGTAAATCAAGTTCACCACATGATGAAAACAAGAATATCATTTAACCACTTACCTGCCACAATAAAGAATCAACAGTGTTCATAGAGTCCACATTTCTAGGCTTCATTGTGTGTCACGGGACAAACTTGCTGCCTAGCATTTATCAATATATTAGTCTTTCCTTTTACCTAGAAGAACACAAGCACAAATGGCATGTTATTGCAGATAATGTAAGGGTTGGATCTAAGAAATCTGATCAGGCCCAATGAATTTGATCTTTCACCACAAAAGAAAAATACATGCAGTACACGTGTTTCATCCATGATTATTTTCCGCTCATCCTAGGTGCTCCCAGTAAATAAATATGGTTTAACCCTTGATCGTATGTTGGGCTTTGCTGGAAGCAGCAGTTGGAATAGATATTACTGGGCCCCACAGCAAAATCATTTCAGGCCCCCAAAATATCCAGAGGTTGCCCCCCCAATATATATTAAAATCACTTGTTAATTTGGGCCTCATGGGCCCTCGATACCTCCTGGGCCCCCTGCAGGGTCTGCTTCCTCTGTAGTTACACTTCTGAATTCCATATAACTGCAGGATGGCTATAACATAATATTATATTACTTGTTCTGTAATTTGTATTTTTTTTTTGGTACAGCAGCCCATGCATTATTATAACTGTGTTCTGATTGCTCATCATGAATCATGGAAGTCTTATTCCCAGTGCCTTGGAATGTACATACGTACTGACTCCTTCATATATTTAAATGACAAGGCTCTGAAATGTGTAATTTGTTCTTGTGAAGTCTAAGATTTCACTTAGCATAGACAGGATGGTATTTATCCCATGTATCCACTGCAAGTTGTATTTCCTCCAGCTGCATGGCCCACTTCTTCTATTAGACCCATCTCAAACTTAATTATAGAAGCAATGGATTCTGCTGTGAGAATAATTCACATTAACACTCAGCTTGTTTTAAATTAGTACGTTGAGATTAATGTGCAATTGTTTCTCACCAGCATAGGTATGTGATACGTTATCCAGAAAGCTCTGAATTACAGGAAGGTCATCTCCCATAAACTCCATTTTAATTAAATAATTCAAAATTTTGAATTTTTTTTTACTTTTTCTCTGCAGTAACACTTGTACTTGATCCCAACTAAAATATAATTAATCCATCTTGGAGGCAAAAATGACCCTATTGGAGTTATTTCATTTTTAAATGATTGTTTAGTATGGAGTTCCAGATTAAAGAAAGACCCCTTATTCAGAAAACCCCAGGTCCCGAGCATTCTGCATAACAGATCCCATACTGTATTGTCATTCTCAGTGGTAAATCACACAAATAATCTGTGTGGCTAAAATGTATTCTTTATATTACTCATCTTTCTATTCAGGCCTTTCCTATTCATATTTCAGTCTCGTATTATCACTTAAATCACTGCATGGTTGCTAGGGTAATTTGCAAACTGGAGAGCTGCTGAATAAAAAGCTAAATAAGTAAAAAACCACAAATAAAAAATGAAAACCAATTGCAAATTGTCTCAGAATATCACTCTCTACATCATACTAAAAGTCAATTTAAGAGGTGAATGACTATTACTTTAGTAACAAGAGATAACATTAAATACATTGACAGTAAAATTACATTTATGTGTAACCCAGAGTATTCTTTATGTTATGCACCTACATCTGCTCTGGCAGGACAGGTCTCATTTCCGACAGAGCAGTTTGGTTATTTTAGCTGCTTGTGGTTTCACACATTTGATAGCATTTCCTGCTACTCTGAAAAACCGCATTTAATGTCAATGCTTTTAGTAAATGGTTTATTAACATAACTTTCAGTCACAAAACCCATATGCCAATGCTCACTGGAATATACGATAGTTACACTTGTATACAGACCTTATATAAAGCTCCCGCAATTTGCCAAGAGCTCCCAGACGTTGAAAAGCAGCACAACCTCTAGTTTAGAAACTAGACACCTTCTCTCCAGCCACTTTCTTACTGACCCCAGGGCAGCAGTGAGGCAAATAACTGAGAGGACAGGTGGGTGGAGGCCGGGCAAAGCCGACCCGACCAGGCGCCCTAGGCAAGCCGGTTTGCTAACCCCCGCCAGTGTGGGGACAGCCCAGCGCCCCCACACCATAGCACCCTACGCAGGTACACCTTCTGCCTACCCCTAGTTCCGACCCTGGGTGGAGGGAGGGCCAAGTAGGATCTGCAGTGAGCCAGCCTTCTCTGAAGGTTTTATTCAAAGGAGACCAACTGCGATATTGTTAGTGTTACGCTACTGTTGAAAACAACAACAACATTTTAGTTTCCAGAATATGTTCCAATCAGGGGCGTTGCTACCATTAGGCGTGTTGATAAACTGGCCTCAGGCGGCAGCAGCCCGCAGGTTACCAGGGGTGGAAAAAAAGCCATTCCTGGTAAATGCAGGAGCTGCAATTCTGGTATGCGCCAGGTGTAAGGAGGTGCGGCATAGTAAAGGCTGCCTCAGGGTGGCAAGTAGGTCTGAACGTCCCTGGTTCCAATGAGTGTCTTTCCAACCAGCATCGTGGCATGTTGGTTATATTTGTGGCCCAGCCAGCCATTTTATTTCCTCCGGCTGCTTTTCCAAGCACGTATGTAAATGGAAATCTTTACTGGTCTCGTGTGACTCTGAATTATATAAAACAACATCAGCCACCTAAATTCTTCAGGAATAACGTGTTCTTGTCATGAAATAGAGTTTGATTTATTGTTGCCACCTTTTTAATGCCTTTGTACCGACCGGCCCAGGGTGGTGATTATAGGGAGTTGGCCATAATACCAGGTCTGACTTTGGTGGGTCTTTTACTGTCTAGGCTGGTAAAATACAGACTGGGTGGAATCCCAGGTTTGAACATATACTGTATACCGTTTTATTTGTCTATGAAATCTTTTTACTAAGTGGATACATAAATTCGATGAAAATCAGTCCTTGTTTATTTTCACAGTGCCAGAACTGTTATAGTACACTGAGAATGAATGAATAAAATAAAGGTAGATAATAAAGGTATGCCACCTTTTCTGGAAAAAAATACCGGCCTTCCTATATTTTTGTGGTTTTCCCCTATAAATAACATTGGCAGCAAGCAACAGTTGGCAACCCTAGCAGTAAATAGTACCTTTTTATTGGTAATAAAAGGCAATTTAACAACAATGCATTTCAAACTTAAAAGTATGATAAGTAATCAACCCCAAACCACTTTGTGTTCCATGAGAAAGCTGTTAAAAAACCAGAACATATACAGTAATTGCTGGAGTATAATAATCCTCAGAAAAGGGCAAAAGTGGGAAAGAAAATACAGGGAAGAGGAAAGTAAAAAACATTTAAAGTGTTGACAAAGCACCTACAAACCATTTCCTGGATAAAATTTGTTATTGTATGTTAGATATCTAAATTCTATAGTCCTGCAGAAAGCAATGAGTTGACCCTTATTTATCTCACTGTGTAAGAACTAAACCCATTATACTCTACAGAGCTTATCCATTATCTCAACGGTGTAACTAGGGAGCAGACCTCATGGTCTCTAACTCTGAGTTAGTCAGCGACTTGAAGGGGGTCACAAGGGACAGAACGGTTTAGTGAGTTTGCAATTGATCAGCTCAGATTTAAAAGCAACAGATATGACCCATGTGCCCTCCCTCAAGTCACTGATTGGTTACTGCCTGGTAACCAATCAGTGGAAACCAAGAGAGCTGCAAAGCAGGAAGTAGTGTTCTGGCTATTATGTTACACATCCAGTCACTCCAGCCTTTATACATTACATTTTTGGCTAACTAACTATATTAGAAACATTTTTTATTTTGCATAGCCTATCTATTTAGTTTTTATTTTTATACTGAACTGTTCCGTTAACCATTGCAGTCTCCTGGGACATCTGGGAATCATTTTTGTGCACCTGTTTTTCCCAATACTACACTATATACGTCTGTTTTTGGAGCTAAGTGCACTGGGATTTTCTATAATCAGCAGTTAAAAGAGTAACAGAGGCTGGATGGAAGTGCACCTTTGCAAAATCGGGCTCTTCAGTGAGCTGCAGGCACTGGGAGCAAATGCTGAACATACCATATCTTTATGAAAATGACTGGCCTTAGAGCTGCTGAATTGAAATCCGTGTGACTAAGCAGAGGCTGTAATACTACAATGATAGACATGCTGCCATAACATGACCCTAAAGGCAAGCTAAGATGAATGCAGAACTACTCTAAAAAATCTTGCAAAAAGCTTTATAATGTAACAAAAATATTTTAAAAGTCACAAAAGTCAAAAATAAAGCAGCAGTTTAGCTAAAATATAGGGAGAAATGATTATTTGTTTAACTGAAGGATGTGTTTTTCCTCACACAAAATGAGAACGAAATCCCCACAATATAACTGAGGACTGAGGAGGTTTTCCCCTTACGTTCAAATAATTTGTTTCAATTCTCTAGTGAGGCTGGATGTCAGAAGCTTTACGTTAATTTGTGCAAAAAAAATAGTACAGTCATGACCAACACAAAGCAGTAAGAGGTATTGTTACATTTAATATTTACACAGGAATTTTCAGGTGAAAAATGCTTCCTAGGAAAACCACTAGGTGCAAATTTAAGGTAAAATTATCTATTACTTTTTATTTAAATACTTGATAAATATACCCAGAAACCATTGTCCTTACAGTTGTGTAACTAGAGGTATACAGTGCAATAATCTGTTTGGGGCACAATATAGTTCCTAATACAGGTATACGATCCCTTATTCGGAAACCCGATATCCAGAAAGCTCCGAATTATGGAATGGCTGTCTCCCATAGACTCCGTTTTATCCAAATAATCCAAATTGTTAAAAATTATTTATTATTTCTCTGTAATACTAAAACAGTAGCTTGTACTTGATCCCAACTAAGATATAATTAATCCTTATTGGAAGCAAAACCAGCCTATTGGGTTTATTTAATGTTTATATGAATTTCTAGTAGACTTAAGGCAAGAAGACCCAAATTACGGAAAGATCCATTATCCGGAAAACCCCAGGTCCCGAGCATTCTGGATAACAGGTCCCATACGTGTACCAACAAGTGGAGACATTTTCCACCTTAAGCACCAACTAATATGGTGTTCAATAGTTTAAAATAATTTTATTGGTATTAAGACCTCATGCAGTTTTACAATCCATTAAAGATGGTCGTGCAGCCGACCTCACCAATTAAAAATAAATAAATAGCTGTGGTTAATTTCAATTAATTTTAGCAGAATTCATCCACCTTCAACTTCAAGTCATTCTATATTTGCTAATATTCATCAATGGAGGTTATTTGTTTGATGACAGTTGTTAATAAAGTTCACAAACCGTCGGTGCGTGTTGCTGTATTTTCAATTAAAATGTCCTATGCCAATTCCGTTTAGATTGAACGTTAGTGCAGGCTGCTTAACCTAAAAGTGCTCAATTCACTTATCATTAACCAGAGGATTAGTTCAGCTAGTTCAGGGTGAAAAATGCCTTGTGGGAGTCTGTTCTATAATGTCCACCTGCGCCAGCGATTCACGCAGGGCGTCCCCCTATCGCTATATCTGCACCAGATGTTACTGGGCCTCACAACTTTTAATTTTAAGACCCCTATCCAGAGGTTGTCCTATTTTACCAACATATGGAAAATTAATTAGGGCCTCGTGGGGCCCTCTATACCTCCTGGGCCCCCCTCAGGCTGAAGCTAGCCCTAGCATGTAGGACTTAAATAAACCTAAATATCAACACAGACATCCTCTACCAAAGGGCAGATTTATCAAAGGTCGAAGTGAAAAATTCGAGCTAATTTTGTGTACTTCGACTAGGAATAGTCCAAATTAGATTTGAATTTGAAAAAACTTTGACAATTCCAATATCGAAATTTATCATGTACTGTCTCTTAAAAAATTCAGCTTCGACCATTTGCCATCTAAAACCTGCTGAATTGCTGTTTTAGCCTATGGGGGACCTCCTAGAACCTATTTAGGGTCAATTGGTGGACTTTTTTTTGAAATTCAATCGAATGCGCTGTTACTTTGATTCGTACAATTCTAATTCGATAGAAAACGAACCTATTCTGCCAAAAAAAATAATATATTTTTTAATAAATTTTGATTGGTCTTTTTTAATTCAAATTTCGAAGTTATGGGAGTTCAAAAAAACTCCCATTACTTCGGAATTCGACCATTGATAAATCTGCCCCCAAGTGTCTTCCTTTTGTACCTGATCTCTGAAACCTTGGACAGTAATTCTGAGAGTTGGTGGTTAAAGTCCTCCATACGTTTATACTTCAGTGGAACCACTGGAAGATCCACCAGCTATAACCCTCATCTTGCAAGTATGTAGAACAACATTTTCAGCATAAACCAAAAACCTCAGTAAAATACCCTACCTGATGATTGGCATGTGGAATCCTATTTTATAGTTGGATTAGGCCTTGGTGAAAGATATTTATTAGACCTGAACAATTAAAGTGTGTGGAAATTCACCAGCGACGGCTTTGCAGCCATCGCAACACTTCGCCAGGCGTAAATTCGCTAGGACAACGCCAATTCCCTAGTGCGAAGTTGCGTCTATGGTGCTGAATGCTGGTGAATTTTCGCTAGCGTTACTTTGGCAATCAAAGAGAAGATGCGCCAGCGTTGCCTAATTTGCATACGGCGGGAAATGATAAGTTACATGGACGTATATGTTGCAGAAAATACATTACATTACACAAGTCCAGGGAACCTTAATAAATAAAATAGAGTTGTTATAATGCCCTACACATGAGCCCACTGTAAAGTTTATGTGCCATATGTAGGGAGGAACCCAGTTACCCCAAAAAAAAAATAAAGACCTTTGTAGGCTATCACTCTGAAAAAAAAAAAAAAAAAGACGCCAGCGTTTTTTGGGACTTAGAAAAATTTTCCACTAAAAATTAAGAAAGTCCTATGCACTCCATTGCACTTCGAGTGGTCTGAGCTGGCGAAGACAAGTCTGGCGAATGAGGTAAGTTTGCCAGAGCGAAAATTCGACTGGCGTTACAGTGCGAAGCAACGCAAGCATCTATTTCCTTTGCTAGCGAAGTGACGCCTGCGCCCGTTAGGAAACTGGTGAAGTTCCGAAATGACGTCACTAGCATTAGTCACTTTGCCCTTTATGGAATCTGCCCCTTGGGGACCTATATGGGGTCCTATATTTGTCAATGATCTCAGTGAACGGCCTAAATTTGTAAAACTTCAGGCTTGCCAAAATGTTTTACTCATCTCTAAGAAATAAAGATGAACCAAAGGCAAGTTTCATTAGAATCAATTTGAGAATGTTTGCATTAAATATCTTATGTTATATTATAGCCCATCATTTCCTTTCATGCAAGCGTTTAATCTTTAAATTGCTCTCATATTTCTATCAATGGTCCTTTTAGGAAGTCAGAAAAGTAGAATATTTTAAATGACTGAATATATTTAATTCCACTTTCATTATTTATTGGGTGCCTCTAAAAGCCATGTCAGAAGTCAATTATATTTCTAAGTTTAAGGCAAGTTTAGTGTGCCTGCTGAGATGTAGCCTATTTTTAAGTAGCTTTAACAAAATCCCATCCATCTCTCTCTGATTATTCAGCATTTACAGTATAATTAGCCTTGGTGCAAAGCTTCAGGGCACTCACTACGCTTAGGACACTCTTCAGAAAATGTTAAAAGTGCTTCTTAAACTTAACAGAACAAAGTAAGAAAAGAAAAGCCTTTGAGTTCTCACTAGAAAAGGAAATGGCTACGGTTAAGTTACTATATAATGGTGGTTAGTAAAATATTTTAGCTTATTCAGGGCTCTACTACATATAATGTACTTCTATGGGAACGTGAAATTGTTTCCATACTTAGTCATTTTCCTATATAGGCTGACTCTTAAAGGGGACCTGTCTGAAATAATTCCAAATTCTTTTCTATCATGTTAGTTGAGCAAAATAAACTTTACTTACTCTATATTTATTATTTAAATTGTGTCTGCTTCAGTCTTGGAATAACACAATCACAGCATGCAGACAGGAGCCAATTTGTGGACACTGTTATTAAGACAAATTGTGTATCACCCCAAAATCTTGTGTAAGCATGAGAATTGGGAACCTAATGCCCATGCTCAGTGCCCTACACAATTATAGAGTATGAGGAGGGAAGGAGGAGTATGAGTGCAGTGACATGTAAGAATTTCTGAATGGAAAGTGAAAGTTATTGAGGCATACAGGAGGGGCAAGCAATATATGATTGACAGCTCAGATACTTAAAGGGCATGTAAAGGCAAAAAAATACAATCCCATTTTTACTTTCTTTAATGAAAAAGTAACCTATCTCCAATATACTTTAATTAAAAAATGTGTACTGTTTTTATAAGAAACCTGACTGTATGCAGTGAAATTCTCCCTTTATTTACTGCTGTGGATAGGAATTGTCAGACGGTCCCTAACTGCTCTGCAGGGAAACAATCATACTTATGAACAGCAGGGGGAGCCCCCACCTTACTTACCAGCCTAAGCAGCCCAGACCACACTGAGCATGTGCACAGTCTTAGTCTTGCAAAGATGTTTAACAAAGTTACAAGATGGTGACCCCCTGTGGCCAACTTTGAAAGCATAAATTATTTGTCTGATTAGGCTTGTGGTGCAGTAAGTTCATGTTTATATTTAGTATACAAAATACAGCATTTCTAGCCTTATTCTATTTTAGACTTTACATGCCCTTTAAACACCTTTCTAGCAGGTATGGATGCTTGAATGAAAAAAAAAATTGTGTTCCATGTTTAATTTGCAAACGACTTTCATTATGCAGCTTTTTTTTTGTAGGTGACTGTTCAGCTTTAAAGCAACAATGAGCTTTTATATTTTTATTTTGACTTGAAAATTAATCGAAAAGTGTAAAATTATGTTTCTTTAAAAAATTAACAAGTCATTAATAAAAATGAATCATTGTGTCTATTTCGCTCTCTAGTATAACTAGGGTCGCCCCCTGTCCGGTTTTGACCTCGACAGCCCGGTATTTTGAAGGGCTGCCCGGGTCAAAACTTCCTGGCTGGTTTTCCAAATAAGGAAAACCGGACAGGATTCCCAATGATTGACACGGCGATCGACCAATTTCCTATCGCCGCATCATAGTCCCGCCCGTCTACATCACAGCCCTATGTGTCACAGCCCCACTCTCACTGTGCCACAGCCCGCCCCCTACCCGGTCTCCACTGGGGGAAAAGGTGGCAACCCTAGGGGGGGTTATTTACTCCGAATGCAAAAATCACAAAAAAAATTGTGAATTTTTTTTATAAAATCACAATGTTTTCGGAATTTATTAAACCCCCGAGGATGGAAAAGTCTGAATCTGAAAATCCGGCATCTCAGACCTGTCAAGGTTGCATATAAGTCAATGGGAGAAGCCCCAATGATTTTTGGTGTGCGCTGGGTTTTGTGCAATACCTTGAAGTTTTCTGAGTTTTTGGGCAAAAATCTGAGTTTTCGGGTGAAAATTCTGAAATAATCGTGAAAATCAGATGAAAAATCCGAAAAAAATCGTGAAAATCAGATTTTTTCCTGCAAAGCAAATTTTTGGAAAAATTTAATAAATAAGCGTAAATAACCTGAGCAGATTTGATTGAAGTTTGTAGCAGAAAATATTGAGATAAATTTGGATTAATAAATAACCCCCCAAGTATAACTGACCTCCCAAAATCAGTGTGAATATACAGTAAGTGGTTTCTAGCGCTTCATCTGTTGTATGCAAAATACTGTAATAGTAATAGCCCTTTGTGTCATAAACATAATACTCCCTGTTTTGTTGAGCTTCCTTTGCCAACTGTATAGCTACACTGAGTTCCATTGGCATGTTAGTGTTGTTGAGTTTTAACACATAATCATTCCTTTCCATTATTTTATTTTCCTCTAAGCTGCAACCATCAGAACTAAACAAAGGCATAAAAATAGAAAATGTTATGATAATTTGGTATAATCATCAACCATCTAACATTATAATCATTTAACTGCTGTCTGTCCCTAAGAGGTAAAATAACAGTAAAACGTGGAAGAAACTAGATTTTTATTGAACATAATTTATGGAGAGAGATATCAATGTAGCAAAAATGCCTTAAATGTCTCTTTTATCGCATTTTCCATTCATTGCTTTAAATGGAATGAGATAAGAGAATTAATTTCGGATAAACTAACAATATTTATTAGTGTCAGTTCAGGCAAAGCAGCACAGTGAAACATACCCATCAGATAATTATCCCAGGCATCACAGACCATTACTTTAATATTAATGCAAATCTAAATAAAGCACCATACAGCCAGTGTAATGTGTACATGTGTGTAATCCTATCATAACCCAGAGGCTATTATTTCTTTCCTAACTGTGTCTGGCTTTCAACTTGGCTTCTCCATTTCTATTGGATGTTGGTAGAAAATTGCTGTGTAACCTTAGGGGACTGTATTCACCTGCATATACTGTATACAAGCCTTTCATGTGAATACTGTTAGCTCTCTGATGGCAATGTCTACCAATTAAGCTATGTCATTCATCATGTTTATATTCTAATTGTAGACAGTGATTTTACCACTGCTTCTGTTCTTTTAAAATGGAAAAGGATGTTGGGCCACTAATCCACTTTCCAGATTAATATAAAACCATGGTGCCACACATAGTGGTCTGTGGAGATCATGGGAATTTAGCAAAAGCAAAATATCTTTGAGGACCAACCCAAGAGATTCTAGTTGGACAACCCTGTGTTTAGGGAAAAAGCTAAGACAAAAAGGGTTTCAAACTGTGGAAGGATAATGTTTTTCACCAACCCAAGGTAGCAAATAAATGTTGACTATCGTCAAGGGCGAATGGAAGTCATTTTCTAAAATGATCATTTACTTTGTGCCTATTTCCCCAGACAAGCCTGCATAGACGTACAAACCGTAATACAGAGCAACAGATTTTCTGCACGTTGCCTAAACACTGCGGTGATATAGTGTCAATGGTTTTTATGGATCCTGGGGTTTTCTGGATAGCAGATCTTTCCATCATTTGGATCTTCATACCTTAAGGGCAGATTTACTAAGGGTCGAAGTGAATTCAAGGGAATTTTCTAAGTAAATAAATTCGAAATTCGAAGTAATTTTTTGGATACTTCGACCATCGAATAGGATACTACGACTTCGAATTTACTTGGACTTCGATTCGAAGTACTGTCTCTTTAAAAAAACTTCGACTTCAATACTTCGAAAAATTAAACCTGGCAAAGTGCTGTGTTAGCCTATGGGGACTTTCTACAACATTTTTCTAAAGGTGGCCATACACGGATAGATCCGCTCGTTTGGCGATGTCGCCAAACGAGCGGATCTCCCTCCGATATGCCCACCTTGAGGTGGGCAATATCGGGCTGATCCGATCGTGGGCCCTAGGGCCCAACGATCGGATCCTAGCGTTCACCAAACGGGCGGTCGGATCGCGGGACCGCATCAACGAACAGATGCGGCAGCGATCCGACGGGATTTTTAATCCCATCCGATCGAGATCTGGCCGACTTTCGGCCAGATCTCGATCGGGGAAGCCCGTCGGGGGCCCCCATACACGGGCCAATAAGCTGCCGACACGGTCTGTCGGCAGCTTTTATCGGCCCGTGTATGGCCACCTTAAGTCTTTACACATCGAATAAAAATCCTTTGATCGATCTCTAAAATCGTTCGAATCGTTCGATTTTTTTCGACCGCAGGATTGCCAAATTAGTTGAAAAAACTTCGAATTCGATATTCGAATTCTGAGTTTTTTAATTTGATGGTCGAATTTCAAAGTTTTTTGTACTTCGAAATTCGACCCTTGATAAATCTGCCCCTAAGTCTACTAGAAAATCATGTCAGCATTAAATAATTCCAGTAGTAGGCTGGTTTTGCTTCCAATAAGGATTAATTATATCTTAGGATCAAGTACAAGGTACTGTTTTATTACTATAGAGAAAAAGAAATAATTTCGAACTTTTGGATTAATTTGGATATAATAGAGTCTATGGAAGACAGCCTTTCCATAATTCGGAGCTTTCCGTATAACAGGTTTCCGGATAACAGATCCCATACCTGTATGTTTTGCAAATGTTTTGTGTTTTAGCCAGGAGCATTTCAGGGGTAAGTGCCACCCTGAGATGGCACAGTGGATAACGCCCCCTTTGCCCCTCCCTGTTCTTTGTGTTGAAGCAGGTAGAGGGGGGCAGTAACGTAACTAGCTAGGGGCAGTGTCGGACTGGGACACCAGGGGCCCACCCAAAAACTTTTGACCAGGGGCCCACTCCTAGTGCTGTTATTCTTCATCTCCTCACTCAATCTCTATTCTTCAAGTCTCTTTTCTTTACATACTATAATGCATTATTCCATCTATTTAGCCTCTTTGTTCTCATAGAAATAGGAATGGCCATGAAATAGGCCAAATGTTTAGCAGTAGGAGGGACCACTGACACCTGGGCCCACCGGGAGTTTTCCTGGTTGGCCAGTCCGACACTGGCTAGGGGTGGGCCAGGGTGCAGGCCATGCAGCCGCCCCCCTCCATATTCGATTTTCTTAACCGCTACAGCAATGCGCGATCTGCCGGGGGGACCCTGAGGGGGTGGGGGCCCTGGTCCAATCATATCCCCGGCTCCTCCAGTAGTTCTGCCACTGGAGGGGGCCCTATCGCTAGTACAGAGAGAGCATTTGTGATCTCTGCACTAAATGAGCTCAAATTCTGATTTCAATATTGGAATTTCAGCTCTTGATGTTACCAGGAGAAGCTTTTTGCTGAGTCTGATAACTTGCCGGGCACTTTCTGTGGTGAGTTTCTCAACTTGACTTATGGCAGCAGTGAGCCTGTTTTTGGCAGTGCTTAAAAGTCCATCATACTCTATTTATGAATCATTTTTTCAGTAACGTTAAAAGTAAAATGAAGCCAGAGACAGCACAACAGGAAGTGGTTTAAATACACCAAATAGGCAAATAGACATAACGTGTTCCCCTTGCACTAGCATTACAGTAAATAGAGCCTCAGTGATAAAGCAAACCCCCTAAACTCTGATATTTGCTATGAACCTCTAGTAGGAAGAATGTGAAAAAAATATTAGCCCTAAAGACATTTTGATGTTGAAAAGAATAACGGAACAGTAGCGTCAATTGGAATTTTATGGTTTATTTCACCTTAAGTGGATTCTTGCAATTCTTAATCATTATTTTATTTGTGGCGTGAGCAGCCCACAAACTATTTTGCATGGAGTTGCTGAGAATTCAACACTCTTTTCCTGGTTACTGTAATGTTACAATAGCTTAGTTGTTATTCTAAAGGGGAACAATGAACATACAGGAATACATTTCTCTTATTCTGTTGAACAGCAGAATAGCAGCCCCCCCCCCCTCCATTTGGCACAGCATCTAGTTTTTATTAATATTTAAGGAACCTTAAAACATATTTTTAATAGTTAGTTATATGCTTATAAAGCTTTACAATAAGCCTACAAATGATGTATTTCATGCACAGACTAACTGTACCAGCTTGGAGGAGACTTATGACCATTATTATTAATGACTCCCAGAATTAAATATCTTTATGAAGGCAAGTGTAGTGTTTAATTTGGATTCAATTCACTATGTCTTTTGCCCTGAATAAAACATTTTCCCGCACAGTTGTAGTGTAATTGTTGGAATTTGTGGATTTGCCTAAAAATGCACACATTTGCGCTTGCATGATAAATTGGAGATTGTACAGTTTCTACCACTCTGCATTGAAATAACCTCTGTGCGTGATTCTAAGGCACCTCCTGATGTAGTCCACAGTGGGAATTACACAAATTGCTGTGGGGCCCAGTAGAACTTTGACTGATAAGCAGATACAATACGTATTTATGAAAAATATCTTGTTCTTAAAGTTAAAGGAACAGTAACACCAAAATGTTAAAGTGGTTTAAAGTAATTAAAATATAATTGCGCTACAGTGTCTGCTTCAGAACCACTGAATATATAAACAAGCTGTTTTGTAGCTATGGGGCAGCCATGCAAAGCTGAAAAAGGAGAAAAGGCAAAGGTTACATAGTAGATAACGGAAATTTCTGTACAATTCCATTTTACTGTACAGAGCTTATCTGATATCTGCTGTGTATCCTGTGCCTTTTCTAATTTTTCAGCTTTGAATGGCTGCCCCCCATGGCTACACAACAGTTTTCAAGCAAACACTGCAGTTGTAACAGTGCAGGGCAACAGTACATTATAATAATTACTTTAAAAGACTTTCATATAACTTGTTACTGTTCCTTTAAAGGGGACAATAATCTTGCTGTGGGGCCCCATAGTGAGTCATTCCCCTGCTGAAAAGTTAATGTAGGAGCTGATCGCATTATTCAGTAAATAAATTCCAAAACATTATTAACAGCTGATGTTACTCTATAATAAGTAGTTCATATAAATAGTTCCATTAATTAATGTGCTAATAAGTCTGTCAGTTTATTGGGAGTCAGTGAAGTTAACCGCAAGCTACTTACCCACCTACCTGACCCTGTTACGTTTCTCTGTGATGTAACAAAAGTTATGTACATTTTTGCATACGTTTTATAAATTGCAGAGGTTTTGGAGGCCCAATAATCTTGCTGTGGCCTCAAATAAACTCATTCCACTGCTAAAATGGTTCATGTAGAAGATTATATTATTCAGTAAATAGATCCCTATATAAAGATTTGTTCTAAAGTGACCATACATATAACAATTACGATCTTTCCTGCAACCATTGTTTTCACTGCAAACGTTAAGAGCTTAATCTTCAGATATACAGGTAGAAACAATAGAAATCTACCTATATCTGACGATTCAACAGTAAACACTGGCCGATGTTCTGGCATGTTCCATCTTGGCCAGTCAACAAGACAGCCAAGTCTTTTGCCGATATCAATCACCTCGTTTCCCGAAACACAAACACCGCATATCGTACATAACTTTGTTTTGTATGATCTTATTTGTGCATGTTTGGCCACCTTTAGGACAGGGACACGGGACTAATCTCCTCTTCTGTGGGGTGACAATCTCTCCAAACTGCCTTCCCCCTGCTAAAATTAAAAATCGCCTTCGCCAGTGCACTCGCGGCGCTTCGATTTCAGAAGTCGCCCGAAGTTTCCTCGTAAGGCAACTTCAGGCCACTTTGGAAATCGAATCGCCGAGAGTGCTATTGCGCTGGCGTTTTCTCCCCGAATCTGCCCATGTGCCCTTGCCCTAACTCTATAATAAGTTGTTTATTTTAATAGTTTAATTAACGCTAATGCAGTTAATTAATTCATTGGGGGTCAGTGGATTTTACCTTAATTTTTTTTTAAATTCATTTGGGATAAGTGGGGTTTGTCCTAATTATAAACCCTATTCTCCTGCCCCATTACACTGTTTTGCCTTGTTATTGGTTGATATTAAAGGTTAGGTAAGCTTTTAAGTGAAGGTGGCCATACACGGGCAGATAAAGCTGCCAATATCAGTCCTTTAGACCAATTCTGCAATTTATCTGGCCGTGTATGGGGGCTTCCGACGGGTCTTCCCGATCAATATCAGGCCACAATATTGATTGGGAAGGTTTAATTTTTCCCGCGACCGACCTGCCGGAGCCCATTGCTACTCGTTGTATTCCGATCGGATTACCCCGGTATAGCCTTGCCGTTGGTGGGCATATCGGGGGAAAGATCTGCTCGTTTGGCGATGTTGCTAGATGAGCGGATCTCTTTGTGTATGGCCAGCTTTAGACGTTACTAAAGTTTCAAAGCACTGAAGTTATTGCTGAGGTTATATCAAATTTGAAGCTACACAATTAATGTACATTGCACTACAGTATATGCCTCCATTCAGAATTTGACCTGGACAACTGACTAGTGGTAGAAATTACCATCAGCGATCTTAAATTGTGTTATAAACGCAAACAAATTCTAATTTCTGTTGCAGAAAAACAAAGATTCTAATTGTCATGTGTAGCTAATGTTACATTGTGAAAAAAATTTCCTTCCATGTGTTGTTGTGTAACCATTGTCTGTAGTTTGCTGCTATAAAAGATGTGAATTTGGCTTCTATTGGAAGCAGTGTCTGTGACATGAAACAGAGATGAACAGATAGGGAAGGATTCATTTTTATTTTGCCTCTGCCTTTTACATCACCTCACTTAACAAGGCTCCTGACATTATTTTACCCATTCACTGGGAACTATATATTTACTTTCCCCATCATCTTATTTTTTCTAAGTCAACTGTTTAGTTACAAGAAAGAAATCACTTTGCCTTTGACAGATGTTCCCGAAGGGATAGCCGAGCCTGTGATAACATTGCAGTAGCAGATGTTTATGAAGTCAATAATATACTACTCAGAGAATAAAAAGAACAGATGGGGATCTATACATCATGCTCAGGGTAAGAAGTAAAGATACAACTATAAAAACACAGAGATATGATTTTTGTTCAGACTTTATCCTAAAGCAGTGTTTCCCTACAGTAGAGAAGTTTCGCTAGTGTAAATAAGTCAGCACGATCATTTCATAGCAACTTTCGCTAACGTTAATTTCTGCCTAGCGAAACTTTGTTAGTACACTTACGTTTGGTCAATTTGAATATGGCGGGCACATGCTTAAAGTGGCTACTTATTATCAAAAATGTCAAAGGAAGCAAAATAAAGATAAAAGAGATCCTCTAATGTCTTAGACATAAGCCCACCCTAAAACATATGTTCCATGCACCTCAAATGGTTAAAAAATGTTTAACAAAAAATATTTAACAGTTACAACTTTTAAAGACAATCCCACTTTAAAATATGAAAAAACACCAGCGTTTCTTTTTCATTTTTATGACTTTTCGGCATACAGGATATGATGTCACTGACATAAGATTGAGGAGGATGAAGCTTGGTCTTATCAGTCTAAGCTGGCGAAGGAAACTCTGGCAATAGGCATATCGTAATGGAAAATTTGCCTGTCGAAAGGGCGCGAAACTTCGCTAGTGATGTACTTTAGGCTTTCTTTAATTCTTCCCTCTATAATCTCTGAGGCCCAAAATGGTTTTATTAAGAATAGGTCAGGAGTAAAGAATATTAGGGCTCTGATTCATATCTCATATTTCCCCAAAAAACATAAAATCCCCAGTTCTATTCTTAATATTGACGCTGAAAAGGCATTACCTGGAATGATCTATGCCTTAAAAAATTTGGTATCACAGGCCCCTTTTTCCAATTTACTGTATGAAATATCTTTACAAAACTCCCAGAACACAAATAATTTTGGGGGGAGCTAGGTTGCCACCTTTTGAAATATTTAAAGGGACGAGACAGGGCTGTCCATTGTCGCCCCTTTTATTTAATATTTCATTAGAACCGCTAATTTGTTTCCTTGATCAATCCAAGTCAATTTTCGGGAATTACCATTAATAGTAGACATCTCAAGGTATTAGCCTTTGCCGACAACTTATTATTGCTTTTAAAAAATTCTGAGTCTTCACTTATGGTTGTTTTTGATTTTTTCCAAGACTTTCAGTCTTTCTCTGGCTATAAAATTAATGTTGAGAAATCGGAAGTAATGAATATATATGGTTCTTTTTCTAATTCTTTACATAAGAAATTCCAATTTAAAAATCCAAAGAATCAGATCAAATATTTAGGATTAATAATTCCTTCAGATCTAAACATTTTATATTTTTCTGAATATTACTCCAGCCTGTCAAAAGGTCTTTTCCTTGTGTGAAAAATGGGCCAATTCTCCACTTAATATTAAGGGACGAGCACTCTTTTTAAATCTCTGATATTTCCCAAGCTAATTTATCCATTAATTAATCTCTGCTTTAAATAAATGTATTTGGAACGGTAAAAAAGCAAAAATTGCCCTTTATAAATTGAGAGCTCCAGTTAGGTTTAATCAGGATTAAACCTTCCTGATTTCAGAGTTTTCAATTTATCAGCCCTCACTAGATATCTTATTGAGTGGATCTCAACATATATTTACAATCCCTGACATTGAGATCTTTCAAGAACCCTTCTTTGATACACTGTATTATCTGTTTTACATAGCAAATGGGGTAATGTTCCTTATGACTTTAAGAGGAATCCTATTTATCGTGATTCTATATTTGTGTGGAAACATTTATTTTCTCGACATAGGTATAGTTATACAGAAAGCCCTTACATGCCAGCCAAACTCTTACTCAAACCCTCAGATTATCAAAAGTCTGATACTTTTATATTTTCAAGAGAAAGTTACTGGTTTTAGTAAAAGACATATTTGATCTGCTTAAGGAAACTTTAATATCTTGGTCAAAACTCAAAGAAAAGTACAAGCTTTAGGATTCTGATAGATATTATTATTTAACTTGTCAATGCGGTCTTTCTCTGCTACACAATAACAAAAACCTGGGGGCCCATTTACTTAGTTCAAGTGAAGAAATAGAGGAAAAAAAGTTTGAATTTCGAATGGTCGAATATGGCTACTTTGACCATCGAATGGGCTACTTCGACCTTCGACTTCGAATCGAACGATTCAAACTAAAAATCATTCGACTATTCGACCATTTGATAGTCGAAGTACTGTCTCTTTAATTCTTCGACCCCCTAGTTCACCACCTAAAACCTACCGAGGCGAATGTAAGCCTATGGGGAAGATCCCCATAGGCTTCCTAACAATTTCCTGATCAAAGGAATATCCTTTGATCGATGGATTAAAATCCTTCGAATCGTTCGATCGTAGGAATAGCGGTAAATCCTTCGACTTCGATATTCGAAGTCAAAGGATTTTACTTCGAAGGTCGGATATCGAGGGTTAATTAACCCTCGATATTCGACCCTAGGTAAATGTGCCCCCTGGTGTTAGCTGACCACAAGCTAGCAGTCGATTTGGCAGAATTTCTGGAACTCCCTGGTTTGATCTCTATTAGCTCTCTATCTAAAACATTTTGGAATGTTTATAGTACAGACTCTCACCCGTTATCAAAACCTTCCATTAAATGGACTGAATATTTACATTGTCAAGTGTCTCCCTCAGATTTGGTGAAATCTATTAATGATTACAATAAATCAATTTTAGCAGAAAGTTGGAGGATACCGCACTTTAAGCTTCTCCACCTAGGCTATGGAAATTTTTTTTTAAAAAATCCCTCTAATAGCCCTTTTTCATATTGTCCTAAATGTGACAAGACTAATGTGTCACTTTTCCATTATTTATGGTCCTGTCCAAAGATTAATCTATTTTGGAGGGAAGTCACTAGTTTTCTGAATTATAAATTGAAGATAAAAATGTAATTGTCTCCGTGCTTCGCTTTGTTACATCTAGATAATATAATGTCTTCTTCAGTCCCTTAGACAAGTTTTTTTTCTAGCTGATTCTAGGAAAGCTTTATTTAATTCCTGGTTACAGAAAGAACCCCCCTTTTTATCGGACACCATTTCTTATATGAATCAGCTTTACTGGCAAGAAGCCTTATTAACTAAAACCAAAGGGAATAATTCCAAGGATTCTTTTAGACTGATTTGGTCTCCTTATTTTGAAATTTGCAATTCTAAGACTGTTAATCAAATAAGGCGGTTTCTTCAATTGTGAGATGTTCTTTCCGACATTCCAGTCTATGAATGGACGTTTTTCTTTATTTCTTTTATTATATGTACCTCCACTGGCTTAGTTAATTTTAGTTAGATCTTGTTAGTCTTCTTTAAAGGTATTTAGTTTTATGCCATTGTATCTAATATAATATTTTCTCTTTGTCTGCATAACATTTGCTGTCATACTGATTTTATTTAATATGAAAATCAAATAAAATATTTTCAAACGGATTTTTTGAAAAACTCCCATCACCTCGAAATTCGACTCTTGATAAATCTGCCCCTAGGTGTGTATTTATTTAAATAGTACTGACAGCTGTTTTCCATTGATTGCTATTATAATAGATCATGATTTATTTTTTAATAAAATGAACACTTGATTTTTTTTGCACACTTTCAAATATTGTGCCTTTTATCAAGTCTAATACAAGATTTACAGTACATCTTCACAAAGCAAAGCTCAAGCTGTTAAAATGCCAAAATCAATAAGGTATTGTAAATGAGATTAGTGAAAGATTACAAAATGTGAGTAAGAAGAAGATAAGAACAGCTCTTTCTTTTTTTGATAATGCAACATTGAAAAATTGTCATTAAAAAAGAAAATCAGAAAAAAAATCATAAGTCATAATAATATTTAATAATTATAATAATTTCATAATGTTATTTCATGATAACAAACAACAAATATCAAGGAATCACTGTGACAGAGGACTCTTTTCCATAACTTGGGGGGGGTTACACCCTCTGAACCCAAATTAGTTACCCAAACCCAAATTAGTTACACAACTATTGCTACTGACAGTTCTTGGTCTGCAAATGCACATATTGAGGGTTATTTACTAAAATCCAAAAATTTCTAATTATTTTGACCAAATTCCCAAGCATTTTTTTACCGTATTTATCAATAAATGTATTCAAAAAATCTGGTGCAGGAAAAGACTCTATAAAAGCAAAACATACAGGTTTTTTCAGATTTGACGCCATGAAAACTCAGATTTTTTTGGATTATCGCCTGAAAACCACAAATTATTCTGATTATTGTACAAAACCCATCACAAACGGCCAATGACTTCTACATGAACTCAGCAGGTTTGAGATTGAGTACTTTTTTATTCTGACATTTAAAGGACCAGTAACATCAACATTATTTCTTAAAAAATTCGTTAGTACACATCGAAAAAAAACCCATTAAGACAAATTAGACTTTAAAATTGCAAAGTCTATATTAAGAAATAACTTACCGAAACTCCGCTGGTACACAGGAGATTCAGGCATCAAGATTCTAATTGGACTGAATGAAAAGTTGCAGGTAAAAACTACATTACATCCAACGCAACACAACTGTCGCATGTGGACATAGAAAGCAGCGTCTTCATCCGACAGTTGGGCCGTGTAGTTGTTACCTCCGACTTTTCATTCAGTCCAATTATATCTTGACGCATGTGACCATCTGAATTAACTCTTGCATTTTATCGCCAGGCGTCGATCCGAAAAAAAAACTTGTGTACCCTTAAAGGACAAGGAAAGTCTAAAATAGAATAAGGCTAGAAATGCTGTATTTTATATACTAAACATAAACATGAACTTACTGCACCACAAGTCTAATCAAACAAATGGTTTATGCTTTCAAAGTTGGCCACAGGGGGCTGTCATCTTGTAACTTTGTTAAACATCTTTGCAAGACTAAGACTAAGTGCACATGCTCAGTGTGGTCTGGGCTACTTAGGGATCATCATAAACAAAGCTGCTTGAGTTCTGCATGGCTGGTAAGTAAGGCGGGGGCTCCCCCTGCTGTTCATAAGTATGATTGTTTCCTGCTCAGCAGTTAGGGACCGTCTGACAATTCCTATCCACAGCAGTAAATGAAGGGAGAATTTCACTGCATACAGTCCGGTTTCTTATAAAAACGGTACACATTTTTTAATTAAAGTATATTGGAGATAGGTTTCTTTTTCATTAAAGAAAGTAAAAATGGGATTTTATTTTTTTGCCTTTCCTTGTCCTTTAATCAATAGGTGCGGTCTAACACTATCTGAAAATGGGACAGCAGAGTCAATAATGTCTTTAAAGCTTTTCTTCTATTAATATTAGCCTAAAATGTGTACATATGAGGAAAGTCAACGAGGGGGTGTCAGAATAAAACTTTAATTACATGTAGGATCAGTTGGAAATGTTGATAAGTGTGGCATGTATTCCTGGCAGAAAGTGACAGGTTATGATTCCTTGTCAATAAAACAAAAGAAACCAGAATTAGAGAAAAGGACTCAACAGAGTCCCCATTCTCCAACCCAAAGATACAGGGAGTTGATCTATTTACATTTACTCTACTGTTACAATGAGATGCCAATATAAATAGAGTAAAGCAAAGTATTGAGATGTGTTAGGTACGATCTGATGCATGGTAATCTTTGGAAATGCTGCAGCAGGAGCTTTGGTAAATTATTTTATCTGAAACAGAAGTTATTTTTTTTTTTTTTATCAATCGCAGAATACAGAATGAATTCACCAGCTAGGAGATATTTCCCTAACCATGAATTTTTAAAATGTAGAGTGAACATCATTAACATATTAGCATTTCTATCTTCCTCTGTTTAAAATTGTTTTATCATTATGAGTTGCCATATTTTTTGCATTATTAGTGAATGTCAGTTACATATATCATATTTATCCTGGAAGTTTTGTCCAAATTCCCTTTTTTACATTATTCATTGCTTTATATTAGAGTTCATTTATCATTGGCATGCATTATGCAAAAGGCTATATTTGTTAATCATTGTGAGGAGTCATTTAATCACTCAGAAGCTATATATTGTATACAGGTATAGGATCCATTATCCGGAACCCCATTATCCAGAAAGCTCCAAATTACGGAAAGGATGTCTCCCATAGACAAATAATCAAAAATTTTAAAAAATGCTTTCCTTATTCTCAGTAGTAATAAAACAGTAACTTGTACTTGATCCCAACTAAGATATAATTAATCCTTATTGGAAGCAAAACCAGCCTATTGGGTTTATTTAATGTTGACATGATTTTCTAGTAGACTTAAATGAAGATTCAAAATAACAAAAGATCCGTTATACGAAAAAAAACCCAGCTCCCGAGAATTCTGGATAACAGGTCCCATAACTGTATTCTCATTGCTTACCAATAGACTTTAATGCTCAGCCCCAACAGATGGAATTTCTAAAATGACATGGTATAGACATCCAATGTAAATTATAAAAAAGAAAGAAAGAAATAGCACACTGACAGCATCCCATTACACAAAGTATAAAATCATTTTAATAACACATTTTAGCTATTACAGGACTGTCTTTTAGAGAAGACAAATATCAGTTCCAGAATTTGAATTAAACTAAATACAACAGCATTTAACAAACATACGGGGGCTATTGTGAAAAATATAGGATTCTTACCCATTATTTTGCATCTCAAATGCTACAAAATCAGCTGTAAGCAATTTGTTGATATAAACCAGAGCAAACGGTTTACATTACCTCTCAGATGAACATCACTTATCTGCTGTTTCATACCATGCTTATTGATTCCAGAATTCCATATCTCATTCTTCTTTTCATGGATTGTTAAAAAGCTGTCGAATATCTGAAGCTTTGTTGCAACACGCTCGCCTCTCATGCTAACATGCAAAGGAGGATAAATGTGTTTCCATTAGCATTTCAATGGATGAATAAGTATTATTTTCAGCAAACAGAAAGGCATGGAGTATTGCTCTATAAATGTTCCTGATTTGGGGAAATGCATTGTGTAAACTGTATATATTTTCAGTAACTGCTGGTTTAACAGTTTGGGTTAATGTGTCATTTATATTAAAATGCAATTTATATCTATATGAACAAAAAGTATATAATCATTTAATCCAGCAATGACTATACAGAGAAAGTTGGATATCCCTGAAACTAGGTTTGTAGAAGGTGATGAGATCTTCAAAGAAGAGACAACAGAGGCCCAGAAGGGGACCAGGAGACTGGACAGGGTGGAGCAGTTGAAAAACAGAATAAAGAGGACTTCATGTACAAATATATGGAGAGAGACTGGAACAGGACGGAGAGGGTGAAGATCATTGACATTGAACAGGACAGAGAAGACATGGATCAAGATAGATTGTAACGGCGGCCATAGAAGCCTTCAAAGGTGCTAAATAGAAAATTACCATCCTGATCAACAAGACATCCAATATCCAAGGCTTTTGCTGATATCGGTCACCTCGTCTCCAACCGTACACGCACCAAATACTGTACGAAATTTCCATGGGACAGGATGGAAAGTTTCTATTGGGCACCTTTTAAGGTGCCCCAACATCAGCCAAATGTTAATGCTGAATCATCAGTAAGAGGTAAAATTCTATTGTTTCTACCTGATCGGAAAAACAGAGTAATGGAGGACTAGGCTGGCAAGACAAGGATTGGTTTCAAAACTTACAAGGAAAGATTCTCACGTCTGGATAAGGCAGGAGCTACAGTATTGGCTCAATACACAGTAAGTGAGATATGTTAGGAAAGCCATTAGTTGATGATCCACATGATCCTTGGCTCTTTCATGCACCAGGGGAATTTCCAGAAATGTAGTAAAGAAACTTCAGAGGTAAGTAAATTTGCCCCTAAGGAACTTATTCCTATAACATGTTCAGGTAAGTATAGCCATGTGTGCAAACAAGCATTCATTTCAAAACTGATGTGTAGCTGCATTTTCCAATGTCTATTTTAACATTAGAGTGGTGGCTAGTCAAGTGTATTTTGCCTGACTCCCCTTAGGCTAATGTCACATACCATGATTCATAGCTGCTTAGAGACAGGTTACATTGTTTTCTCTGGGGCAAGCAGTTTATAATGCTGCTATAAGAAATGCTGAAAAGTATTTCTAGCCAGATTCAAGCAGCAGACATATATATCTCCCTGCGTGACATTAGCCTTCTCCTTGATGGAATAAGGTTAACTATTTGTCCTTGCATTAATATAAGGCCAAATAAACAAACACAATCAATCATGTAAAGCAACAGAAACAACAGCCGAGGAAATCCTTTCTGCACTTGAATGTTTAAATCTGCTTCAAAACTAATGGATTGCCTATTTCAGGGGTGATCAGGATCTACCAGTAGACCTTTAGCTGATGATCAGTAGATCTCTGTAAGGGCCATTTGGGACATGAACACTTGGGACTGGGGTTGCTGGACTTTCTGTCAGTGCATTTACCTCGTGAGCCACTGGGGGCTCTTCTGTTTTGTGTTTCTGTTTATCTGCCTGTTCCAGTATGTTTTCCACCCACCTCCTTTACCCTCATGTGTCTCCTATTCCCTAATCAATTGCCCTTTATAAACCATGCCCTGAGCCTTGCTCAGGGCTGAGTCATTGAATGTGTTTGGTTTTGTATCTGGATGTAATTTGTTTTTGTTCCTGAATCTGTTCCTGGATATTCCAAGTTCCTGAATCTTGTTGCTGTGTTTTTGTTCCAGCTTTTCATTGCCGGCCTGGTAAAGACTTTATTTATGACCTGTTCCTGTTTTGCTTCAGTTCCATTAAATCCTGTATATTTCACCATGCCTGCTTCGAGTATTTGTGGCTTTTTCCCTGGGCTTCCACGACACGCACTACGGTTTCCCGCTGTGAACGTTACAATCTCAAGACACTGTCATTAAACATCTTGTCTAAATCTCTCTCCTATTTCATGATTTTCATTCAGATATTTTTATGTTAAAGTTACATAAGAAATAGTTGTTTGTTAAATATAGCAATATAAATTCTCCCATAAATTGATATAATATGTAAGAAATATTTTCCATAAAACAGCTAACTATGCTTTTATGGATGTAGATCCTAATGGGACAACATTACTAAAAGTAGACCCCAAATTAGTAAAGTATGGCCACTCCTGGCCTATTTCAATAGCTGCATTATAGACAAACCTTGAAAAATAACTCAGAACTTTGTTTTAACAAAGTTTCATTTTTACAAGCTCCAATTTAAAGAGCATATACCAGAAAAACATGGAAATGAATGCCAGTGTTGACACTGTACACTAGGGGGCACATTTACTTAGGGTCGAATATCGAGGGTTAATTAACCCTCGATATTCGACTGTCGAAGTTAAATCCTCCAACTTCGAATATCAAAGTCAAAGGATTTGCTGCAATTCGTTCAATCGAATGATTAGAAGGATTTTAATCCATCGATCGAACGATTTTACTTCGGCCAAAAATTTGTTAGAAAGCCTATGGGGACCTTCCCCATAGGCTAACATTGAAGTTCGGTAGGTTTTACTTGGCGAAGTAGGGGGTCGAAGTTTTTTTTAAAGAGACAGTACTTTGACTATCGAATGGTCAAATAGTCAAACGATTTTTCGTTCGAATCGTTCGATTTGAAGTCGATGGTAGAAGTAGCCAAAAAAATCATACGAAATTCGAAGTTTTTTTTATTCTATTCCTTCACTCAAGCTAAGTAAATGTGCCCCTAGTTGTAGTCTACTTAGTGGGACAAAAGAAAAAAAAGCAGTGTAAAATGTTTAGAAAATAAAGCAGTTTTTCTAAATGACATTTTCAAGTAATTTGAGAATTTGCTGAAAATTAGTCACATTATTTTAAACACCTGCCTCCAAACCAGTCCAGAAAAGTTATTCTTCCCAAAAAAGATATATGCCTGTCTGCTCTAACGCAGGTGTCAAATCTCCCGAAAATGCCTCCCCTTTCACTAAAAGAATTGCCACAAGTAAATGACATTATTCGCAGCGATTCAGCTTAATCCCAAGAAAATGCAAAGAAAGGCATTTCCAGTGATTAAGCTGAATCGCCTCAAGTATTGTACGTCACTTATGGCAATTCTAATGTTAGTGAAGGTGATGGCATTTTAGGAAGATTTGTCACCAGCTGTAGCTCATTTTTGCCACTGGTGAGAAATTTCCCAGTGTGCCATTGCCCTAATGGTTTACTGTAGCATCTCCTTCTCTAAATATCCTCTCAAGGGGGCAAATTTACTAAAGGGTGAAGTGAATAATGCTGGCAAAAATTCGCCAGTGTGACGTCATTTCGGTACTTCGCCGATTTACTAACGGGCGCAGGCGTAACTTCGCTAGTGAAAAAGACTGACACTGGTGCTCATTCTCACTCAATCGCCAGACGAAGTTGCTCTCCAGCAAAGGGACGTAACTCCGCAAATTCACTGAGATGCGTATTTTACTGAACGTTACCTCTTGCGCCAGACTTGCCTTCGCCACCTCATACCAGATAGATAGGACTTCCTCAAACTTTAATTGAAAATGTTTCTAAGTCCCAAAAAACGCTGGCATCTTTTCCTTTTTTCAGGGTGATAGGCTGCAAAAGAGCGTAACTTTTTTTGGGGTAACCAGCTTCCCCCTACATTTCCTAACATATGGCACATAAAATATACACTGGGCTCATGTGTAGGGCATTATAACAACTTTATTTTATTTTATAAAGCTTCCCTGGGCTTGTGTAATGTAATGTATTTGCTGCAACATATACGTCCATTCAACTTTAACTTCCCGCGGTATGCAAATTAGCCAAAGCTAGCACAACTTCACTCTGCTTGCCGAATTAATGCTAGAGCAACTTCGCCAGCATGTTAGTGAATTAGCGTTGTCTGAGCGAATTTTCGCCGCTTAGTAAATTTGCCCCAATGAGTCCCGGTGATAAGGTTCAATGTAATAATAATAGTAATAACAAGATTATTGAATACAGGGCATCTTAGCTATATGGGTTCACATCTCCATTTTGCAACATGATAGTCGTCCTTTTTTGTTTTTTCTGCACTGATACTGAGCTTTGCTTCGACTGGTGCCATGTTTTATAATGTTCTCTCCAATTTTGCTAATTTACTGTGAGCTCCTTTATTATCATACTGTTACCTAAAACCAGCATGTTAGCCATGGACATCTGTTTATTTGTAAAAGGTTTTATTTTTAGCCGCACACCAGAGTTGGATCCCACTTCTTAGAAATTCTAATTTCTTTTTTCTTTTTTTCAAATTTTTTGTCAAGTTTTAACTTTTTTTTTCTTTTTCTTTTTTTCATCTTGCCAGTTGCTGTCCATAAGGGGAAGAGTTCTGCTATTTTCATGTTTTAGCTAGTGGAGAATCCCCCCCACCATCCCAGCCTGATGTACTCTTCTATTTCTATTTCTCAACCTGTTGTCAAAGGCATCTTTTAAGCTACAAGAAAGCAACAATTACTGTCCCAGGAGAGGAGTTCCTCAGCTGAGAACAAAAAAATTTGATTGGAACAAAAAAGGCTCCACAGAAAAACTTAATTCTCATAGCAACCAAGCAGCAGGTAACATTTTCTGATCACCTGTTTAAAAGCAAATTTTGTTTTATTACTAATAATACTCCCCCTGGATGTACATCACAGCTAAGTAGAAACAGGTTTAGACTTTGTGAGAGGTATAGGGAGGAATGGAATGTACCAGGAGCAGACGTTTAGATCATGGGTCAGATTACCATTACATGGCTGGAGCTACTTTCTCCTATTCCATACTCAGGCACCAGGAACAGTGGGGCTCATTTATTAACACGGGGCAAATTTGCCCATGGGCAGTATCCCATGGCAACCAATTTGTTGCATTCATTGTTCTACTTGCAGCTGGCTTTAAAAAGCTAATCACTGATTGGTTGCTATGGGTAACTGCCCATTGGCAAATTTGCCTGGTTTTGATAAATGACACCCAGTGTCTTTTAAATAGCCGGTGCCTCATTAATGCCACACAGGATGTTGCTAAAAACACATAGGGGCAGATTTTCTAAAGGGCAAAGTGGCTAACGCTAGTGACTTTTTGCCAGAAATCACATCCGCAGGCGTCAATTCGCTAGCTAAAGAGACCGTCACTAGCATTCGCTCGTACTCTATCTCCAGGCAACTTTTCACTCTGGCGAATGGTCGTTACTCCGCCAATTCAGCAAAGTCCAGATTTTACTGAACGTTACCTCTTTTGCCAGATTTGACTTGGCCACCTCAGACCAGGCAAGTGCTATAAAGCAGCTAGATCTTCCTCAATCTTCTGTCACTTACATCCTAGCCTGTGTGCCAAAAATGCATTAAAGTTAAAAAAACGCTGGCGACTTTTCCTTTTTTACATAGTAAGTTAGTAAATTAGGTTGAAAAAAGACACACATATATCAAGTTGAACCTTTTTGAAGCGGAATTGCCTGCAAAAGTCCTGACTTGAACTTTTTTTGGGTAACTGGTTTTCTCCAGACATTTCATAACATATGGAACATTCATTTTACAGTGGGCTCATGTGTAGGGCATTATATTAACTCTCTTTATTAAGGTTCCCTGGACATTTGTAAGAAAAAGTGGTAACTTCAAGCATTTGCACCAACATTTATAATAAAGACCTCCGTACAGCTTTAAATTACCTGATGTATGCAAATTGACCTAAGCGCAAGATCAGTAGCAAACAGATTTTTTTATATTTAATTTTGAAATCTGACATGGGGCTAGACATATTGTCAGTTTCCCAGCTGCCCCCGGTCATGTGACTTGGGCTCTGATAAACTGCAGTCACTCTGCTGCACAACAGAAGAATGGTAACGTAACCAGATAACAGCTTCCTGGTATATATAAGAACAGCACTCAATAGTAAAAATCAATGTCCCTTTGTGACTCCTTCCGTTACATTGAGTAGGAGAAACAATAGCCTGTCAGAAAGCAGTTCCATAGTGCTGCACTGCTCTTTCTGAAAGCACATGACTAGGCATAATGACCTCAGAAGGCTGCCTATACACCAATATTACAACTAAAAAAATACACTTGTTGGATTAGGAATTAAATTGTACATGGTAGAGTAAATTAAACAGTGTAATTTAGAAACAAAAGCTACACTATAAAAATCATGACAAAATCCTGTAATCAAAGACTGAAGAGCTGGGGATATCTGCAAACAGCAACCATACTTTTCTGCTTGGTACATTCCACAGTTCTGATTTGTGATTCTGGTAAATCAGAAGTGCAAATGAAATAAGAAAATGAATATCATATATGAAGCGTCCTAGAGAAATGAAAAGTCCCCCATATTTTCCTCAGTACGATGTCAGTGAAAAGCATAATAGGGGAATTGTGTGAACTGGCAATTTGGACAGTTATTCACACAGTACAAAAATGTGCTTCCTGACTCAATTTGTTCTATTTCCATTGACCTCTAAACTTCTTCAATGAAAAAGGGGAACTACACTTGTAGAATAAATACTTAATAGGGAACTCAAGGCTAACAAAGTATAAGGTTGGAAATAGGGATGCACCGAATCCAGGATTCGGTTCGGGATTTGGGAAGGATTCGGCCTTTTTAAGCAGGATTCGGATTCGGCCGAATCCTTATGCCAGGCTGAACCGAATCTGAATCCTAATTTGCATATGCAAATTTGGGGCGGGAGGGAAATCGTGAATTTTTGTCACAAAACAAGAAAGTAAGAAATGTTTTCCCTTTCCCATCCCTAATTTGCATAAATCTGCCTCCAAGTGACATCAACCCAAAGGCTGGTATTTTGTTTTCTTAAATAAAAGGATATGGAGAACGCATTTCAACACAAGTTCTATTTATTGTGCTAGTTTGTGCAAAGGTGTTTTGCCAAACTGATTTTAACAAAAATAGATTTTATTGTGTTCTGTGGAGCCACACTACAAATAACAGCACAGACTCAGGTTTATGGCTTTAATTCATTTGGAAATACTAATGCTTGATGGTTAACTTATAGTTAGTTACTGATCCTTTAATAAAAAGTTAAAGCCCAGTTAAAAGATCAGTTAAATCCTGAACCGAATCTGAACTCTAATTGGTATATTATATATTATAATTCAAGCAAAAAATAACATCACTGGTTATAAAAAAAAAATGGTCTCATTAAGTTTCCCATAGCTTTCAAGTCACATGAGTTTAAGGGTTTAGAAACGATTCAGCTAAACACCTAGGACTTGGCCAAAACCTGGATTTGGTGCATTGCTAGTTATGTGGACCAAAGTGTGTGACTTTCCTTTCATGTGATCTAATCATTCAGCTGCAAAATGCAGAAGTAGAAAAAAGGGAAGCCATACACAAGTACATATCAGGGGGGATTGGGGAGAGAAACTATATGCAGTACTTATATATGTGACAGAAACTGTACATTTCCTATTTACAGAGTAGTTAATCTGCAACTTCATATCAAGCATTGGGGCAGATTTACTAAATGGTGAAGTGGTAAATGCTGGTGACAATTCACCATCGTTACCGACCACAGGGACATCAGCAATTTACTAACGGGCGCAGGTGGCAATTCGCTAGTAAAAGAGATAGGCGCTAGCGCTCATTCGCGCTCTATCGCCAGGCGACAATTTGCTCTGGCGAATAGACGTTACTCTGTAAATTCACTAAAATGTGGATTTTACTGAACGTTACCTCTTACGCCAGACTTGCCTTCACAGCTCAGACCAGGCAAAGTGCTCTGGAGTGCATAGATCTTCTTCAATCTTCTGTTACTTATATCATATTCTGAGTGGAAAAAGCATCAAAGTTCAAAAAACGCTGGCGTCTTTTCCTTTTTTCAGAGTGCTAGCTGCCAAAAGTCCTAAAAAAATTTTTTTTGGGGTAACCAGTTTCCCCCCATACATTTTCTAACATATGGAACATAAACTATACAGTGGGCTCAAGTATAGGGCATTACAACAACTCTATTGTCTTTATTAAGGTACCTTGGACATGTGTAATTAACAGTGGAAATGTAATGTATTTGCTGCAACATATAGCATAAAGACGCCCATTCAGCTTTAAATTTCCCGCCTTATGCAAATTAACCTCAGCGCAAGACCTCTACCAAATTTGCACTAGGCAGAAATGAACGCTAGCGCATCTTTGCGATCGGTGCCCATGACAAAACTCCACATTTTAGTGAATTAGCGTTGTCTGAGTGAATTTCTGTCTGGCTAAGTGTACGGATGGGTGCGAAGCGGTCGCTGGCGACTTTTCTCAGGTTAGTGAATTTGCCCCACTGTCTCTAGTTCAGGATATTATGTATTTCACTACATTTGCCCATTTTCAACAATATAAGTTAGTGGGAAGCCACATAGATAGATCCTCACATCTGACTAATGCTACACACAAATTATTGGATCTCCATTAAACTGGGAATACACCGAACAGAACACATCTGCAGCAAGTACTCATTAAATAGTCTGTTAAATAGTCTGTTGCCACGTCATAAACGTTTAACCAAAAGATATTGGCAAAAATTGGTTTTATTGTGTTCTGTGGAGCCACGGTACAAATAACAGCACAGACTCAAGTAGATGGCTTAAACGTATTTGGAACTACTAATGCTTGAGAGCAAACTTATCATTAGTTATGTGCAAAGTCTTTAAAGCAACAACAGATCCTGCTCCTCACAAAATCCACAAACCATATAAAATCCACATTACATGACATGGCAACACAGAAACCAGTGCATTCTAGTTCTTCTGAACATTAATCAGCCTTACAGCATCAAATTCCATGACAAATGTTACCTGACTTTTTGCTGTTTTTATGATCACTAAGCTTAACCTCTCAACAGAAGTTCAGAGCACACGGAGCATGGGCGCAGTCTTTGACTATTTACAACAGGGACCTGAAATTCAAAAATAAGCACCTGCGTTGTGGCCACTGGGAGCAACATTCAAGGGGTTGAGAGAGCAACAAGTTTCTCACGAGCTACTGGTTGTGGATCACTGATTTAGAAGATGGCCTTACAAAATCATACACAGTGATCTCCTTTATAGGTATGGGTTGTTAATATTCTTGGCCTTCTGAACCTTCTGGGCTTGTACAGTAAGTTTAGGCCTTTACTGTTTTCAGAAACCATTACACAAACCTTTTAGTGAACAAGAATGTTTGTCATTATGGCTACATGACAAGATGCACCTGTTCTCCTCTGCTATCACTCGCATTGAATTCCCTCATGGTAGGTTGTCGGTAAGTGTCTGAGGGACCAACGCTTGGAGGTCTAAACCTAAGCCTACTTGCTGTAATCCCTAAGTGGCAAATAAAATGTCTCCATAATTTACCCATTAAATTGCTTAATGGGGTGACAGGTGCCTATGCTAACAACCTGTATTTATCTTTGGGGAAAGTTATTATAATTGTACCTTGTCACTAGCTAGTCCTACACATGTTCAATTTGCACCAACCAGTCCTTGCAAGAGGGGGCTTCTTGGCTTCCAAGATTTCTATCCTAGATGTTCCATCAGTCCAAAAAAATGTTCCTCAACAATCTTACAAAGGCTTCCAGCCTCCAAACCTCCCTCTTGCTGGAGACTTCAAGAGGAATCCTAACCCTGCCAACCTTAGAGATTGACCCCTCTAGTGACCAACAATAAATTACAGTTAACCATAACATGGATGAAAAATTGCCAAATACCATGTGGTCAGGGACATGTCTAAAAAATACCTGCAAATATGAACTTTATAAACTATATAACATTTGAAATCATTTAAATAAACAGAATTCTGCACACAGAAGTCTTCCATATTCCAATATGTACTTTTACAAATAAATCTGGCAAAGCAGCTGATTAGGCAGTGACACACTTTTTGAGATACACTTAAGCTGAAATCAATCTGGAGGCTTAAATGGGAAGGTAAATTATGGATCTTTGTTTGAAACTGCTTATAGTTCACTGATTTCAGATACCAATATAAAAAAGAGGGTACTTTCCATTCTATTAAAAAACAAGAGGGTACTTTCCATTCTTATGTCTCAAAATGACTGCTGACACTTGCGATGTGTGATGTTTTGGAGGCATCAGTCTATGGGGAGATCAGAATTTAAGAGCAGCTTTATAAACCTTAAGTAAGACCGGCAGAAGCAGGAGAACTAGAGGGGAAGTCTGAAATCTGAAGCACAACTGTGTGACTATAGCTTTCAAATTCATGGTTTCATAAAGACTACCAGGCAGCAGTCTGCTCATACCTTCATTTGTGGCCAGTGGGAAAAAACATGGGACTTTCTGGTATTTTGATGAAAACACGTAGCATTCAAAATATCCCAAGTACCAACGCTGTAAAAAGATAATTTTATTGGCTTTACATTGCACATCTTCTCTTGGTGATTGTAAAAAGATGTACCTATATTCGAGAGATCTTTCTTTATTTTACATCAATTTATTTCAATTATTTAAAGAAACAGTAACATAAAAAAATTAAAGTGTTTTTATAGAATGAATAGATACTGTACTGTTGCTCTTCACTGGTAAAACTGGGGTGTTTGCTTCAGAAAGACTATTATAGTTTAAATAAACTAGCTGCTGTGTAGCCATGGGGGCAGCCATTCAAGCACAGGACACGTGGCAGATACAAATAAGCTATGTAGAATTTCATTGTTTACTACAGAGCTTATCTGTTATCTGCTGTGTAACCTGTGCCTTTTCTCTTTTTTCAGCTTTGAATGGCTGCCCCCATGGCTACACAGCAGCTTGATTACAGAAACTACAGTGCAGTTTTGCCAGTGCAGGACAACAGTACATTATATTACTTTAAAAAAAGGAAATTTTTTTGTTACTGTTACTTTAAGGTGACTTATAAGTTATCCCTGAAAATACATTTGGACCTTGTATATATTTTAATAAACTGTACTCTGTGATACATAGGAGAAATAAATATAGGCTGAAGAAGAGATTCAGCAGAATAACCTTACAAATTCATTGTCATTGTTAGTTATTAGGATAACTTGCCAAAAACATGAGTGATCTGCTCTAAAAATAAACTTGGGTGTGTTTTAAACAGGAACTTGGATTTGTGCTTAAATAACAAATATTCATTCTATCAGTGAAACACTGTTTTTCACATTATGAAAACTAAAGCTACATTCTTATGAAAATACTTTCCTTGTTTTTTTTTTAAATATTCTCATCTTTTAAGTTCATAATAAGGGTAAAGGAAGTGTAAGTGTAATAACAAACAAGTGGTTATTGTGTGGAGGATATAATCTTTGATACACAAAGTCCAAAGTAGAAAACACTTACACTTTTTTTGCAAAAGTGTTTACTTAGGTCTTCACTGGAAGGGGAAGAAGCGGCCCCTTGGAAAAGATTCATTTGTTTTTAGGGATATCAGGTATGGTTTTAAAATATATCAGTACATTTAATTATTTTATGTTTAATCATATTGTTGTTCGGTGTGAAAAATTGGATACAATCTAGTCCCCTTTCTTTAGCAATTGTTGGTTAGATATTCCTACCATGTCACAAAAATTGCCAGATGTCAGACTAATTTTTGTAAAGCTAGATTGTATACAGCCTTCTCGTTGTGCCTGCTTGTGTTCCCATTGCATGCCCTAATCCACAAATCTCTCTGTCTATAGTAAGGCAATACTGACACAAGAGTCCTGTCACCTGCGGTTTCCCCAAACCCAGAACAAGGACCAAGGTTCTGGTCACAGCTCACACTTCTGACTATAACAGCCGCCTTTCACTTTGGTAAGAGCCCTCGTTTACTTGGATGCTGCCAAGTATTAAAGTGAGAGAACCAAGGCTTGGGTTCTGGGCTGGCAAGGGAACCAGAGTGTCTATATGTAAAATGGATCAAGCACAGCGTCAGGGAACAGGCCAAGGTCAAAACAGTAAGAATAGCAAGGTATTGAATCAGAATACAAAATTGTTGTCAAGAACAACAGGGTCAGGACAGGCACAGGTCAAACACGAGAGTTAGAACAGAAAGCACACCCAGAAGCATTTAGCAACAGTCCCTAGTTTGTGGCCCCTTTAATTTTTTTAGGGCAGGATGGCACAACGTCATTGCTCTGCATATGACACGAAGCAAAAACCAGTGCGACAGACGCATGCACCTGGATCCTGCAGGCATCCCTGCAAGTGGAGTGGCAGGTATCCCCAATGCACCATCATACCACCAGGTACCGTTACAAGTGCACCACCATGCGGCACACAAGTTATGTCAGTGCTATAAGCATTTCATAGGGGTCATTCACTTTCCCCATAGTCAGTTGCATGAAAAATTCAATTCATTAAAGGTACTTGTATCAACATGCTCTCCTTGCAATTCCGATTGTTGCACTCTGCATCACTGCCTTCCTTCTGTTTAGAATCAAGGACTGCTGCACCTACTGACCCAAAAAGCTACCACCACCTCCTCACCAGATGGCAGATCCAGGGTTCCCACAGTGGCCTGCAGCAATAGGTGCACCTCAGGAGCACCAGTGAAATTAGGTGCAAATGTTCTTGTGCCACATCCTGGAAATGGCACTGGAAATTTTATTTTTTTATTTTTAGAAGCTGTTTATTGTCCCGTTACTGCATAGATTACAATACTTCAGTAAATGCTTGTTGTTTCGGCATTAATACAGGAAGAGCCAAGGTCGGCACAGTTCATAGACCTTGAACTGCATTCACAGCCCTGGGCTCTAGGTGCACCCACCTGATGGCAAATATAAGAGGCTTTTCATTTAGTTAGTAAGTTAGTAAGTAAGCCATGAACAATTGTACGTAGAGTACTAAATATATTATGATATATAATGAACTTAAAATGTCTACCTTGAAATTAATATATTTGGCTAATACCTTTTTCCTCTCTCGAGAGAAGAAAGTGCTAAATGTGACAACTCTTTAAATAGAATAGGCTACATAACGATTTTAACGATCACCTTCTGGACCTAGTAGTCAATACAGACACTGGAATTAGAAGCAGCTTCAAGCCGTCTATGATCTCACTGAAGATAAAAATAAACAACCTTTGTAACAGAAGCCTTTCCTAGAAGAGATTGGAACCAATATTTTGCTTGTTTGGAAAGCACATAAATGTAATAACAGAGGTTCCCTGATAAAATTAGGGTCTTAAGCAGCTAAGCTAAAAACCAGGCCTAATGGGAAACATTCAAGCTATGGAAAGTCAGCATAAACTCACCCATTCCTGCTTACTGCTCTTAAAACTTTCACCCAAATCTTTTTTTTAATACAGACATAGGTTCTAAACATTGCAATAAATGCAGTAAAGCTATTAGCCAGAACACTTTAAAGTAAATAAGCCTAAAACCAGATTTCAATACTGAGATCCAGTACAAGTTTTATTCTACATAAACCAAGTTAAATCATTCTAGAGTTTAATATGTACTATAAAATCTCTTGCCAAATAGCAGGTTATTCCACAGCTCATACGTTGATAAGATAAGGCTGGCCTGCAGCACAATGTAACAGCATTTACCTCATATAACTTACTGTAAGCAAGAAGCAAGAGGCAACGATTACTCCTATAAACAAAAGCTTTGGACCTCATGGCCTTTTTAAAACTTCTGCTTAGCTCTAAATGATGTCATAAATTGAATTTCAATTTAACCCTCAATCGTCAGAACAAGTAGTGTGAAAGGTGTGTTCTCTGTCAGTCCACACTGTATATATATATGCGCACAGGTAAGCAGATGCCGGTGCACACAGGGAATTTTTTCAAATAAAATATCCTTTATTAGATCGATGTTTCTGTCCTCTACTGGGACCTTTCTCATCTTGAGGACCGAAACGTCGATCTAATAAAGGATATTTTAATTGAAAAACTTCCCTGTGTTTACCGGCATCTGCTTACCTGTATATTGAAATTCTGGGAGCACCAGGGTATATAATTCACCAGCAAGAATTTGCAGTAGCCCTGGAATACATATATATATATATATAGATATATATATATATATATATATATATATATATATATATATATATATATATATAGATATATATATAGATATATAGATATATATATATAGATATATATATAGATATATAGATATATATATAGATAGATATTTAGATATATATCATCATTTATCATCATCATTTATTTATATAGCGCTGTCAAGATACGCAGGGCTTTATACAGTATATATATATATATATATATATATATATATATATATATATATATATATAATTCAAGAACGGACAGCACTCACAACTTGATGCAAAAAAGTCATATTGTAAAAAATGTATACCCTACAGGCACACATTCAGTAGCGACGTTTTGAGCCAAGTGTGGCTCTTTTTCAAGCCATGTGGGCAATGATGTCTAAAATCTACACAGTCCATACAAGCTTATATACTGTAGTCCAACAGAGGAAGTGACTCATAAGTTCTTTCAATATGCCTACTACAGGGCTTCTGCCGCTAACACTGTATGGAATAAACAAACAATTACTTATAACATTGTAGCAATGCATCAGTGTATCTATGGTATATGTACATAGTAACATAACATGATCTTTATAGTTACAGAAATAGATACAGATTGTAATCTTTATTGAGTCCGTGTGGATATAGGGAATTCAATTTTTTTATCCACCAGACTTCCCTCTGTTTCAATTTTAACTCTCGATCCCCCCTCTGTTAAATGGAGGTAACACTTCTAATATTGTGAACCTCAATTGTTGAGCAGTGTGACCCTTGTCTTTAAAGTGCTTAGAGAGCGGTAGTGCCGCATTCCCTACATTAATGGTAGATCTATGTTGGGAAAAACGTGACATTACTTTTTGTATTGTTTCCCCAACATAGATCTTACCACATAGACACACTATGGCATATATGGCATACTGCGAAATACAAGTGTAATATCCCCTCATGTGGTGTCTTTCTCCAGTTCCTGGATGTTCAAAGAACTTACCCTTTATTACATAGCGACATTGTTTGCAATGTCGCTATGTAATAAGTACCACAGTAATACATCCCACAGTTTCTAGTGCCTACATATGTCTCCCTTAATTTAGTTTCTTTCTGCACATAACTTTTAGTTACTTGTGAACAAATGGTTTTACCTCTCCTATATGAAATTAGAGGGGGCAATGCAAATTCATCTATCATGGGATAAGCTCTACGTAAGAGATATATATGAATCCAAAAAAATGTAGACGCATATTGGTACTTTAAAGTTAAAATTTCCAGGCTTTTATTAATTTACATATTAAAACATGGGTCAACGTTTCGGTCTGTTCCTAAGACCTTTCTCAGGACCACAAGTTACTATAAAATCAAAGTGCACTTAAATAATTAAAACCAAGAACACTCACCCAACAGCGTGTCTCCCTACAACCATGTGACAGGAAACTCAAACCTGTATCAAAGGAACGTGGATAGTTAATCACTAGTTGATCACTATGTCTAACGACCCGATAGCAGCAAGCTTAGTACAAGAAGAGACAATCTAAAAAATGACAACATATGTTAACAAAGTATCAAAGTAAAATAACATGTATCAATTAAAGAAAAAAACTAAGAAAAATACTTCTATTTATTGCTGTTCCAGAAAGCACAGAAAAGAACAGTATTCATTTAAACCCACTGGTACTAATGTATTCAGCTTTTTTATCCAAAACCAGACATAATGATCAACTGATGATTAACTATCCACGTTCCTTTGATACAGGTTTGAGTCAAGCCAAAGTAGAGATATAGAACAAGGAAAAGGCTTGAGTGTTTGCCGAAACATTAGTAAATTTTTGCTAATAAACACTTATATTTTCATCGCTAAGACCTGTGAGTGCAAGTTCTTTTCCCTGTTCTATATATATATATATATATATATATATATATATATATATATATATATATATATATATATATATATATCTATATCTATATCTATATCTATATCTATATCTATATATATATATATATATATATATATATCTATATCTATATCTATATCTATATCTATATATATATATATATATATATATATATATATATATATGCCAGGTAGTTGAGTGCACACCAAAAGACTATAGGCCAACTAAGATCAATATAGCTAAAAAATCTGCACTTACAAGTCTTGAAAGCAGAAAAAAGGGTTATTGATTTAACATTTTGATTTCCCATTCATTAGGAGACCATTACAATACACCAGTGCACACACAGACCCCACATGCAATGATCAGTAATCAGGCACCATCTCTAATTTACAGAGTAGGCTTTGTACTCATATATGCATATATTTACTCACAGAATAAAGAAAATGGGCATATTTAGGGATAGTGAGTTCATAGGAAGGTTGCTAAGTGAACAAAACAACCTTAGAAAGAAACTTTTATTCTGTTTACTTAGTGCTATAGAGGACATTTTCTGGATGTTTTAGTGCCTTTAATAATAAAAAGCATTTCTGCCTGTAATGCTGTAGATGTTTTGCTTTAATAGTAAAAACCACAAAAGTATTTATTGTAATACAAATCATATGTTGATGTACAGGAGGGTCAGTACTCTGCATTTCTTACAGCATATTAATAATACATACAGGGAAAACCCCATAGAAAAGAAATAAGTAAAAATAAATAAATACAGTATAAAACAATAATAATAATATTAATAAATATAAAATAAACTGTATTCTGGAACAATATTGCTTTAATGATCCGTATTGGTGGATAACAGTTCCCAAGATGAAAGATAATATGTTAAAGTATGCTGGGCATTACAGTCCATTTATATTGATGGCGGACAGTCCAAGAATCGCCCCTACTAAGCTTAGAAATGACAGCATATGTTTGATCATACTGTACATCTTTTTTTTTTTTGCATGTAGGCCCCACTTTAAAATGACATGCAAGTACCTGGAGTGTAATCTACAGCAGGGACTATACAGATGCGCCCTCTGTCCAAAGCTACTGCCATATGAACTTAACACCAAAGAAGTCCCCCGTGTCCTGCCTAAATGACTATTGTCCTATCGCACTAACATCCACCATAATGAAGTGCTTTGAGAGGCTGGTCATGAGACACATCAAAGGCCTGCTCTCGCCATCTCTGGATCCACTGCAATTCACCTACTGTTCCAATCGCTCAACGGATGATGCCATCGCCACTACCCTGCACTTGTCACTTAGCCACTTAGACAATAAAGACACATATGTACGTATGCTATTCATAGACTTCAGCTCAGCATTCAATACAATCATTCCTCAGCACTTGAGTGTTAAGCTGAGCATGCTGGGCCTGAACATCTCTGCAACTGGATCCTGGACTTCCTGACCAAGAGACCTCAGGTAGTCCGAATGGGAAAAAACACCTCCAGTACCATCACACTGAGCACGGGAGCTCCCCAAGGTTGTGTGCTTAGTCCACTTTTGTTCACACTGCTGACTCATGACTGTGTGGCAAGTCATGGATCCAATCACATCATCAAGTTCGCTGATGATACAACCGTAGTAGGTCTCATCAGCAAGAACAACAAGTCAGCATATAGACAAGAGGTAAAATGGCTAATGGACTGGTGCAAAGTCAACAATCTGTCTATGAATCCAAACAAAACAAAGGAAATAGTTGTTGACGCCGCGAATTTTCGCGCCCGTTTCACAAATTTAATCGCCAGCGGCAAATCGCGGAAATTTGCAGTGAATTCGCGTCTGGCGAATAAATTCATCCATCACTAATTCTCACTATCTTCTATTGAAAGCATTTTATGCAGCTGCATCACTACCTGGTATGGAAACTGCTCTGTATCAGATCGCAAGATCCTGCAGCAGGTGGTGAGGACAGCGGAAAAGATCATTGGGGTCTCGCTTCCTGCCATTATGGATATTTATCACACCCGCTGTCTCTAGAAGGCTACCAGCATTGTCAGGGATAGCACCCACCCTGCACATGATCTCTTTACCCTCCTGCCATCCTGTAAAAGATTCCGCAGTTTTCGAGCGCTGACTTCCGGAATGCGAAAAAGTCTATTTCCAGAAGCCATCAGGTATCTCAACTCCCAAGGACTGAACTAAATATATTCATAAGGAACTGAAATGTCCACTTTGCCCAGCATGACTGTGTACTAGAGATGTTGTATAGCCCCGGGGGGTTCTGGAGGAACGCCATTTCGTTTCTACTATGTACTTTATTTACTGTATATGGCTGAAATGACAATAAAATCCACTTGACTTGACACCAGATATTGAATTGCTTTTGTGTCTCTTAGTGCTCCTGAGTGCCTGCCCAGGGGTAGTTTTAACCCTCTACCTCCCTGCTGCCCCCCCCCCCCAGTCTCACATTTCCAGCACTGGAGGGGAGGCAGTCTAGGGGGTTTACATCAGTAGTGCAGAAAGTGCAATTGTGTTTTTCGCTGCCCCTGGTAACTTGTGAGGCACTACTGCCTGAAGCATTTTAGCATTTTTCTCAACTCACTTCATTGATGCAGTGCATCTGGCCCAGTAACTATACGGTGAGTTTACCTTCTGTGGGTTTTATTCAACAACTTTTATTTTTACATAAACATTTTATAGACAGTTGTAATCCAGGATCAGGGTAACCCATGCTTGAGAAATACTGCTTTAATGTCTTTAAGATAATTATACGAAAAAAAGAAAATTTGAAGATTTACTAATCTTTGTTCTTCTCAATGTGGTTCTTGTTATGTTACATGTCTGTTGGTATGGTGCTCGGTGTAAGAAAATGGTGGTGATGTTAAGCCATTTACATTCCATATTGCATTCTTTCTATATCCTGGCTGTGAGATATATGTGTTATTGCAGTTAGCTGTCATGCTACATTACACAATATTAGAAGATTTACAGGTTTTAACTGCTGTTGTTGCTTGTCCAGAATCCAGCTAGCCAGGAACATCTGACCATTGCTTTTAAAACGTAAGTCTGTGCTGTGGAATATGTTAGCACTTTATAAATAAACTATAATAATACTGTTAACATGTTTATTATTTGTGGTTTTGTCAGCGGTAGAAAAACAACTGTAAGAGAATCTCTTGGTCACCTTTAAACTAATACAGTAATGTAAGTCATCTTGTCATTTTAACATCAACAGACATTAATCCTAACACAGAAAAGTTAATAGGTTTAGACAGCTTCCATTCTGTTACGGGGCACAGAAATCTGGTATTTTTGTGCTTCCTGTAATCTTTTAACCTTGACCGCTTCAGCTAATTGTAACATACCGTATGCTTCCTCTGGCTTTTGTTTTTAAAGAAAAGCACAAACTTTCAACCCAGTTAGGGTTATACCGTAGCTCAGAAATAACTTGAATTGGCGTTTATGCTTGAAGTGCTTGATTTCAATTCTTAAATAATCCTTACACGTATTATTTTTTCCCATCTGCAGGCATTCCTAGATGGATAAAATGTTGTTATTCTAATAGCAGGTTGCAAATATATTTTGGTGGAAATCTGATATAGCATTATTGTAATGTTTCCGCTCTTTACATTTACTCAAAGATGAATTCACTTGTGTCATGAAAAACGAAGTGTTTCATTATTGTTGGTTTAAATTATTTGTTTTTCTTTGAGGTCTTTACCTTTGGGAGACTTTTATCCAGAGGTGACATTTTAAAGCCTCTGGTCAGCGTTTTAGTAGTGATGATTAGTGATTTATATTTAAATGATTATTATTTATTTAAAATGTGTTTTGGTGGGCCTTTGAATCCCAATCATTTGTTTTTCTGATAGTTCTAGTTTTTTTATATTTTTTTCTGGCACTTTTCATTTTAGAAGACTCTATGGGGCAAATTCACTAAAGCGCGAAGCGCCTAACGTTAGCGCAAATTCGCCAGTGTCATGTCATTTCGCTACTTCGCCGATTTACTAACGGCCGCTGGCGTAAATTCGCTAGTGAAGTGGACCTACTCTAGCGCTACTTCGCACCCTTATGCCAGGCGAAGTTGCGCTTTGGCGAAGGGTCAATGTAACTGCACTAATTCACTAACTTGCGCATTTTACTGAATATTACCTCTTGCGCCAGACTTGCCTTCGCCACCTCAGACCAGGCGAAGTGCAATAGAGTAGATAGGGATTGCTTCAAAAATAGTTGAAATTTGTCCCAAAAAACGCTGGCGTTTTTTCCTTTTTTAAGGGTGATAGGCTGAAAAATTATTTTGGGGGTACCCTCCTTCCCCCCTACATTTCCTAAAATATGGCACCTAAACTACACAGTGGGCACATGTATAGGGCAAAATAACAACTCTATTTTGTTTTATGAAGGTTTCCCAGGCTTGTGTAGTTTAATGTATTTGCTGCAACATATATACGTCCATTCAACTTTAACTTGGCGCCGTATGCAAATTTGTCATCGCTAGCGTAATGTCGCTTTGCTTGACGAATTAACGCTAGCGCAAATTCGCGACTGTTCGCCTCCCTGAGCGAAACTTCGAATTTTAGTGAATTAGCGGCGCCCTGGCGAAGTGCGGCGAAGGCGTCCCTATTGCATTTTTGCTGCTTAGTGAATTTGCCCCATAGATGTTTAATAGCCTGACATTTTGTTTATCATATATGTGAATGAGCAACGACTGCATTTGCATCTTTAGTTTGTCCAATTTCTTGGCTGAGGGGGGAATACTTCCTGACTCAAAGATGGCATTCGGACTAGTCCCTGCGTCAACTTAGTACCTTAGTACCTTACTACTTAGTTAATTAATTAAGCTAAGTTCAGTAACCCTGTTATTTCTCACTTTTTAAAAAGTCACCTAACCTTTTTTTTTTTTTAAACTATCTAATGTATCTGCCAGTACAACAGCCTCAGGAACAAAGTTTACAATTCTTAATGTAAAAAAACCCTGTGTGCATCTTAAAATGGAATTGTCCTCTCTTCTAATCTGAATGGATGCCATTGTGTTCATTGGAAGGGTCTACTGGTAAATAAAGCATTAGAGAGTTTATTGTACGGCCCTCTAATATATGTATACATAATTAACATATCCCCTTTTATTGTAAGTACCTCTCTAATCTCTAATGTGTCTCTTTTCCAGCAAAAACAATACTAACTTAGTTAGCCTTTTCTTATAACTGAAACTTTTCATATCCTTAACCAGCTTACCAAAACTTCACAGCATTTTCAAGATCTTGACAATTGCTTTGTAAGGGAAGAACTGCCTCCCCTGCCTACCCGGCAGCTATAATGTAAATCGTCGGCGGGATGGCACTCGTATTGCTTCGTTTTCTGAAGTCGCACGAAGTTGCCTCATGAGGAATAGACACACAAGCATGGAAGTAAACAATAAGTAAATCAAAAGTATTTTGTTCTGAAGGAGTTAAATTGAATATAATTCAGATCAGCTGTATTTTATTTTATTTGCATTGACTCCACTAAAGCATTCTTTTTATACTTTATTACCATATGCAGATCTTTCAAGGTTCAGACTGGGACTAGAATGTCAGACATGGAGTTGAGTGAAAACTGGTGGAATAAAAAAGAATTGGATGTTATATTTAATCTAGTTACAAGAATAATTTTGAGAAACAGACTAGAATGGCATTAAGTATAAATCACAATTCCCTGTGTTTTTCATGCGTTGAAGACTTCTTAGTTTAAATACAGATCATAAAATGTATTGTCATGTGTAGACAATACATTTTTGTATATGCATTTTATTTTTGGCACCACAAGGGTTCACAGTGCTTTGTAGAGAAGAGGATAATTCACACATACAGAGTCTAAAGAAAATACAGAAACATATGGCTAACATGTGATCGCTGCCCTGGGTATCTTACAAGTAAAGTATTATGGCTAAAATATACACATGTAATACATAGAAAATTTAAAAAAAAACAGCAATCAAAATGAAATACAGAACTAAATAAACAATTGGCAGGTAGAAAGTAGATATGCCACAATCGTTTCCAGATACAACCGTGTGTGAATCATACCAAAAATTCTCGTAACTTGGTGATCGGTCATTTAGTCGATTGAACAGGTTAGAAGATTTCTGTTGGTTAAAGACAATATATGTGCATGTATTGTCTATCTGACGATATCAATGGGTGACTGTCATTACTATTTGACTTGACATAACTTTTGAACGATTGTTGATTGGTTCTTTTACTACTTTATTTTATATAGTTGAATGGTTACTTGTAGGTGGGAAGATTGCGACGTCCGATCGTTTGTCGTATACAAGACTAAAATCTGCACGTCTATGGCCAACTTTACAGTAAATCTCCCCATTCTACACATGAATGAGACACTTATGAGGTACAATCGAAAAAGAGAAACACACCAACTGTGGCCATTTCTCAAGTGACAGCACTGTGCTTACTTTTATTTTTTCCAGTTGACCATCCTTCAAATAACAGAAAGAACACATTTTCTGATCATGAACTTTACCACTGGTCTTGAACTCAGTTATGGTGGCACATGGGTGTAGCTAAAATGACACTGGCTTTCAGCACTTCTCTCAGTCAGCATTCATGTCTGAATAGGTCTAGGTTCTTAAGACACACAGATCCTATCGTATGAATTGAGGATTCGTACGATTTTCGGATCGTGTGTGGAGAGTGCCGACAGCTTTCATCCGGCAGAGATCGTCGTTTGGTCGATCGGTCAGGTTTGATTTTGACCTGACCAATCCCGCCGGAGCCCATTGCACATTGTAATCGGATCGTTTGGCCATACGGCTGAACAATCAGATTAACCCCGATATAGCCATGCTCGGGGATCTTTACGTCTATGGCCACCTTAAGTGAGTACTGCTGTGAGTGTGTATTGTGTGGCTTTTTTATCTGCACACATTATTTGTTCTGGCCCAGATACAGACTGCTATTGAAGGTCTGTTTACTTTTTACCTTGTACTTTCAATAGCTTTTTAAGCTGATCAGCATTTCCACCACAATATTCCAACAGTCCTCAACCTGCCTCGCTGCCTTCTCCTGATTTCCTTTCTATTGCCATTGGTGCTTCCGTTCTTTTCCTTTCATCTTTCTGTTCTGGTGTTTTGTCTTTTTACTCTGTTTTCTTTGCATTGTTCAGTCTATAGCCCTTTTCTTTTTTTTTGTTCTTCCTTATGGCCTTATTTTCCCCTACTAAGCAATGAATTGTCTACCTAACCTACTAAGCCCAGGCTATTGGTTGAGTATGTATTCCCCCTGGGGAAAGGCTTTGCTGGATTTCCAATCCTGCCCAATAGTAGCAGAGTTTTATAAAAATATTGCACTATGGGGGAATTGCACAATTCCGGAGTTATTGCAATATAAATTGGCAAGGAATTTACATACTGTATACAGGAATGGGACCTGTTTGGGACCTGGGTAAGGAGTCTTTCTGTAATTTGTATCTCCATACCTTAAGTCTAATAAAAAATCATTTAAATATTAATTAAACCCAATAGGCTGGTTTTCCCTCCAATAAGGATTCATTCCTTATCTTAGTGGGGATCTAGTACATGGTACTGTTATATTATCGCAGAGAAAAAGGAAATCATTTTTAAACATTTAAATTAGATTAAAATGGAGTCTATGGGAAACAGCCTTTCCAAAGTGTGAAGCTTTCTGGATAACAGGTTTCTGGATAACAGATCCCATACCCTATATATATATAGTGTGCCTTTTGGCACACACATAATTGGAGAAAATTGTTTGCTACTTTGTAAATGCTGTAACACTGAAATTTATATTGCTTTCCCACTTAAAAAGTCATCTCCAAAAAGAGACAGCAGAACTATAGATCACAATAATTAAAAGTTACCATATATAAGTTCACCCTCCTCCTCTTCAAACCCCCTCTCCTGGTATTCAGGAAACAAGTTATGCAGTACAGAACTAGGAGGAAATGACCTTGTGTGTTTGGTGTGAAATTATGTTGTGAGATTGAAAGTGACACAGATACAACCACAAGGAACAGCTATTCTTTTTATCTGAAGTCAAAACACTCTTTAGCATGTAAAGACTCTGTAGCATGTTCCTACAGCCAGGACAGTGTTACCTTATGACACTTCAATCTTACCGATTCCACATGTGTTTCAAATATTTTATTGGATGTTTCACAATAAACAGCATGAACATAACAACATGACAGCTTACCTGCAGACTCAGATTCATATATCAAGTAACATATAAGTGTGTTAGTTCAAAAAGAACTTGAATATGAAATAAAACGATTCCCCATGTGCGCATAAATGATGTACAGTTTTTGGGGTGGAGATTTCAGGTGAAGACATGGAAATGTGAGGACTAGTGATGAGCGACTCTGTCCCAATTCACTTTGCTGAAAAATTTAGGAAAAAAAACGGAGAAAATTTGAGAAACGCATTGGTCAATGGGCGTCAAAATTTTGCTTACATTCGACAAATTTTTACGGGCATGACAATTTTTCTCACTCCAAATGCATTAAAGTTTTTGTCTTGGTGACTTTTTTGTTCAAATTCATTAAAGTCAATGGGGCCCTTTTTCTTATGGCGACTTAAATGCATTAAATGCATTTTTCTTGTGCCGTTTTTCTTGTCTCTTCGTCAATTTTGTCTTAGTTTAGCAACAAAACTAGCAGATGACGAGATGCAAAATTTTGCTGCGAATCCATGCCTGGCGAAAAAAATCGCTCATGACTAGTCAGGAAAATAACCCATCATAATCTTGCTATTAGAAAAAGGTCATATTCTACTTATGTTGCAAAACAAACTTCTTCAAATGGCAAAGAGCTTGCTTAAAGCGCAATTCAACACCAAAATAAAAGAAAACATAATACTAAGCAACTACCAATATACATTTATTAAAACTTTTCAGATCTTTTTAATAAAAAAAGTTTCTCAAGTTGATTGACTCCATCTAAAAAGCATAAGCCCCATAAGGCTTCAAATGTATTGTTGTTACTACTTTTTATTACTCGTCTTTCTATTCAGTCCCTCTCCTATTTATATTCTAGTCTCTTATTCAAATTAATACATGGTTGCTAGGGTCATTTGCTCCCTAGCAAACAGCTGAAATTACAAAATGTAGAGCTGCTGAATAAAACGCTAAATAACTAAAAAAAAAAATACAAATAATAAAAAATGAAATTTTCTCAGAATATCACTCTCTTCGTCATACTAAATTATAATTTAAAGGTGAGTTGTAGCATATGATCCCTAAAACCCTATAGAATGTGAGTTTTCACCTGTTATTTGCTAAATAATGTTTTTTTTTTGTAATACTGAATGATCTATATAAGGTCTGAATTGAGTATTGTGAAGAAAATGCCACATTCTGAAGTTAACTATTCCTACAAGATAAATTTGAGTGAAAGAACTAGAACATGTCATAAGATCAATTCTATTTAATTAAATAGAGTCAGCAAGCCAGATAGGAGCCATAGCCCTAATTCAGGAAATCCATGACTTCAGTGTATTTGTTTTCTTTAAGCTGCTATCTTATTTTCTGTCAGCCTGACAAAGTCACTCAGCCTACTCATTTGGCTCCGTCTGTACTTATCAGGAAAAGAGCCAAAGTTCTTACAGAGCAAGCATAATCACTGAGTTACGTGCTATAATAAAACAACATGTGCAATGTGAGTTTTATGGGTGCAGTGATAGGGATGTGACTAAAAATGACCCCCAGGGACAGAAAAGGAACACTAAATGCTTTGTGTGTCACATTTAATGACTTTCTTTTTTTATTTGGTCTTTTTTGCAAAAGTTTATATATTCCCTAAAGCTACATTAACTGGAGCCGTTTCACAAAGTGACTCCGAGCACCTCAGCCTATAAAGGTAACCAGTCAGCATGCATCATTCATCTTAGATTATTATTATTTTAAGATGCTCCTCTGGATTTATAATGACGTGCACCACAAATTTAATACAGCCCTATACAGAAAAGGCTTTGGTAGAAATTCAAGCCATACAAAATATGTTAGAATTGTAATTATTTTCAGAAAATGACCTTAATAATTTAAGGGTTATTCTGACTTCCGTTGTGATGTCCAATATTACCAATTAAATCAGCAATATTTAGTTCTGCATTGATACAGTAGCTTTAATAACACTCCTAGAGGCACATTTATCAAGGGTCGAATTTCGAAATCATGTGAGTTTTCTTAAAGCTCCCTTAAATTCAATTGAATTCGAAGTTCGACTTTTGATAAATTTATTAATAAAATTGAATTTTAAAAACTCGGACGAATTTAAAGGACCCGAAAACTCACATCGAATTTGATTCGAATTCGATCAAACTCGATTTGAGGTTTTTCTCCAAAAAAAACTTGAATGTCAGGAAGGCTAAAAACATCTCCAAATTAGTCACTGGACCTCTCCCTTTGACTTATACAGGAATTCGGCAGGTTTTAGGGTAAATCTCAAATAAATTTTGGTAAATTCAAAGTTTTTTTTAAAAAATTTGAACCGAGTTTGGATAATTCCCTTGTCGAATTTGGCAGTTTTGACCATAAAAAAAATGTGAAAATTCAAATTTTCAATTCAACCCTTAATAGATCTGCCCCCTAGGGGCACATTTACTAAGCTCGAGTGAAGGATTCGAAGGAAAAAACTTTGAATTTCGAAATATTTTTTTGGGTACTTCGACCATCGAATAGGCTACTATGATCTTCAACTACGGCTTCGACTTTGACTCGAACGATGCGAACTAAAAATTGTTCGTTTATTCGACCATTCGATAGTCGAATTACTGTCTCTTTAAAAAAAACTTTGACTACATACTTCGGCAGTTTAAACCTACCGAGGTACAATGTTAGCCTATGGGGACCTTCCCCATCAGCCATCACTTTTCTAAGGTTTTTTTGATCGAAGGAAAATCCTTCGATCTATTGATTAAAATCCTTCGAATCAAACAATTTTTCCTTCGATCGTAGGATTTGCGGTAAATCCTTCTAATTCGATATTCAAATTCCTAGGATTTTACTTCGAGGGTAAATTAGTAAATGTGCCCCTTAATGTTCTATATGTTCATACTGTAGTTATTCAGGTAGAATTCTCTTTACTCATGACACGACCATCGGTACATTTAGGGTTAATAACATTTATTTTATTGTTTCGCATAGCCCCCAAGGATACCATCATAACCAGGTAAACTGAAATGCAACAGCTTGTTGTTTTAGATAGACGTGTATGAAATACAAGCAGCAGCTTCAGCCTTACGTGGGGAGTAATGAGTCTGTTCAGGTCACACCAGCATTTGGTGCATCCCTATATATATATATATATATATATATATATATATATATATATATATATATATATATATATATATATATATATATATTTATTAATTAATTAGTTCAGATTCACATTACATGGAAGTAGGAAAATTAATTCATTATAATTCCTGCTAATATGAGAGATATAATATAATTTTCTGCTAAAGTTTTCTGATCACATCTAAGCTTAGCTGCTCAACTGTAGCCAAGAGAACACTGAGCATGTGCAGTGCCACTGGCACTCAAAAGATGGCCTAACAAGATCAGAAGATAGATCAGAAGATAGGGAGTTTCTGCGGACAACTTTAAAGACATGGGTCATTACTCTATGGCTGCTTAACTTCTGTGCTAGTACAGTAAGTTTATTATATTAAATATAGCTTTATGTAATTTGAAAGTTTGTATAACCATTCTATTATACAGCACTGTGGAATATGATAGGAATGTATATACACTGTGTTATTAATTAATAATTTCTAGATTTATTCTTTTTAGATTTTTAGTTCTACTTTAAAACTGTGTGTTTTCAATTGTCTTTCTAGTTTACTCTTTCCTAATTTTAAAAAGGATTCACTGAAAGATTTGAGTGTATTAACCCTTTTCTTATTCTTTCTATCTTCCAATGTATCATTCAACCCATGGCGCTGGGGTCAGTAACCCTAGTGCCCGGATAACAGTTTAAACAGTTAAATACCAAAGTAGAATAAACGGTAGAGATAAAGAAGAGGAAAAAACACAAGGAATGCAAACTACTGTATTGTTTAACATGTTTTGCTTTCAAATAAGGTTGTTTGTGCTGCACACCCACTGTAAAATGGATTTATTAGTTGCATTTATTATATCAGGGGATATAGATTTATGGTAATGTAAAGGTTGCAAGCTACACAGAGCATTATCATACTGGTGCCTCTTTTCCACAATATAAAAATTGAACTTTAGCAGGAGTTTGTTATTAGAAAAGCATATCCAGTGATGCCAATTCAATCTTTTCCCAATGTCTTTACATGTATCAGTTTTAGGCTCATGGCACATGTACCGTTTTGACCACAGCATTTTCTCTGATCAAAACACCCTTGGTCGGCTCAATTTATATGAACTCTCACTTCAGCTTTTATGAAGGTGGTATGACAACCTTTTATGTCTATTCACAGACATAACAGGTTGAACTTGATGGATGTCAACCTAACTTCCTATGTTACTATAATACTATGCTTCCTGTGCAATCACCATAACATAATTTGAACTCTCATTTTAGTTCTTCTATGTGTTCTCCTTCTATGCGATGTGAAGTGGAAAGTAAAGTCTATGTGCTTGCATGAAGTCCCATGGTTTTAAAGGATTGGATTTACCCAGATCCAAATTATACTGAAAAAGGCTCATATTCCGCCAGTCCCAAACCGAATCCAGGAATTGGTGCATCCCTATTAAAGGAGAACTCAACCCTTACATTAATAAACCCCTACCCCCTACCCTACATAGACCCCTCTCCCTCCTCCCCCAGCCTAAGTGTTACCCCGGGCTAATGCCCCTAACGTTTTACTTAACCCTTGGTGCAGATTCAGGCATCGTTCATCTTCAGCCGCTTCGGTAATCTTCGGAACGAGAGTGGCACTTCTGCAATTTTTGTGAGTTTCGGCATATGCGCAGTTGTCGCGACACAGAAAATAGTTTTAACTGCGCATGCGACGCCACGGCGGTCTCATTTTGAAGATTTCCGAAGAAAAGAAGATGGCGCCCGTAAAATCGGATGCCTGAATCTGCACCCAGGGGTAAGTAAAACATTAGGGGCATTTGCCCGGGGTAACACTTAGGCTGGGGGGGAGGGAGAGGGGTCTATATAGGTTAGGGGGGTAGGGGTTTTTTAATGTTAGGGTTGAATTCTCCTTAGATAACAGCACCAACAAGCTCTATACACATTGCATCCTCCATTCTAATGCAGTAGGACAATACATGAATCAAATAACAGGCTCTTGCTGATTTCACATCACTCTTTCCATTTTTGGAACTGGGAAACTGGGGGCAGGTTTAATAATGTTTGGTATTTTAAATGGTTATGGCTTGGTAAAAAAAAATCTTATTCCTATTTTTTAAAAAAGCCATTTTTAGAATGTAACGACTGTTACATCGTGGAAAAAAGATTGTCCTAAAATAGTTCTGTTGAACCTTCTGCTGAAATGTCACAATGATGAAAGCAATAAATGTGCCAATTCATTAAAATACTTCACTGACTGACTGACTGACATTTTTATGACAGTCAGGAAAGTGTTAATAAAAGTCATTACTGCAACTAATTCATCGGGATTGCCTAGAACCTAGATGAAATTATTATAAAGCTGCACTCATACTCAGGACTGGTTAATGGTTAATTTAACTTTAGCCACAGTTAAGGTGTTAGATTTCACTGAAAAATAACATTGTGACACATAAATTAAAAAAGGAAGCCTTTATCTACTGTAATGTTATATATCCTATGTTAAACCTCTTGTTTACATTGATAAGCAATAAACTATCACCAGAGAAGTGGAAATCCTTGAGGCAAATCTTGCTCTGTTTGGCAGATTTATGGATTACTTGTTAATAAGAGAAAGTGGTGACCTGTGTGTATTGCAGTTCTTTTTCATCAGATTAATGACAACGAGCGATCTAAAATTAGCATACCTGCAGTGATGAATGTAAATGCATGAAAGCGGTTCTTTTTCTCTGATTAAATCAGCGATGGATATTGTGGGTATTTTCAAGAGGCAAAGAGATAATGAATGAATAACGGTTAAAAGTACATAGCTACCAGTGTGCTAGTCTAATCTACTGATTTCATATTGTTTTATCTAAAGGCAGCCATACACAAGCCAATCCTGTAAGTGATCTGATCAATCAGCCATACCATACAAAGGCTTTTACAAGGTATGGCCACCTTTCTTTTCTTCTAACAGCCCAAACTATTGGAAGAACCGGAAGTGAATAGGTGATCTGCCTATACCCTTGGCTGGCAAGTCATCAAAGATTTTGGGCAACTGAAATGATCAGACATTTCTATACAGAGACTAGGGATGCACCAAATCCAAGTCTGTTCGGTATTTGGCCTTTTTCAGCAGGATTCAGAATCCAAGTGCCTGGCCAAACAGAAACCTTACAATCACATGACTTTCTGTCACACCTACAACGACGTTCACTCTTGGTCCTTCCTGGCCCTCATTTGCATTAAAATCTATTGATAATTGATTGGATCTTTCTATAATTTGGATATTCATACCTTAAGTCTACTAGAAAAAACATTAAATAAACTGAATAGGCAGGTTTTAATTATATCTTAGTTTGCATCATGTACCAGGTACTGTTTTATTATTACACAAAAATGGGAAATCCTTTTTAAAAATTTGGATTATTTGAACAAAATGGAGTCTATAGTAGACAGCCTTTAATTCGGATAACGGGTTTCCAGTTAATGGATGCCATACCTGCATTATATCCATAAATGGCTTATTTATGATTACATAAAAATCCGTAAGAGCTTATCTGTGATTGAATAACTATTTGCAAAAATGAACAAAAAGCACTTTTTAATCCAAATCAATGACAGAAATTATATTGGTACGATAATAATCTATACTCTGCATTATAAAAAATAATGTAACAGTAGGCTAGTGAGATATTTCCTAACTGGTGAATACATACTGTATTCTGCGCTTGCTAAAAAAAAAAAACTTCCTTCTGTGATTAAATCATTTGCTGCAGCATTTCCAAATATTCCAAAGATACCAAAGATTACCATACATCTTATCACACCTTACATCATATTCATTTTCATATGCAAATAAGGGGTCAGATTCAGTTTGAGGTTCAGCCAAACCTTTCATGAAGGATTTGTCCAAATCTAAAAATTGGACGCATCCCTAACACAAACCAAAGCTTTGGGGAACCACATTACAGCTTTTATTTACTGACACTGATTTTGTTAGATACTTGTACAAACCTTGACAACCTTATTCTCTGGTGTCTCTGTCTGTGTCATGGTGAATTTCTCCCAAAATTTATTTTGATTTATTTTGACAATGCAGTCACAACACAAGTAATACTTTCTCAGGGCAAAGTGGGAACAAGTATACAATCTCCCTACTTCCTGCATGAAAACAGAAGAGTGTTTGGGGAGGTTGACTCAAGCTACCAACTCTACAGTATGCCAGAAAATGTGGGATGTCATGATTTCATGTAACAAACTCATATAAACTGGCATATTCTGCCTATTTAAAAAAGGTGATATTTATCTGATATTCCAAAGATTCCTAAGAAAAAATAACATTGAAGAGAAAGCAAAATAATTTACCTTTAATGGGAGAAAACTGTTCAGAGTTTTCTCCCCTGTCTTTTCCCAGAAAAGACAAAATGTTAAGGAAATATGATATGGTACCATATTATTATTATTTGAGAGAAGGTCAACCACTATATTTGTTTGAAAACAATGTCCCATATACAATACCCCCACCAAGTGTCAGACTGTCCCAAAATGGATACCGTGGGCACAGGTGTTAGTGGGCCCTCATGCTGCCAAACATTTGGCTTATTTCATGGCCATTCCCTATTTAAAAGTTTATTTTGCTTGACTAATGTGATAAAATAGGATTTTGAATATTTTTTTTGGGTGACAGGTCCCATTTAAGGTATGGTGACCCATATTACAAAAAGATCCCTCATCTGAATAATAGATAGTGCTCACAAAAGGCTACCAGAGCTTAAGCAATGCGATTTAGAAGAAATACAATCATTTATATGAACTGCTTTATGTATTTTTTTAATTATGTGTTTTGTTTGTCTTGTGCAATTGGAATGCTTTCATTAAGAAATGTGCCGAGACATAGCCAGGTAACCTCTGCAAGCGAGAAGATAAACAGTGGCTGTTAGTCTTCCTTGATCCCGAGATTTAATTTACTTATTAACAAAAAGGCCATCAAGCGCCTCATTAAGAGTTCTTGGTATTCTCATTTACAGGCCTTCAACCTCTCAAGCCTATTGACAAAAAGCAACACTATGAGGATTGCAGGGCTCTGCCAAGTGAAGGTTATATGAAACGAAATACTTCTGCCTGACTTCATATTTCCAGACGTGCCAGTGTGGTGTGACGAGTGCAGGAGGTTGAAAGGTGAGGTGAATTGAGAAAATTGAAATTCCTGGCTATGCCCTGAGGAATGGCTGCTTAGCAACAGGCCTGCTCGTTGTCACTCTGTAGCAGTAGTTTGTGTGTAAATGTATGGAATTGATTACCTCATTTCGAGAGGACAGAATATTTAACTTGCTGTCAGCAGGATACATCTCACTCTCCAGTTTCTACTCACAGAACTAAACGGCGCACAATTACCGCAATGAAGGGCCCGGTATCATTGACTCTGTATGGATTCACATTGTGCAGTGATGTAATTCCCCTCATATCAACCTACGGAGAGAAGACGCTAGCAAGTATTTTGTGTTTATTTGAAAGTTCTGACCTGCCTTGTTTTTTTATTTTCACTTACAGTTTTGACATATGCTACAGCAGCAAGTGCTTATTAGATCACAAAATAACTGTATTTTCACAAGACTGAGAAATAATATTATAATGTACATTAAATTACCTCCCAACTGGACTTTCACAACATTTTGAAAGCTTAATCCGCAGTCCCTGATTGTTACTGAAATGTCCCGACTTTCTCTTTGATCTCCTGCACTGAACAGCCAGAAAAAGATACAAACTTTCTAAAATGTAATTGGCTTTTGGGCAGAGAGCCCAGAATACGTGGCAGGTGCACTTATGTAACAAAATAAGATAAGCAAATATACAATTATACCAATCTAAGATAAGCAGGTCTCTTGGGGAAACTGTGACTTGCAAATTAAAGGGCAATTTACCTTTATTAGCAAAACTGTAATAACACATAAAAACCACAGAAATGTATTCAAACTTTCAGAACCTGCCAAATTTTGTAAAATAAACATGGTGATTAGGGGGTGTGGGCACAAAAATGGGCTTGGTCAAAATATTTTTCAATGCGATACGCACGGCAAATCTTTTTGTCCCTCTTTCTGTTTTCAAAATGTTCGGTATGCATTATATATTAGATCAAGTAGCACATACACTGTTCCTGAGCAGCAGTGCTTGCTCACACTAGCATGGTTTCCCTATAATACATACATGCATAAATGCAATAAGAAAAAACATTTGTTCCTCCATATAAATGGTAAAATCAGGGGGGGGGGTCCCTGAAATGCATTAGTAGCCATTATTATTATTATTTAAATTTTGTTATACACAGGTGATTATCCAGACCCTAAGCGGAATAAAATTTTTTGCACTTTGCACTCTTTTAGGGAAATGTAATAAAAGTCGGTAATGTAAAAACTATTTGCAATGCAAAAATTTATGCCTTTGCGAGAACAAATTTAGCTTTTTGCGATTTTAATATAGCTTTTGCGGACCACTTCTGACAATGGAAGACCATTTGCGAATTTTATAGTTTGCGCCAATGCACAGTAAATGTAATAAAACTTCTTACTGAAAAAGTTATGTTTGCTCCAAAAGATTACGACACCTTCAAGCACTTCTTAATAGTGCGCAATTAAAATTCGCACAGTTAGGTAAAGTACAGTTGTGGACATGGCTAGGTGGTGGCTGTGATCCCAAAGGAGGTCTGGTAATAAAAGCTCTCCATTCAGCATAATATCTCATGCAAGAGACCGGCTTGGTCAATGCATATTCCCTGGTCCCCATTTCCTAGTAAACTAATATATATGCAAGTGCATGTATTTTCAGAAACAAGGATTTTTATGATTTTTATGATCATAAAATTGTAGAGGGCACAAAGTGATTTCTGAAGGGCCTGAAAATTAATAGTTAAGGGTTTTTCAAAGCTTTGTTTTTATTATGTCGACTAGGAGCTCTTTGTATAACTGCAGTGCGAAGACATAGCATTATAAATGCAGTGGCAATTTTATGCTTAATACACCCAGAAAAAATAGCAGTTTAGTTGCAGTGCCAACTTCATGTGTACTGCCCCCAGAACACAATTGGTTGGCGAGCAAGAACTGGTTTCATTTCACTAAGCTTGTGGTGATGGGGGTTAGAGTCAGCCAATAGTTGCCATATAGATGTCTGCAGTAATTACTGTAGTTAAATCTTCAGTTGTATGGAACCCCCAGAAGGAACAAAGAGCCTATACCTTGGGGCATATGCTGTATAAAAAAACAGCAGAATAATACACCACACATTGCTAGGTATCTGTATTTAATTTTTTACCCGCTTTATCTTAGAGGCATGTTTATTATTGTGTGTATTATTGCATAATTTTTACATGCAAAGCCTGGAGATGTGTGGTGTATTATGACACCATTTTTTTTACACAGCATAATAAATATGCCCCTCAGAGTGACTTCCACTGGAAGCTGCATGCTGCAAGCCATGGATCCGGGACCCTATTTCTTATCACTTTTGCTTTAATGCATTAAGATGACACATTGGACATACTAAATACTCTATTCTTAGCTCATGTTCATCCTTGGCTGATCGGAACATTTGTACAGATGTCGTTTATGCTCCACAAATTGTCAAGGTGGCATTTGCTGTAGTGGCTGGAGATGATGTGTTTCAGAGAACATTGCAGACTGTGCTTGAAGCAGAATGTGCTGCATCTGGCTTTGTCCTTGTGCTTTCTAAGTGCACTTCCTCTTCCCTCCTCCACCACCTGCAGGCTATTTGTGGACAGAAGCTGCAAATAAAACTCAGCCCTGTCTACGAAGCTAAAACTGGAGTTTTCTTGGCAACAGGAAAAACAGCCATTCTCAGAGCAATTCTCCCCACAAAAGGAAGTACACCCTTTCCCTGTCGTGATGAAGGCTGACAGATTGCAGTCTCGTGTCAGATGTGCACATAGTAGTCATGGCCATTTCTTTTTTTCTCTACAAATTTGAAAATTTAAAGGCATGCCAGTTGCATTGAGTTGAGAAATATTCTGTGAAGCATACACTCTTACACGCTTACCAATATGGAAATGCAATAGCATTTTATTAGAGGCTAAACACAGAAAACCTATTGATTGCAGTGGGCCCAGGACTACATTGTTATCCCTTTTTATACATCACTGACATATTCTGCAGCACGCTGAGATCAGTCCCATGAATTAAAGGCAAACTAAACTGTAAAAAACAAATAAGGCTTGAAATGCCATAATTTTATACTGAACTTATTGAACCAGCCTACAGCATCTCTATAGTAGTAATAATCCAGGTATCTAAAGTTGTCACAGGAGTTTTCCATCTTGGATTTTGTTAGAAGTGTGTGTTTGCAACATGCTAAGCTTACGGGTCTTCGCAAATCAAAATGAGGTATGCCTCAGTATAAGCTGATGCTGCAGAGCTGATTATTAAATTCTGATGCTTAATGTGCTGGTTTCTGAGTGATGTGAATTATTTATCAGCCTTATATTGTGACTATTATATTATATATATATATATATATATATATATATATATATATATATATATATATATATATATTCAGTTTATTGTGCACTGGCCCCTAAGCTCAGACAGCAGCACAGAGCATGTGCAGTGAATCAGCAGAAAAGAAGATGAGGAGCTACTGGGGCATCTTTGGAGGCACAGATCTACCCTAATAAAGGGCTGTGATTGCTTTGGGCTGGTATAGAAGTTCAAAATGTGCAATGTTTCTGCCCTACTTCTTTACTTCTCTACTTCTCCTTTTAGGGTGGATTGTGGTTTAGAGTTGACACCTTTTCTAAAAAAAATACATATTCATACATTTTTATCTCCCTTCCCTATAAATAACACAGGCCAAGTGGCAATCCTATGTGGGGACCAGTAGTTTGCATCTATTTAATAGATGGCATGTGTTGGCACAATTTGGAGTGTAGCTTGCTTCTTAATCTACATTTACTGCCTAAAACTAGTACCAAGCATTAAAAAATGTGGCTTGTGCCCCTTGTTTTTTTTAGATTTAGCATTGCACATGTGAACAAAAACGTGCTGATCATGTAAACCTGGATTCTATGGACAGTCCCCAAATTGTTTTTCTCCCTGTCACTGGCTGAGAAGCCATGAGGAAGCTAAATAATTTCTTCTATCAGCAGATGTATTGGACAGAGTATAAATTGCTGTGTATCTGATTCAGTCCCACTCTCTCTGTTAATTCCTATCTGTATGATAAACTGCTCTATATTTACAGCACAGATGGGACTGAAGAGCACTGAGAAGGAAATTGTGACTAAATTAATTGCTTGACTTGTGTCTTATAAGCAATGCTGGAGACAGAGCAGAGCTCACGCTGCCCTGGCACAGTTCAATTTACTGATAAAAAAATGAAAGTGATCTTGATACCTGCTTATATGCGATGTTAATATTTTTCCAAGTAAACTCCCTAAAAGCAGGTGTCACGGAACTACAAACAAAGTTTCACTCCATATTAAGAGCTCTTGAATCAGCTGTGGGGATGTGATACTCTGTTTAAAGCCCGGGCAGGTTGCCATTTCATCACAAGCAGCATGTCAGTGTAGAAGCACACATAGATATTTTAATAAAAAGCAACATGAGTTTCTTATTTCAGCTTCACTTAACTGCTGACTTTCAGTGTGAAGCCATCAGTATCTACAGCAATGTACAACGTACTGTAATGCAAGGCGGCAGAACATCAGCACCCAGGCATGAATCAGATGGACTGTGACTGAGATGGGCTATTAGAGAAATGTATGACAGGAGAAGTCCACCTACAAAAATAGGGTTTATTATGCTACATTTTAACCAGTTATTAACCTTTCCTGCTTTGTGGTTTCCTGGATTGCAAACGAAAATGCTTTCTGGTTGTTGTTGGTCACTTTTTCAAGCTAATAAAAGCACATATCGACGACATGCTTTAAATTCTAATGTTGCTGTTATTTTTTTTTGCTTTTATTTCTGTTCAGGTCATCTGCTATTTGTCTTCCATTCTGACTTCTACAATGCTGCCTAATTGCTAGGCTTATTAAGCCCTAGCAACTAGATATCTGTCAAATTCCAAGCTTGAAAGCTGTGGAAAAACGTAAATAGTTCAATACCACTGACTACATCATACTCGTAGGGGCAGATTTATTAAAGTGTGAAAGCTCACCACAGTAACAATTCCACCACTTTCCATTTATTCTCATGGGGTTTTTAGAGGTATATTGAACTGGTGACTTCTCTAACTTTCTCAACTCGCCTCATGGCAGCAGCGCCCTGCAGAGGCCAGTGGTACAGGCAACATCACGTGTAGAGCGTAACACAGGCCGACGCTACCCTGTAGACAGACTTGGCAGGAATCTCACTTCAACTCTGCAACCCCGTAGTGATCACCTCAGGGAAATCCTCTATCCTGATTCCCTCTCCACTGGGATCCCTACACTATAGGCAATATGGCCTGGAAGAGATACCTCCAAAACTGCCACTCCTATGTTAGAGATCAGAACTGCTTTTTTTAGCTCAACCCTAACTGACTTATAGGGTACTATATGGGAGCTACACCTGCCAATATCTAATACCTCATTCACGGGGCCCTGTACCCTAACATTAACTAGGCCCAGGCCCAAAGCAGACATCCATCCCGTTAATAAGGTGGAAGACAAAGAGGAAGTGCCACTCCTTTCCCAGCGCTATAAGTGAGGCAGGAAATGGTCACCCCAACTGCTAGCCAATAGCATACAGTATATATGCAAATAAACTTAATTAGATTCATTCCCTTCTACATTCCCTTCCGCCTAGCAACTAAGAGAAGTTATTAACTCTATGGCTCCCTACATATTCTTGTGATACTTTCATTGCATTCCACAGATCTTATCTGTTTACAGTTATATAACCTGTGTCGTTTTACTTTTCCAGATTGAATGGATAACATCACACCTTATTTTTAGAAGCTATAGTAGTGTTTCTGAAGAAAACTCACAGTTTTCAAGTGCAGGTAGGAGTACATTATTTTAATCACCTTAAAACATGTTTAAAAAACTATACTTTGATGTTATAGTTCTTTTATTGCAGCACTTATAAGGGTAAATTTACTAAGCGGTAAAAAAACACCAGCGACGGCTTTGCAGCCATCGCAAATCTTCGCCAGGCGAAAATTCGCTAGCGTTCAATTATGCCTAGTGCACCTTTGTTAGAGGTCTTTTAAGGACTTTTGCAGGCTATCACTCTGAAAAAAGGAAAAGACGCCAGCGTGGCGAAAGAGGTAATGTTCAGTTCAGTTCAGTTCAGTTCAGTGGTGAATGGCCAGTGCAAATCTGCAAAGTGCCTGAACTCGGTAACACTGGCAAATTTTTGCAGCATTAGTCACTTCGTCCTGTAGTAAGGCCCCTTGTATCAGTAAGGGGCAAGAGTTTATTTCTATGCCTCCAGAAAAATGGAAACCAGTAGGACTCCAAATAGCATCTGTAGGCCATTGATTATAATCGGAATTGCCAGAGCCAGATTTCAGAAAATGCACACTTGGCACTTACCATTAAAGGCTAAGGCTGCCTGCACATGCTGTTTGTAGAGTTATTGGTGTTTTCTCAGCTGGTGACATTAGGGATAATGATGTGCGGGCTGACCCTAAACCTGTGGAGACCCAAAGGTTGACCGTTGTTGAAGACTCCCAAACTTGGCCGCATTTTTAATAGACACCAGTGGGATCACCTGACTATAGCTGGGAGTTTTACTTTGAAAGCAGCTAGTAAGTTGCAGGTAAAACGTAGTCCCTTTGTAAAATGTATAATTAAGCAATTGAATTCTTAATGAATCAGATAAAATTGAGCATAGGACTGGCCAGATATGGGATGACTTTGACGTAGTTGGCCAGCTTAAATATATTGCAATATATGGACAAACAATCCCTGTTTTGTTTAAAGGGTAAGGCATTTTTCAGTAGCAGTATGCACAAAATGTCTCTGTCTTAAATATATTGATAATGGGTTGAGTGCAGAGGACTCTTGTATTTCTCTATATGTATTTTGTGGTCACAGCCTCATTGCAACCCCGCCTAATGGTTTTAAAAATTAGTGGTGAGCACAACTTTTCCTTGTTTGTTTTTTTACTTGTTAGCCACACAGAAATGTAAAAAAAATTGGGAGCAACACAAGCATGAGATAAAGTTCCTGGGGATGCCTAATAAGTGATGTTACTACCTATTCGGTAGCCATGAGAACTGACAGCCTACAGGAGCCTCTGTTTGGCAGCACACCTAGTTTTTATGCAACTAAAGCGTGCCTCTAAGCCTGGAATTCAAATATAAGCATCTGCTTTGAGGCAATTGGAGCAACTTTCAATGAGTTGGTGAGCAAGATGTTGCTCAAGAGTCACTGGTTTGGGATAACTGGTATAACGTATAGACTGATATGTACAAACACACGTAGGATCAAATAGACTGAACACACATTACTAGGCAACACTGAATCCCCCAGATTCAAAATACATTGCTTGTGTCTATGCTTTACTTTTACTGATTTGTAGGCTAACCAAATGAATTGCTGATTTGTTCCTACTCTTGACTGCCCTGGTGCAATTTAGCACCTATATTAGTATATCAGCTCCAAATCATCACTGGGATTTATTTGTTGTATAATAACTGCTGTGGTGCCGCTGTTCTCTCCCCAAGATTTATGATACAAGCTTAGAACATTTCATCCCAACTGTTAATTTGTTTTTCTCGTTATAAAAGAGAACTATCTATGAATTTATTTTATGAATCCTTATATCTCAAGCCAAGATGTAATTTAAAGGGAAATTGGGGTTAATCTGAGCACAAGTTGTTAGCATAGGGTCAAAACCTGTAACTCTGATAGACAAGGTGCCAAGAGGATATAGAAATATATCATATTATTGCTCCAATACAGCAGGGAAGAGAGTGGGCACTGTTCTTGGGTCCCAGCAGAAAGATGATCTTTTCATGTCCCCACTAGCAACAAGTTAATTCAGAGCTCAAATGTGTTAATCTTATCTGATTCAGGAGCGGCTTTGACTGGCATCTCTTGTCCTTCTCCTGCATGCACCACACAAGATAATTTGTTGGTTATTTATCAGGAACAGACAGATTAACTAACAAACAGACCAGTAAATCTATTTTATTGCAGATACAGTGTCTAGGCCCCAGTTCCAATATAACGCTATGTTTACAACAAGGTATTTGACTTGTATACAGACAAGAGAACTCTGTAGTGATTTCATATTTTTTGCACAATGTACAACATACATCCTATTCCTTATAACACCAATTTTTTTAGTCCTTAAATGGCTACTAAACTCCTGTTTGGATACATGTATCCACTGGTAGATAAGCACTGGAACAGAAAACACCACTATCGCCTCATGTCTTTAAAGGGAAAATGTACCCCCTTTTTGAGCTTATTTAGCTGGGTTTACTTAGAAAAATTGCATAAATACTATGTGAACTTCAAGAAAATAAATGTTTTTTTTTACAGACATGTCTGATGTCTACAGATTGGAAGAATACCATAATACTCTTACAAACTCTCTGGCATGCCTAATGCTTACAGTGTCATGCAACCCCCTCCCCACCTCCAAGTCTCAGAATCTTTGGGTTGGAAGGGTTGCCTGATTATCATGGTTCTTTGGAATCAGGTATTTCTGTGTCATACATATATATTTGTAGTGATGGGCGAATTTATTCGGCAGGCGCGAATTTGCGGCGAATTCGCGTGTTTCGCCGCGAGCGAATAAATTCGCGAAACGCCCGCAAAAATTCGCGGCAAAAACGGGCGCCGGCGCCAAGAACGTCAAAAACGAGACGCCGGCGCCGTTTCGCGAATTTTTCGCCGTTTCGCGAATTTCGCCCGAAATTCGCGAATTTTTCGGCGAAGCGAAACGGCGCAAATTCGCCCATCACTATATATTTGTTTTAGTAAGCTCAGATACTATTTATGCACCATTTCTATATAAGCCAACTGAATGAGCTCATGCCAAAAAAAGGGACTGCAATCCATCTGTCATTAGGCACATAGGGCAGATCTTGAGTTAAAAATGCACTCAACAGCACTAAGGAGCAGTAGTGGTGTGCTCTATACCAGTTTACCTGCTAGTGGAAAAACCCCACATGTGATAGGGCAGGGGGTCCAAAAGGTCACCCTCCTGTTTCATACTTTTCATTTAGATATTTATTAAGTTATGGTTACATAGGAAATAGATGTTTAAGTATAAAATATACATTTTCTCATAAATCAGTATTTAAGTAATATTTTCAATGGAACAGAATGCTAGCAATGCTACAAATAAGTCACTAAAAGTAAACCTTGTATAACCAAAGTATGGACATTACCGTGATAGGGGCATTAGGGTTTTTGGAAAACATACTCTTTCCCATCTCTGTTCTTTCTGTTTCCTGTTGCTATGTGGCTAATTAGTTGCTATATGTATCCATTGTTACTAATTGCAGGGATGCAAAGATTCTTTTCAGTCTAGCAAACTGCATTTTTCATAACTAACATAAAGCTCTTCTAAAGCTAGGGTTGCCACCAATTCTGAAAAAAAAAATACCGGCCTTCCTATATATTTATCTTTTTCCCCTATTAATAACATTGGGATCAACCATAATTTTTACCGGCCAGGCCAGTAAAATACAGGCCAGGTGGCAACCATATCTGCAGCTGAAACTGCATAATGCTGCTGAAACTGCATAAAGCTGGCCATAGATAGATCTGATCGTAGGAATAGAGGATTCATACGATTTTAGGACCGAGTGTGGAGAGTCCCGACATTTTTTGTCCAGCGGAGATCAGTCATTTGGTCGACAGATTAAAAGATTTCTGTCAGCTGCCGATAATATCTCTGCATGTATTGCCAATCGTAGGATTTTCAGTGGGAGACTTTCAGTAGCTTTGGTCGGACATAACTTTCGTACGATTGCTGTCAGGGGCAGAACATCGTCTGGTCTGTTCTTTTGTACTTTATTTGATCTGAATGGTTAGTGGCAGGTCGGGAGATGGGAAAGTCCGATCGTCCGATGATTCGTACGATCAGATCTTTGCGTCTATGGCCAGCTTAAGGCTTTTTCTACACAGGCAATTTGAACCTGATATTTGTCTTTGGTTATCTTTAGTGTTTCTGGTATCTGCCAAAGAACTTAAATCAGAAATTCCACAATGGCAACAATCTGGATAAACTACACAAATTCACTATAACAAGTGACTGTAGTACAGTTATGAGTTGTATTACAGTTCCAAATTATGGGAAGTCCATCTCCTATAGAGCCATTTTAGTTTAATTACATTTAAATTAAAAATTTTAAAAAAGTATTTCATTTTTCTCTGTAATTACTGTATAAAACAGTAGCTAGTACTGGATCTAAACTAAGATATAATTAATCCTTACTGGAGACAAAACAATCCTATTGGGTTTATTTATTGTGAAAATGATCTTTCGGTAGACTAAGATTCCTTATCTGGAAAACCTCAGGTCCTGTGCATTCTTGATAACAGGTCCCATATCTATATTTAGCATGCCCCTCAGAGCAATGACAGATGAAGGTAAAACATTTAAACCACAAAATTGTGCAATTTTTCCTCCAGCTTTTTACCCACTATAGGGTTTTGATATGGGGGCAGCAGAGAACTAAGGACGTAGGGAAGCAGACCTATTGTTAGTTAATAAATGCCCTTTATCATACCATTTCTGAACTGCTGGCATACAGACATTTAGTATGCATGTTATCTGTACAAAAAAGTTTTCTGCAATCATATATGTCAGGACAGGTATCAAGCGAATTATGTGTTTATAGTCCCAAATGTGTTAGCATCTATGGCTCTAAATTCATGCTAAAGTGGAGGAGTGAATTTCTACAGCTCACCATAATGAAATGGCCGTGGCTTATCACATTCTTCAGCTAGCCCTTGGGAAGCCATTCATCTGGGGCTTACCGTTTACTTTCATTTTACGGCGCCATGAATCCTACCTTTGATTGAAATGTAAATGTCATGGAAAAGGGTTTTTATTACATACTGATAAAGAATTCTATTCCTCTTGTGAGTGTCTGAGAATAGCACAGTTCAGCAGTGCTTGTCATTTTATGCAAGCCAGCCGATGGAGATATTTCAGTAATAAAAAGGACTAGCGCTATATCTACAGAAATGTGTGAAATCTGTCGTTGTAAGGTTTCAAGAAAGAATACACAGATTAAAGGTCAATATGCACTATTTATTATTTAAAGAGTCTAGCCGTAAAGTTAGAAGGCAGTGTTTGTTATGCTCATATCTTATATCGTCTACTGAATAGGGTAGAATAGGAGCTGTCAATCTTTTTTTTATTATATATACTCACTGAATTAATGTAACCGCATCCCTTTGGAGGATGCCGCAGTCCATGTGGCCTGCATAGCATCAGTTGAAAAAATAGGGGACCCTGCTAGAAAATACAGCTAGCTGTATTCCAACAGATTTTATTATATTTTCATTGGATTGCAAACATCATTATTCAGCATAGGGCTAGAATGGACATCTCTGCTGCATATTTTATAAGAGTAGTTTTAGCATGGTCTAGGGTTCTGGTTAAAGTGGCAGAGGTTTGGTGAATTTATTCTTAATTTTAGATGAAATGCAATTGTTTCTGAAAATAATTGGGCCTGTGTGGATAAACTGCCTGAAGTATGAGCAATTCAAATGTTTTAATTTGACCATAAAAGCATATGGCAAAACACTTATGTGGGGCAACAGACAATAAGAGATGAGTGCCTACAAATGCCAGTGTGTGGCATGCAGAGACCTGGTTTGCCAGCAATGAGAGACATAAGGTATGTCAATTTTTTTTTTATACATTCTGAAGGTCTCATTTACAAGCAGGGTTTTCCCCTCTTTACACCCTACCCTGTATTGCAAGCCCATAGGTACAGGACTTAGCATATAGCACAGGGTGCATAGGCTGCACCTAACCTTACACATGGCAAATTTGCACTGTGCAGTATCCCATTTGCCACAATATTAGCCACAACTTCCACTTCCAGAGTGATCTAACTAATCGACTGGAGGGGCAATTAATCTGATTTGTACAAATATTTGCATTTGAAATATTGCCCCATAATTTTCCATAAACAGCAAAAGATATTGTACCATGTGTTCACATCCGCTAAAGGTGGTCAGGAAAAATGTTGCTAGTGTATTCCACGCTGTACATATTTTACCCATATGCTACAGCTCACCAACAATTTAGCATGAACTGGGCATTACACAGGTGCTAATAAGGTAACTTGTAAGGGTGATAAGGTGATAAATGTTAAATGGGTAATATACAAGAGTAGGGTGAATGTTATATACGTGAGGTGTGAGAAAATAAATGTTGTAAGAATGTTATTTGTGTGATCCACCACTAGAGGTCAATATGTTTTTTTTTAAAAATTATTTAAGTGTAATTTTTACCCTGGTCAACAGAGGGTAGTAGATACAGAACAGTATAAATGGAGCAGCACTTCCCAAGCTCCGGGTCTTGACAGTAGCCAGAAGTCACCATCAGCATGGAGTGGGTGAGTCAAGGCCTAATATTTGTAGAGCAGGTATAGCCAGAATAGTCTGCAAAAGTAAATTAGCACGCACTAGGTGCATGAGATAGAGAGGGTGTAGCACAACGTGGTTCTAAATAGGAGCTGTCACGAACGGCACCCTAAATCTAGAACCAGTGCTAGGCTTCCCGGACTTGGCTCTTGCTTCTGCCTTTAAAGGAGAAGGAAAGCTATTGAGGCATTTTATTGCCAATAGATTAGCTGCAATAGTGCAAGCTAGAATACTATATTTATTCTGTAGAATGTTTTACCATACCTGAGTAAAAAGCTCTAGAAACTCTCTGTTTGTTTAGGATAGGAGCTGCAGAATTAACATGGTGTGACATCACTTCCTGCCTGAGTCTCTCCCTGCTCTGGGCTCAGATTTCAGTAGAGAAGGGAGGGGGGGGGAAGAGGAGCAAACTGAGCATGCTCTTGCCCAGGGCAATGAGGTTTAAGCTGAAGGCAGGAAGTCTGATACAGAAGCCCATGAGTACACAATAGAAGGAAAGAAATGCTGTGTTTCTTTTGACAGGGGACTCAGAGCAACATTACTTTGGGGGTTTACTGGTGTATTTATAGAGACCTTTCTGATAAGGCTTACTTAGTTTTAACCTTTCCTTCTCCTTTAACAGCTGCTTTTCACCTCAGAAGGAGCCCTCGGCCAACTTGATGCCGCCAGGTCTTATTAAGAGAGGAGCAAAGCTACAGGTTCCGGATGAGCAAAGGGGCACGATCGTCTCACCAAGGATACTGGATGGAAGAACACCACTAGGAAGGCAGGCCAGACAACACAGCGTGGAACAGGCAGGCCGGGCCAGCACAAGCAGAGGTAGAATAGTCAGACAGGCCGGAATCAGGATTGGAGAACGTAGAATAATCAGGCAGGCAAGGGTCTGATTATTCATCTCTGCAAGACCAAGACCATGCACATGCTCAGTGTGGTCTGGGCTGCTGCTTAGGAATTGTCATAAATTATCAAAACAGCACAAGTCAAATAATATCTGCCAGAATCCGATACAGCAAGACTGATTAATAATCAGAATAGGCAGACTGCACTAGGTCCTGTGTCATGTAATCTAATGTGGATTTTATAGTTTTTGTATTTGTTTAATACAAACTTTCTCTAATTCTGCTGAACCAGTGGCTGCAGCAAAATAATCCTCCAAATAGAATCCCAGTTTATCTGTTTAAATCTGGCTCCATAATCTTTGTCCCTGCAGCTGGAGTTGGAAACATTAAAGGTGATGTAAAGGCAAAAATCAAATCCAATACGAATCTCTACACAGTCGCCCACTGCTCTACAGGGAAACAAACAAAGCTTCTTGGGTTCTTGGAAGTCCCTCCCCCTTGCCATTTGAAGGTATGATTGTTTCCATGCAGAGCAGTTAGGGACCATCTGAAGTTTCCAATCCACAGCAGTCAGAGCAAGTAAAGCGAAGGGGGAATTTCACTGCATACAGTCAGGTTTCTTATAAAAACGGTAGACATTTTATAATTAACGTATATTGGAGATAGGTTTCTTTTTCGTTAAAGAAAGTAAAAATGGGATTTTATTTTTTTTTGCCTTTAAATTCCCTTTAACTGCCATGGAAACGGAATAGGGAAAATGAGTAATTGATCATTTGAAGGCTGGTCTGTGAGAAATGGATCATTGACTGTGTGAAAAAACTGTGTAAAATGGCTGACAAGTGCCTCTGGTGTGCTTCAAAGTTAATAAAAATTGGTTCCAAAGGAATAAAGGTGGCCATAGATGCAAAGATCCGCTCGTTTGTCGATGTTGCCAAACTAGCGGATCTTTCCCAGATATGCCATTAACAGGCATGGCTATATCGGGGGTAATCTGATCGTTTGGCCGTATGGTCGATGAGCCATGAGCCATGCAGGATCGGTCGGGTCAAAATCAAACCTGACCGATCGACCAAACGACCGATCTCCGTCAGACGAAATATGTCGGCACACGCCACACACAATCTGAAAATCGTACGAATCCTCGATTCGTACGATCGGATCTGTGTGTCTATGGCCACCTTAAGAAGGATCTTTGCAGTGTGTCCTATTGGAGTCTGACTTATTTAAGGTAACAGAAGGGTGAACACTACAGGGTGCTGCAACTTTAAGAGAGACCTGGCCCTCCTACAAACTTGCAAGTGTGTAACAATGAATTACAAAGTAAATAATTAATTAAGCAAAATGTTCCAAGGGCTGATTGGTGATGAAAGAATAGAGTTCTGCTTCCAATCTGTAGCTATTATTTGGAATCTAAATTGCTGACAAAGTTTGATAAAAATGCAGTTAATAAATGTTTTATGAGCTGTAAATGTAAAACAGTAGACACACTGCATCCTTCTGTAAAGTGCCCACATTTTTACTTGCAAACATATATGTAATTCTTGGCACAATTATGCATTTGTATACCAGTGCAGAGCTACAGTATATTCTACTGGAATTGGCACTGGCTAGAGGTATTTTTACATAAGTAAAATGAGTTATTGCAACGTGATTTAGAATGCAACATATTTTTTAATAGATAGTAATAGATAGTAAATAGATAGGCTGTGAAAAATAAATTTTTTTTTTCAATATTGTAAGCCAAAAATGTAATCTATAAAGGCTGGGGGGGATAGGAAGTCCAAAATAATAGCCAGAACACTACTTCCTGCTTTGCAGCTCTCTGACTGGTTACTGGTCAGCAACCAATCATTGAAGGAGGCCACATGGGAAATAACGGTTTAGTTAGTTTACTCTTGAATCTGACCTGTGTGCTAGAAATCAAAAGCAAATGCAGTGTCCCATGTGACCCCCTCTTCAAGTCATTGACTTGCAAGAGATCAGAGAGCTGCAAATGAGGAGGTGTGTTCTGTTAGACAGCAATTTACTTCAGCCTCTATCTATAGGTTACATTTTTTTTATTTTGTACTGCCTATTCATTCACCCAGTTTTATTTTTACACTAAACTGTATTATAGTGGTATAAATTATAGAATTATGGGGCATCGTTATTGAACACCATGAATAAAAACTTGACCATGGTAATAATGATTGACTTTTTCACAATCATAATTTTTTTTCTGGGATTTTGAGCATATTTATGAGAAATTTCACAACTTGATCACAATCAAGTTGCAGCAACAAATTACTGTTAAAGTTCCATATCACATTTTTTAATTGATTTTCAAGGAAGGTGAGAAATAATTGAAAAATCATAGAAAAAAAATTCCGATATTTGACTTGAATGTTAATAAAGTCAAATCAGAGAGATGGAGTTGAAATTAGTGAAATTGTATTATTAGAATACACAAAAGTCATGAATATCCTGTAAATTATATCCTTATTAATGTCATCAGTTATAAACAGAGCTTAGTGTCCTTTTTGTCACTTGACTCACTAAAACGTGTGTATTATATAATAAAGTACCCCTTGTTGGAAAATATGAGGCTATTAGAAGTAACCTCAGAGTTCCATGACCTGTAAAAAAGCACTCAGCCTTCGACCTTGTGCTTTTATATTGTCATGGAATTCCTCAGTGACTATATATATATATATATATATATATATATATATATATATATATATATATATATATATATATATATATATATATATATATATATATATATCCTTATATTTTGGAATAAGGGGTACTTTATTCACTATACAATACACAAGACTATACAATACACATGACTATCCTGCAAATGATATCCTTATAAATGTGCCTTTTGATGTCATCAATTATAATCGGTGCTTAATTATGTTGTTTCTGTCATATGACTTACTTAAACATGTGTATTATAATAAAGTACCCCCTGTTGTAAAATATGAGGATATTAGATCGAAATGCCATGAGCTGTGTAAAAAGACTCGTCCTTCAGGTTATGGAACTCCTCAGTGACAATGTAATAACCATATATTTTACAATAGGGGTACTTTATTCATTATTTTATATATGATCCCTGCCTTCCACCGAAAAAAAAAAATGGAAAGCATAAGAAATCACTGTTCTCCACAAAATATACATTCTTACAAAGTATTCATAGGCAAGGGAAAGTCTACTGGACCCCTTTGTATGAGAACCTTGTCTTAAAGGATCCAATTACTAGGAAATTCATTACCATTTACTCCTCTATTTCATGCCTCATTTGCAAAGCCTCTACACTGTAAAGGTTGTACATTGAATAACTCAACAACAGAGAGCAGCATCACAGCAGAACTAATGTGATCTTAATATAAGGAGAGATTGTCCTTCCAGCTTAGTTAAAGTTAACTTTGCAGCTATGCACACTCTCTACAGTCTCTTTGCTACCGGGATTGGGATGCACCAAGATTACTGCAGAACGCTAGAGATGAGGTACAATATAGGATACGTCCAGTCTGCAGCTGCTATTCATTTTTGCCTTTAATTGCTTGCGTGCTGCATGTAATTAATTACTTGGAAAATGATCGCATCTGTGCTTTGAAAGGAGCTGATTGAGACAGTCTATTGCTGAATAGGCTGGTACCGTGCATCTGTTTTATGTGAGATCTGCAAAGCTGAGCACATCTGAAATCAAAGGAAGGTGAGTGCATCCAAACTAGCAGCAATAGAGGAGACCCGGCTGCATTGTTAATTGAATTACTGCTATTGACAAGGGAAATCATGAGAAATACTTTGAAGGAAATAGAGTGCTCATCTAAATCTCATTCTCTTCAAGAATGCAAAATTTTGCACTGAATGCGATTTAGTATCAGCGGGGCCACTATGATCTTGCTATGTAATCTTTATCAGCACCGAAGGTCACACTACACGTACATTTCCTGAAAGTAACAGAAAATGACAATGAACAAATGTACTTTATGCTTCTAACATACCATTTACATAATGACTACGTAATGAATCTGCCACGTAACACCAAACATTCAATTACAAATGGCATTAGAATAAGCTGTAAGATTGGTCTCTTTTACACTCACAGGGTTCGAAAATTAAAAATAAGGTGAAGGTTTCAGTTCTGAAACATTAAAAATTAAAACTACTTATTTTTTTTTCAATAATGTATTCTTTATTTGCATTTTAGGAAACAAAGTTTTGCATTTAGGAAACAAAAGTATGCAAGATCTTTGTCTTTACTCTTATATAAGTAATACATTCAGCTCTGTAAGTAATACATTCAGTTCTGCACAATGACATTCTGTGTTTTATTATTGAGGGAACAAGGCTAGAGAGAGAAGAGTTGTGGGCACTATGGGGGAAATCTGGGATAGGACCACTGGTGTAACAATCTCGTTATCTGGAACCTTGCTTAGGGGGGATCCCTGCGGATTGTGGTATTCATTGATGCCCTTTTGGGGCCCTGGGCTTTCTGCTGCGGAAAACACAAGGGAAAGTGTGTAACAAAACAACAAGACCGTAGAAGAGGTACCAGCAAGGCAAAAAGTTCAAGGCAGGAATCGAAGTCAGAAGTCGAGCAGGAGTCAAAAGCAGGAAAACAATCTCAGAGTAGACGCTTTGACTGGAACAGTAAACTGGAACCTAGCTTGAGCATTCTCAAAATGGTGGACTGGCCTTTTAAGGATGATTCGGCACCAAATTCAAATCTGGCATTCCTCGATGACATCATAACGCTCGGCGTCATGACGCAGGCGTAAATAGGACCGGGAACCCTGAAGTGCACACCTGTGCACCAGGACTGCCCGAGAGACACGCCAGGAGGTAAGGGGAGCCGGTAATCTCCCGGCACGTCTTACAACTGGGTCACGTACTATAGGGTCCAGTGTAAAACCATGAATACGGAATATAAAAATAAGATGTCAATTTAACCAAAATTAATAATGTATAACTTTGTTGCCTCCACCTCCCAGAGTGTAGGCCAGAGTGATTTGTCTAAACTGGAAAACTGGGCAGCAAACTGGAAAATGAGGTTCAATGTTGATAAATGCAAGGTTATGCACTTTGGCAAAAATAATATAAATGCAAGTTATACACTAAATGGCAGTGTGTTGGGAGTTTCCTTAAATGAGAAGGATCTAGGGGTCTTTGTAGATAACACGTTGTCTAATTCTGGGCAGTGTCATTCTGTGGCTACTAAAGCAAATAAAGTTCTGTCTTGCATAAAAAAGGGCATTAACTCAAGGGATGAAAACATAATTATGCCTCTTAATAGGTCCCTGGTAAGGCCTCATCTGGAGTATTAGGCAAAAGATTGCACACGCACAACTGGCCTCTCCAAACGGTTACGTACGGTGCCTGGGGTATAGGAGGACGGCCCCTCCACAGTTAATGAACACAAAGTAACTCCAGCACACATAATATGCTCAAGGGATTGCTCCCGTGTTTAATGTCAATCCAACAATACAACGTTTCGGGGGCGTGCCCCTTCGTCAGGTGCTCAAAACCACCCATCACCTTCCTTAAATTCGTTAATTGCAGGTAACCACCCCTCCAATTATGTAAATATACAATTAGTAATATAGTTAGAACATGAGTCCAAGAAAATGCAAAAAGTTCGTTTTTAAAGTCCAGGCATAAAATCCATGTAGTATGAAACTTGACTTGGAGATCTGGTTAAAAAGAGAATTGGGTTCGTTGTGAATACTAATAAAAAGAATAGTAGCAGGGTTGGCACTTTCCCTTGCCTCAACTGCGGCCACTGGACGGGCATTACCAAAGGCGATTATGTGGTTCATCCACAAAAAGGCACAAAGAATTTTACAAAGGGCTTTCATACATGTGATTCTAAGGGCGTAATTTATTGCCTAAAATGCCCGTGTGGTTTGGCCTATATTGGGCAAACAAGTAGACCTGTTAAAATACGCCTAAATGAACATAAAGCGGCCATTCGAAACTACAAACCACCCCTAAAAGAAACAGACAAAGAAACTGACAAGAAAAAGAATAAACAAGAAACCTTTCTATACAAAATTTTTTTGATAAAGGCCATAGAACTTCCCAGTTAAGGTGGCAGATATTGGAAAAGGTAATAACTACTGATTATAATTTAAAATTAAAATTAAGCCAGCGGGAAAGTTACTGGATATGGTTGTTACAAACACAGACCCCAAGAGGGTTAAATGAGGAATTCAGTTTGACTAGCTGCTTGTAACAGTATCCAAATTCCATGTGTCTAACTTGTTTCCTTATTCTTTACAGATTCTCCTAATTGTATCGATTAGAATTTAGTAGCAGGGGAAGGTATGGCTAAATTTATTTCTCTTTTCAAATAAGGCCTTTGACAGTCTAATGTATTTGCTGAACTATAAATCACTGCTTTGTAATTTGACCATATTGAGTTAATATATTTTTTACAGCGTTCAAGTTTCATACTACATGAAACATGCCTGGACTTTAAAAACGAACTTTTTGCATTTTCTTGGACTCATGTTCTAACTATGTTACTAATTGTATATTTACATAATTGGAGGGGTGGTTACCTGCAATTAACGAATTTAAGGAAGGTGGTGGGTGGTTTTGAGCACCTGACGAAGGGGCACGCCCCCGAAACGTTGTATTGTTGGATTGACATTAAACACAGGGGCAATCCCTTGAGCATGTTACGTGTGCTGGAGTTACTTTGTGCTCATCTGGAGTATGCAGTTCAGTTTTGGACTCCAGACCTTAAGAGGGATATAAATGAGCTGGAGAGAGTGCAGAGACGTGCAACTAAATTGGTTAGAGGGACGGAAGACTTAAATTATGAGGGTAGACTGTCAAGGTTGGGGTTGTTTTCTCTGGAAAAAAGGCGCTTGCGAGGGGACATTATTACACTTTATAAGTACATTAGAGGACATTATAGACAAATAGCAGGGGACCTTTTTACCCATAAAGTGGATCACTGTACCAGAGGCCACCCCTTCAGACTAGAAGAAAAGAACTTTCATTTGAAGCAACGTAGGTGGTTCTTCACAGTGAGGACAGTGAGGTTGTGGAATGCACTGCCGGGTGATGTTGTGATGCTGATTCAGTTAATGCCTTTAAGAATGGCTTGGATGATTTTTTGGACAGACATAATATCAAAGGCTATTGTGATACTAAGCTCTATAGTTAGTATAGGTATGAGTAGATAGAATTTAATTAAATGTAGGGAGGGGTGTATGTATGGATGCTGGGTTTTCATTTGGAGGGGTTGAACTTGATGGACTTTGTCTTTTTTCAACCCAATTTAACTATGTAACTATGTAACTATATGTGAGTATGAATCACAGCAAAATATATCTATCTATCATTTAATGTATTTATCTATCATCTATCTAATCTATCTATCTATCTATCTTTCAATCATTTAGTTAGTGAGAGAAACCGAATAGTCAAGTAATAAGAGTATTTGACTTAAAACAGACCTCTGGGAATGAGCAGTGGGCAACAGTAACCAGTACAAGGTGTATATTAGCAGTTTTTAGATTCTTTGGGGTCATGAAAGCAAATTTGCAGTAGCATATAGCAGTGAATCACAGAGCTGTTTTCATCATTCTAACTGATCAAAGCATATCTTTGATTTGTATTGCCAAGAAATTCAACCCTCTCATTAAAACATCAGCCTATAAAAGAAAATGGAAAAAATTATATTGACTGTGCATGTCCTTGTTCAACCTACTAACATTGGAGGCTATGGCATTATTTTTCGCTCATAACTAATCTGGTGGAATAAACATAAAGTCAAGTATATGAATCTTTGATTCAAGGACTGACAGTTGTCATTGTAGGCTTTGAAATGATTCAACGAGATTGCTGGGTTGTACAAGAAGTTAGCCACAGCAAAGACATTAAAAAGGGGGTTTTGCTTGGTTCAGGTGCAAATATGTACATATAATGATGAGGGGCCATGATGAGGTTTGATAAAGGGCCTGGAAGGCCCGAAACTTTGCCTTACTAATATGTGTTTGGGCTATATAAATCTTGAAACACTCTTACAGGGTGCTGCTGGTAATTACACTTCTATTGTATATGACCCTTTTGGTAGGAACGTGTATTCTGACACAGCACCTGGCACCACAAAAACATGTTTGTTCAGAGGTTTTGAGCTCTCCGCTTATGGGTTTTTGCATGTAACCATGAGGAACAAGGATGTCATAGTTATTAAATGAGTAAAACATAATAAATAAAAGCATACTATTTACACATATGATTCCTAAGGGTTGAATTCCATCATGCTTTATTTTTTTATCTCAGCTGAACCTGTATATGAACAATATACTTGATAAGTAGTGTCTATTATATTTAAGGTTAATTATACTGTTGCAAATGCTTTGGCAGAACTTTATCTGTAAACACGAAACATTTTGAGCAAATAAAGCTAGTACAAACACTTATGTGCAAATATACACGTATCGAAACACATACATATATCTTCCAGGGAATACCAGAATGTGAAAAATCATATCCGTCAAGGAGATCTGTAGTTTATTCTATGGATTAAAATATAATATGAATAGTCAATGTAACACATAATAAGGTTGAGTGGCAATGCCTGAATGAATATAACCTTTAATAAAAGTAACAATAAGAGTTACAATAATACCCAGTGACTGCTAAGAATCCCAGAAGCCAGGTAGAGATTAGTGGGGGTATGCAGATTGATATATGGCTACATGTTTTCAATGCATGTTCACTTCCCCCAAAGTTTGCATGGTGATGGGCTAGAAAAAAGATATTGCTGTGGGGCCTAATAGGTTCTAGTTGTGCTGTTGGATGCTATGAACTATATAGCTGCAAAGAGCTTGCAATACTAGAAAGTAAGCCAAAGCAAGTGTAAAGCTGGCCATAGACGCAAAGATCTGATCGTACGAATGTACGATTTTCGGACCGTCATTGGAGAATCTCGACATTTTTCGTCCCATGGAGATTGGTTGTTTGGACGATCGGACAGGTTAAAAGATTTCTGTCGGCTGCCGATAATATCTCTGCATGTATTGTCAATCTGATGATTTTCAGTGGGAGACTGTCACCAGCTTTGTCGGACATAAATTTCGTACGTTTGCTGTCAGGGGCAGAACATCGGCTGATCTGTTCTTTTCTACTTTATTTGATCTGAATGGTTAGTGGCAGGTCGGGAGACGGGGAAGTCCAATCGTCGGATCTTTGCGTCTATGGCCAGTTTACCCAGTGCAGAATCGAATCTGCTATTTAGCTTTAATTCTTGCATTTCTTCAGTGCACATTAGACATATGCTAAGTGGTCATACTGCAGGCAGACCCTTGTAATTATAAATTTAAGGGAACTGAAAATTAAAACCAATTTCCAGTTTTTAAAAGAATGCAAAATACCATGGTGACTATATCCCATTAACAAGACACAAATGCTTAATACTATACCTAGAATTATTAATCTTTAACAGATTTTCACATATAAGCAAGCACTTAAGCTAAATTGAATTAACAGTTTATTGCCAAACACATTTCATTTTAGCAGTAAAGGATGGAGCTCAGCCCCCTTCAGTTAAGCAGTGGCTGCTGGTTTTCAGCTGCTCCCTAAAGCAATGACAGTGTTCTTGTTTGCTCTTTGTGTGCTCTAAAAGCAGTATTTCACCTCCTGTCATTGAAGCTGATAGCGAGTGTGAGAAAATTGCAGGCTAATTGCTAAGACCTCTTTTATAATAGTTTATCCTGTTTAAAGGGATACAGTCATCACATAATTACCCCCTTTATAATTACATTATTTATTTTTGACATGCATTTTGACACGCATTTTGTTATTTTTGTGAGGTTCTTATGTCATGTATTTATGTATAATTTGAGTTTTTAGGGGTCAGTTATTAGAGACTTTATGTGCAAAGTGCTACAAACTGGTGCAAATAGCCACTTTTTCCGCCAACAATGCAGCACTTGTTCCCCAGAACTCGAGTAATAGCAAGCATGTTTTTGCAAAAATGCTGCTTGAATGACATTTTTTATGACATTACTTCCCATGCACTTTACACTTGCATTAATGAGCCTCCCTTATCTCCTCCACTCTCATAGCTTAAAAAGAAAATTACCTTCAGCAAAACTGTAATAAATATAATGTGAAATAGATGTGTTGCTGTTTCTTTTGACAAAGGTGCTGTGAACCCAGGCCCGGGTTTGTGGGAAGGTGGTGCCCGGCTGCACTGCATTTATTTCATAAGCGCTGGGGAAGCACACGAGATTTGATATTTTTATAAATTTCCCGCACTCCAATATCTTGTGTTTTTGACCTGACGAAGGAAATTTTCAGATGTGCACTCATGAAGGGTGCAATAAGCGGCAGCCGGCCTAGAGGCACCCACTATGTAAATCCAGCTCTGTCTGAACCTACAGCTGTTGTCACATATGAAGCTTTTCACCCAGGCACATTTTCAGGATCAGGGTTGGACTGGGCTGGCCCAGACCCTCTCTCTGCCCTTGCTGCCCCTGACCGCTGTCTCCAGTCATGTTAACGGCAAAAAAAGGTATGTGCTTATGCGTGCGTGCATGGGGTGTTTGAAGGGGGGTTGCTGCTGAGGCAGGGGTCTGGAGGTGGCTTTGGGGCAGAGGCGACCCTGTTCAGGCTAAAAAGCACTTGTATCTGTTTCGAATTAATGGGAACCAAATGAATGGGAGCCACTAGTGGCAGTTTGTGACATTTTCAACTGGCTGAACATGTGCAGGCCTGAGAAGGCCCATTGATCAAAATTTGAATTTGTGTAGTTTTAGAGGTTCTTGAAACCACAAATAAACTAATTTTCTCTTAAACCACAGATGCCATGAAATTTATTAAAAGACCACTGAGCAATCTGCAAGTCTGAATGGATTAAAAATGGTACAATCGGATCAGCGCAGTTCCCACTGACTTCTATAGGACTTGACTGCTTTTCCTTGCCAAAAATTTGCTTTAGAGATTTTTTGTGGCTTTACACTTTTTTAGACTTTGTTACACTCTATATATATAACATTTTTAGAGTGTTAGAAAAATTTGAAATAATTATGAATCTTTGAGAAAAAAATTTGATTTGTGAAAAGTTTACAGTACAGTCATATACTAGTACCTGTGTGCTTATTTCAGTTAAAACGTGAAAAAGTAATTGATTTATTTGGGGAGAGGTTTGTGAGCAAAAGGGCAGAATTAGAAGCATGAAGAAATTTGTTTATAAATATTATCTGAATCCAAGCATAATGTAAAAAGTCAATACAGTTAGTTACAAAATCAACACTGACACAGACACAAATGAACATAATAGCTATTTATTCAAATTTATAGCAAACTAATAAATAATGTTCTCCAAGGAAAGTTTTAATTAGGGCCTTGCAATCTAAGTTTGCTGTGCTATCTTTCCTTTAACTAAAAAAATCAAAAGATATGCAATACTCTTAGCAATATGTCCTAGATAAAGTATATTCATTATAATCATTTTATAAAACTCTAATTTATGATCAATAACATACAGTATCCTCTGGAATTGCCTCTCTTTGGACAACACTCAACCAAATTAGCAAGTTGCCCTGTGTTATCTACTGGGCACTAGATACATTGCTGTGGTAAAGTTGGTCAAACAACCATAAGTAACCCTACAGTTACCAGCTTCTTGTGCTGCTCTGTGCAATTTGTTGGCACACTACTAGGCTGTATCCAACTAGGTGGAGTTTTGCGAATGAGCCTACAAAGTTTTATGGAAACACTAATATTCTGAGGTTAATAATAACATTAATAAATGAGCCCTTCCATCCTGAATGTGAATTTAGAAATTCACACAGGGAATGGAGGAGGGAGGGGGAGAGGAACAAACTGAGCATGCTCAAGCCCTAGCCCTGGAGGTTTATGCTGAAAACAGGAAGTCTGGTACAGAAGCCGATGTGTACATAAAAGAAGGAAAGAATTGTGGTGTTTCTTTTGACAGAGGACTCAGAGCAGCATTACTTTGAGGGTTTATTGGTGTATTTACTGTATATAGACATTTCTGATAAAGCTTATTTACTTTTTACCTTTCCTTCTCCTTTAATAAGGTATATGACCTCTTTGTGCATGGACTATACACAGGAGGTTCAGGGACCACTATATGAAAGGGGATGATACAAAAAACATTTTTCGGGGGGTTCTGTTCATTAACAGACATTCAAGAGGATGAAAGACAACCCTGTGTAGGGCTGTTTGAGGATATTTTAAGAGAGTAAGTTATTGCCCCAGCTGCTGGCTCTGCTTCTAGCTTTTGTTAAGTCCTGGTTTTAGTTGTACTATTATCAGGTAGAAACCAAAAAGAATAAAAGATCTGCAAGAAATAAACAAATCCATTTTTTATTACTACTTTACCTTTCATCTCTTGTGCATGATCACAACTTGGCACATTCTAAATAATAAGCAAAACGTGACTGTCTTTCCAATGCTCCAAAGCCAATCTGTACAACAACTTCTGTAAAACAACAAAAGTCCTTTGTTTGTAAAAGGGCTACAGGAAATTAAAATTGTAAAACATGAATATCTTTAATACTCAGTAACAATCAATGCAATCAGTGTTTTACAGGCCTTCATAGAAGTATCCAGATATGTTTTATCACCTCTTCACTTAACCAACAAATCATGGATCTCCTACAGTGTAGCAATAATTGGAATGAATATCAGATTACCATTCAACTAACATGACCATCAGCACCAATAAGTCATTCTGTTAGTGTAAAAGTGTAGATAAACCTTCTCTAACAGCATTGTTTCACCCACTTATTCCTCATATGGCAACATATTTTTAAGGGTTAACCAAAAGCTGAAATATAGTAACATCAGGGGTGGATTCTTAAAGTGACAATGCTCAATGAGTGGTTTCATCTCTATTTTTAGCATCATTATTAGTAGAGGTTGAAATAAAATTAAGTTTCTTTGCAAGGCTTCAGAGTTTTCTGCAGTTGTACACTTTAGGAGAGGGCGCCCAGAGATCAGTTTTACCCATTAGATAGTAGCTTATTATAAGCCAGTGAATCAGCTCCCTGCCCACACACTCTAGTATACAATATAAACACAATCCTCACACAAGACTGCAATAGACCTGGTGGTTAATTGAACAATGAACAACATATTTTGTGGGAATATTTGCTTGCAGAACATGCTGCCCTTGTTTGTTTCAGTTTCTCTGGCGTGCTTTGTAGAAGATACTCAGTAGTACTTTATACCGGTGCTGGTCATCTTTTTGTATATAGTGGACCAGTTATACACATTTTGTGGGGTCAGCCAAATAGGTCAATGACGTTCTTGAGGAGTCTTAGGGCTCTTAAAATATGTTTGGAGGGCCATATGTTCCCTGTGGGCCTCTAGTTGCTTTATACTAGAGCAAGCCTGAATATATTTGGAAGCAATTTCTGGGCATGTGTTTAGCTCTGTGTTTATTTTGGTAGACAACAGATTTTCTCATACATATAGTAATCTGTGGCTATTGACAATGGAACTGGTTAGCTTAGTACATATTTTTATTGCAATGACTGGGAAGCATTTTTATGGTTTATCTTACAGTTCATGTACTGCGAGTGTTTACTTTTAGGTCACATAGCAGAACATGTGGCAGGTATGGTTTTTCTTATAAATCATGTGTCAAGGAAGGGACCGATAATTTAAGCCATACTAAATTGTCTGTATTTGAAGCAATCCTATGTGTTTCTGAACAAATCCACATCATTGTTGCCTACGATTAAATGTCTTTCAGGATCTATCCATCCAGAGTTAGATAAAGTTTCCAAGCTACACATTAGGCCCAACTCGCTCAGATAAAACAAAAACACTTTTTAAACACACTAAGAGCTATACTGTATTTACAAAGGCAGTATAAAAGCAGCAAAGAAGTGCGCAGCCTGAGAAGTGGCCTATTTAATTAGTAGTCTGCATAGAAACTGCCAGTTTTATGCCCGTTTAATACAAATTTATAGTTGTTTTTCCCTATTCACTTTAAGAGTGTTTAAAAGTCCTCTGTCATAACTGTTGGGTATTCACTTTGCTAAACAGGTATGCCAGAACTTTTATGAAATTTACAGTACATCATGCTGTTAATTGTACACCATGTTTTGCCGTTTTTGGGAGTTAAAGTCTAAAATGTAATAAATGCGCCCCAACGGTTCTAGCTTACCACAGAAATGTGATATTATATTAGCTCAGTTATTACAGCTATGGGACATGGATGGTTTTAATTTTATATATATTTTATTTATATGTAAAAACCCTGTATGCCATTATATTTAAAGCGACCAAAGGAGGTATTGATCTGCCCTGCCAGGGTATCAGTTTGGATACTGCACCGAGATACAACAAAATGTTCTAGAAAGTGGCAGAGTTAGGCCAAACAGAGTTAGGAAAGGGTAGGATATTTGGGATTCAGGGCATGTGTGCAATCCATGCAGCACTCCCCATGTGACCTGCACTCTTTTTCATGCTTATTGTATACTATCATTTAGAATTTTAGAGCACATCTATTACTACAGAAACACCTTAGGGTTACGATATGGCCATAACTAAGGATATGATCCGCATCAAGGCAAATCTATTTCTTTTCGTAACCACATGTTCCATTTTATATGGAGTTATGTCATTTTCTACATTTGTTTTAAAATGAAATAAAACTTTCTATGCAAAGGTGGCCAATCCTCTACGGTACCCAACAAATTAGCCTGTGTGCCAAACAGATGGATGCTGTACTGATAGCCATACGTGTGCATGTTCACTTCCATCGTTCAGAACTTTGGGAAGTGAAGAGGAGCTGCACATACAACATGCACCCACATGCATTTGCAGATGAACATTTTGGAACAAGAACTATTCATCTACAGTCTGATACAATTACATGATGGTCTGTTCAAACAGATTCCAGGCCATCACATTAATGACCAGTCTGGATAGTAGAAATTGCTCAAACTACCCAAGCAGATCTGAGTATGTAGAGGCAGCATAAACAACTTTAATAATGAGTATGGTGCTGGGCGGCATAGATAGGATTGGTCAGTCTTTCAAAATAACAGCCCAAACGACCAGGCACATTTTCATACACATTTTAATATATTATATATATATATATATATATATATATAAAAAACAAGGGAAAGTTGTGCTCACCACTATTTTTTAAAACCATTAGACGGGGGTGCAATGAGGGTGTGACCACAAAATACATATAGTCAACTACAAGAGGTCCTCTGCACTCAGATTGAGTGCAGAGGACCTCTTGTAGTTGACTATATATATATATATATATATATATATATATATATATATAGATATATATATATATATATATATATATATATACATACTTAAAGGCCCTAATGGCTCCAAAAGCAACCCATGACATCATGAACAGGTGTGTATATGATATACGTGTGTATGGACTCACCCTGGTGCTGCCATCTTCCTCCAGCGCCGGTTTCCCTATGGTGCACGGCAGGACTGAAGCCCCCCTCCCTTGCTGATGGTGGCAGGCTAATGGCACAAGAAGTTTGAGCTGCAAATGGGATGGAAAGAGAGTGACTGCCGGAGGAGGATGTTTATTTTATTGGTTGTGTCTCCCTTTATTCCCCGAGTGTCGCCAGCACATCTCAGAGAATTACACAGCCAAACAGGGACTGAAAGTACTAGCAATAGAACTGCACTAATTTTGGAAATTTTGGAAGTGTATCAATGCTTAAGATTTTTTTTTTATTTGTATAAGAATCTTGTTGGCAATTTATCCCCATCAGTGTGTGTGTAGGTGATTCTCACAGAAAGCAGCAATGGTTCAGTGCTCACCACACTCCCACCCCCCTGTGAGGGATAAAATAATCAGATCAAAGTGAACTGGCTGTCTATGTATAGACAAATCACCCTAATGCGAACTGAATGGATTAAATCCATGTGTGACCACCTTTGTATTGTAAAAAAAAGGCCGTGTTATTTCTTGATCTTTGCTAGCCAGTGTAAGACTATTACACTGTGATCCCCCAAGGGAGGAGGTAGCTACAGGCCTCTTGGGATTTTATACAATTTTACTGGAAACAAGGATGCATAAAAAAGACATACTGCGTGTGTTGCAAAGGTTCAACATTAGAAACCAACATTTTTCAATAAAAGTGTCAATTTAATGGGATTTTTCACCTTTAAATAAACTTTTAGCATGGTGAAAGGGATGTAATTTGCAATTGGTCTGAGACAATTTGCAGTTGGTTTGTATTACTTATTATTTGTGGTTTTTGAGGTTTTTGTTTTTTGTTTTTTTTATTCAGCAGCTCTCCAGTTTGCAATTTTAGCAATTTGGTTGCTAGGGTCCATATGATGCTAGCAACCATGCATTGGTTTGAATAAGAGACTGTAATATGAATAGGTGAGGCCTGAATAGAAAGATGAATAATAAAACAGCAACAGCAATAAATTTGTAGCTTTACAGAGCATTTGTTTTTTAAATGGGGTCAGTGGCCCACATTTGAAAGCTGGAAAGAGTCAGAAGAAAAAGATAAATAATTCAAAACCTATAAAAATAGGAAAAAATTAAGCCAAGTTGAAGAGTCACTATTATGCATTCTATAACATGCTAAAAGTTAATTAAATATGAACCACCCCTTTAAGCATATTCTGTGCCATTCAAAGCAGGCTGTTCTATTCCATTGAGTTCATGATCACCAAACCCTTATATTCTTATGAGTTTGCTGGAGCTTTAGAATAAGGTCTAGCTAATGTTCCTCAATTATTCTTCATTACATCGGTGATTATATCATGGTTACTGAGCCTCTATGTAAAGCTCTGCTGATGTCGAAACATTATAAATCCAAGGTAATTTTATTTCCTGCCATGGCAGACATTGCATAGCTTTCACATAGACCTTCCCTGACAGCATCTTGCACATTTGCAATCAGCCCATGTAAGGTTTTATTCGATTACTAGACCTGCAAGTTTCTTGAAGCCTGGCAACACAGCAGGTCACATGCAGACATTTTAAATTGCATTTACTATTAGTTTCTTTCTTTTGCATTAAAATTCCATTTATGCTTCTGCTGGCCTGTTCCACTAACATTTGTTAATGGTAGCTACATGCTATATTGCAAAACACTGCCTGCTAAACTATGGGCACTATTTCTACTGCCAATTTTTGCTCTGGTGCTAATAATATTTTAAAGGTTTAATTCTTTTTTTTTTACAAACCACAATCTCAGAAAGCGAGATATAATATAACTATAAAAGTCTTATAGTAATGAATACTATGGGGCCGATTCACTAAGGGTCGAATATCGAGGGTTAATTAACCCTCGATATTTGACTGGGAATTAAAATCCTTCGACTTCGAATATCGTAGTCGAAGGATTTAGCGCAGATAGTACGATCGAACGATCGAAGGATTATTCCTTCGATCGAACGATTAAATCCTTCCAATCGTTCGATTCGAAGGATTTTAATCCAACGATCAAAGGAATATCCTTTGATCAAAAAAACTTAGGAAAGCCTATGGGGACCTGACCCATAGGCTAACATTGAGTTCGGTAGGTTTTAGATGGCGAACTAGGGGGTCGAAGTTTTTTTTAAAGAGACAGTACTTCGATTATCGAATGGTCGAATGGTCGAATAGTCGAACGATTTTTAGTTTGAATCCTTCGATTCGAAGTCGTAGTCGAAGGTCGAAGTGGCCCATTCGATGGTCAAAGCAGCCCAAAAAACACTTCGAAATTTGAAGTTTTTTTACTTCGAATCCTTCACTCGAAGTTAGTGAATCGGCCCCTATATGTTGCTGCTGGTTTTACTTTGGGCTGAAAAATAATACGCTCTTTAAAAACTGTATCTTTACTGGAGCTCCCTAGAGATCTGTATGGTCTTTGTCTGTGTTTCAAATGAGGAGTGGATGTGTCCTAAGGTCCCTGCCAAAAGCACAATAGCAAATCACAGCCCTGCAGTCACACAGGCAATGACAAGCTTCAGTTCCTTATCAGGTCAGCCTAGCTGCTGATTGTTTCCTATCCTACAGTGCAGTGTGTTGAGTACAGCTGGCTTCCCTGCACAGCCTGGAAAAGGAGGCAACAGGAAGTGGAACAGATGGGTGGAACTAGTAGGGTTTTGCAGGAATTTTCAATAAATCAACCCAAGACATTACTTTTTAAAACACATTCCTTCTATATTAAAAAGAGTATAATGCATTGGCACATTCTTGTTTTTAACACAATAAGTCTTCCTTAAATCGTGGGCATCAAAATGCCCTCTAGAATTAATGGCTTTATAGAAGGGCCCCAGCAATTTTACACAGTGTTGTTGCCCTTAGGGTAATGCTGAAAAATCCATGTAAAAGATTTATATAGATATATACAGTGTCGGACTGTCCCGGCTGGAAACCAGGAAAAAACCCGGTGGGCCCCGACCCTTAATGGGCCCTCGCGGGCCAGACCCCTCTCCTGACCAGTTTGTTAAAACAAAAAAGATTTCTTTAGGCGCCATTCATGCAGAGCGCCGAGTGGTGCCTTTAAAGCAGGCGCGCAGAGCGCATCACGGTAGGGGGGTCGGAGGGGGCCCTGGACAGTAGTCCAGGTGGGCCCGGCCCCCCAGTCCGACCCTGAATATATATATGATGAATAACTTGAAAGACAAAATTCAGGTTAAGGAGTATCAGGTGAACTGGCAACTTCTCCCCGTATCTGTTTCACCACTGGCACTTAGCCAGAGGGAAGGAAACAAATAATGTTTTCTCGTCTGTGGTATAGAAGATTAATCACAGGCGAATAAACATACTATGTGTAACTACTTGCTTTAATATCATCATAAAGGATCCATCTAATGCATAAAGAGCTAATAAATCCAGACCAAGTAGGGGTTAATACACAGTCATGTGACTTGGAACAACACAAAAAAGTCCATAAACTCCTACATTACTTGAGGTTGAAGAATACATCAATCATGCTTTCAGCGGCATAACAACTGGTGCTGCCCCCCCCCACTCCCCTACAATAAAATTATCGGAGGGGATCAGGGGCATAGCAACCCCTACCTGGACCCTGTCTGCTTCCTTTATAGTTACGCCACTTTCATGCTTTCATTTACTGACAAGACAGGGTTCATTAAACTGTGTGTTTATTGACTATATATAATGACCCTGCTCCATATGTATTAAAATAGTATTGACTGCTCCTACTTAAAGACCCACCTGTTTAAAGAAGCATATTCATGAATCATGAATCAACATCAGAAATGACCAACTGTTTTCATCTTCCTTATGTTTCCAAAGTCTCTTGTAAGCATCATCATGTTGCTTCTGATGATGATTATGACTGCTCGCTCCATCACTATTTATGCTTTCTTTAGATACTCAACAGTGGACACCTAGACAGCGCTGTAATCTACAGAGAATAAAAGTGCAAGAGAAATCACTTTATTTGTGGAAAATATGCTTTCATTATTTCTAATCCATTGCAAACAATTTCACATTTAATATAAGGCACTAGACTAGAGATATTTTCTGACATCAATAATGTCAAAGTCAATCTTAAAAAATCCTAGTCCTAATCCATAGCATAGTCTGTTCAGTCTGTGGGCCAGGCAGTTGAAAATTGTATGGATTTAGCCAATGTATGGCTGCCTTTACTGTGAAAATAGAGTATAAATTGTGGGCAGCCATTCAAAGGGGAAAAGGCTTAGGTTTACATACAGGGCCGTTCCTGAGATGAGGCAAGGTGAGCACCTTGCCTCAGGCGGCAGTGAACGGCCAGTTACAAGGGGCAGCAAAATTAAAGAGCCAAATTTCAGTTTTTTAAACCGGAAATTCGACTCTGCTAGTGGAGAAAGCGCAGTATGCGCTCATTGTACTAGCGATACCGCCCCTTTTGACCCGCTCCGATGCTATACTTTTAAGCTCATAGCGGGAGAGGGGGGCGGCACTAGGGTTGCTGCCTCAGGCGGCAGAAGCCCACGGATCACCGCTGTTTACATAGCAGATAATAGATAAGCTCTGTAGAATACAATAAAAGTTTTAAAGGAATGACAATATGATGTACTGTTACCCTGCACTGGTAAAACCGGTGAGTTTGCTTCAGAAACACAATTACAGTTTATATAACAAGCTGCTGTGTAGCCACAGGGGCAGCCACTCAAGCATAGGATACACAGTAGATAACGGATAAGTTCTGAAGAATCCCATTGTGTGAGCTTATCTGTTATCTGCTGTGTATCCTGTGTCTTTTCTCATTTTTCAGCTTTGAATGGCTGCCCCCATGGCTACACAGCAGCTTGTTTATATAAACTATAGTAGAGTCCCTGAATCATAAACACCAGTTGTACCAGTGCAGGGCAACAGTCCATTACTGGCTCATTACTTTAAAACACTTTCATTTTTTGGTGTTACTGTTCCTTTAACATGTGCCTTTTCTCTTTGGCTACACAGCAGCTTGTTTATATAAGCTATATATAGTATTTCTGAAGCAAACACGCCAGTTTTATCAGTGTAGGACAAAAGTACATCATATTTTGATTGCTTTAAAAGTTTAAATTTTTGGTGTTACTTCCTTTAACACTGTTTATCTTTTTATGTTATCCTGCCTTTTGTATAACACCCCTAGAAAAGCTCAAACACAGTAGAGTACTATACATTTGCAACATGGCAGCAACAAAACAAACTTTGCATCTTTCTTTTGTAAGTCATAAACTTTTTTTTCTCATTGCTCAAGGGGTGTAGAAAGGGGAAGCTGCGAATCTCTTCTGTTAAAGCGAGTGTTTATAAGTGTGTATAAATATACAGCCAAGACCATACACTCACGTCGCTCTTCTCCCTTTTTTTCCAAAGTCATCAGAAGTTTCCTCATCAGGCAACTTCGGGCGTTTTCGGAAAATGAAGTGCGAAGGCAGTTCAGGGAGACTAGCTGCCCGAAGAAGAGGCGATTTGTCGCCGGGCGACTAATTCTCCCCGAATCTCCTTATGTCTCTGCCCTAAATGTCAAACCAAAGTCATCCAGTGTAACTCATTATAATATTATGATTAACATTCCCAGAACCTGTAGGATAAAGACCACAAATGAGCAGCAGCCGAGAATCTAGCTGTTTGCTTTTACGCGCAGCAGCCCCCCGGCTACAATTGCATCTGTATGCAGTCTTGGGCACAGGCAGATACTGTAATATTCAATGGCATTAGGTTATGGTGTTTTTTGGTGGTGGAACCCCTAATCCAGAGAGTACAGTAGCAATTAATTCCACTCAGATGTATAATCTCAGGGGTTTATCATGCTATCTGTGGAACTATTCCAAACAAATACAGTGTACATTTACAATTTATGTGGTCTTGAACCATTATGGAATATATACCGATTGATAATACTCCATACACATATTTTGCAACATGTTTTAACCCCACAGTCTCTCATGCCTTGAATATTAAATGCTGTGAAGTAATTAGAAAATAATAAAAGATTGGAAGCTACCTCCTAACTGTCGCAAATGATATGAGAAAGAAGCTCTCTCTCCCCCTCAATTCCCCTTCTCAAATGTTTCTTACTCTTTCCCCTTCCCCTCTTTCTTTCTTTCTATTCTATTTCCTACTCCCATTTGTCTATTTTCAAATTTTATTGTGTTATACTGATATAAAGAAACCTTGTTAAAAGTGACTGATGTTGATCAACAAACTCATGGAACAATGATATTTGTATACTCAATGTACGGTTTCTCCACTTTAAATTATGTTATTTACCTTTTGAAAATACAATAAAAAAGTTTATATTTAAAAAAAAAAGTAAATAATAAAAGATGATAATTCAAAGGAATGTTTTTTGAATGATTTCCATTGTGCTCTTCCAATTTGTCATTGCTTTCTCTTTCAAAGACAGTTTAGTTACTTTTCTTTTGATATATTCCTTAGTCTCCCCATTCATCCTTAATCTCATCCAAATTGGCATTGTTTGCTCTGACATTCTTGTCCTTTCACTTTAAATCCTATGGCACTTGACTAGCAACTGTAAGAGGGTTGGTGGTGTGTCTGAATACCCAGTCCTGCTCATACAGAGAGTGTTCCGCTTGTGGTTTACAGCATTTGGTTAAGTGTGCCCTCCTCCTCTCAGTGTTGGTATATATGGGTGTGTTTTGTAGGCTTAACGTTATATCTTTAACCCCTTGCTAACCAGGAAGGCTGGCACTACAGCAAAGCAGAAGTTTGACACTACATTGAAAATATGGATAACTATTTTTAAGCAGACTTACATCTAAACTTCCCTTGCATAATTCATTCATGTACAATCCTTACACACAGTACGACTAGCAGTGCACTGCTTATTTACTATTGAAATTGGTTATTTATCAGTCTAAAGGGGTTATTTACTAAATTTACTGAATGCCAAAAACTCGAAAAAGTTGAGTTTTGAATTTTTCAGAATTTATTAAACCCCGAGGGTGTTAAAAGTCCAAATAAAAAAAGTACTCCAACTCAGACCTGCTGAAGTCAATGGGAGAAGTCCCGAAGATATCCTGGTCTGTGATGGGTTTTGTACAATAATCTGAAGATTTAGTGGGCAAAAATCCAAACATTTTTGGCCATCAAATCCGATTATTTCGAGTTATGAGAACATTTTTGATAAATAACCCCCAACGTGATCACAAATAAATTATGGCATATTAATTAATATGTAATGACATTATATGTAATGTGTTTCACGTAACACCCACAAGGAAGCATGTGCTTCAAGTTTGCACATTTTACCAATGTGGCCACAAATATTCATTTGTAAATCGTGGACAAATTATGTATGCATTTCATTGCTTTAGTTTGGGTGCGAATTGCATAATTTTACATGAATACCGAAAGAAACAGTCAGATCGGTCAAATGATCGATTTTAGAGCAATCTGATAATGTTATAAAGTTATCCGATAGTTGGTACTGCTTCAGCCACAAACAGATTCCAGATTGCATCATGGATGTACATGTACAATCTTTGTACCCTTCACCAAATAAACAATGACATCTTTTTTGGTTGCTCTCCATGGATTGCATATTGTATGGTTAAAACAATTGTCAAATGATAGTTTAACAATAATAGTTCATCTGAAAACTATATGTATGGCCACCGTTAGCATGTGATTCATCAGGTGCAAGTAGGTGGAGTGTGTAGGTACGACAAACAAAGGGAGCCTTGGAAGTCGCACCTCTTCAAGGCACATATTCATTGTACTGCTCCATTGCTGCTGTGCACCCTCATCTTTGCAACCTGCAAAGTTAACACAACAAGCAATTTAGCTGAAAAGAGTATACTGAATTAGTGAACCTTTGTGAATATCATTTGAATGGATGCCATTTTTCACATTGCACTTCACATAAATGAGGCCATAAGGAAAGGGAATGCAGCTACAAATTTTAGGATTATTGTGTATCACTTATTCCTACTTCAGTATTCATCAGCTGTCCAGCCCTGAAACAAATTCAAACAACATTTTCCTCTGATGTATCTGTAAAAAGACAGTTTTCCAGAATCTACAGATTGACAGTCCGTTTGTGAAGCCATTACGTAGTTAAGTCAGAAACTTGATGAATTGTACCAAATATTTGTGTATGGGTGGCCTTCTAATGGCGGGTGACCCACAATTTGATGTGCACCACTAGTCACCCACAGGTCTCCCCAATGGCCACGGGGTCCTCTTCTTCTGTATAGCTACCCCAGTGATGCCCATGCTTCCTGATCAGACTTTACTCATTCAGGAGTGATGTGAGAGGTGAAATGAAGCATTTTGATCAATGCAATTTTCTACATTGAAGTCAAAATACCCCTTACACTTAAGGCCTAAGCAATTAATAATGACAACACAGGGAATAATGTACGTATTCCTTGGCCAAATAAAGGCTCCAAGCAGGCTGAATGCTTTAATATAGAGTAATGCAACTCCAATGTGACTTCTAATAATCTCTTAATTTACAACAGGGAGTCCAATTCATCTTATCATACCTACTTACAAACCACTGGCGTGGTATAATGCGTTTAATATGAAGCTCTCTCAGGTTTTCTCCTCCAGTGTTCGACTCCTTCCAGGTTCCCAAAGTAGGAATACAAACCGATGATAGTGTAACACCGTTTATTTAAAACATAATTAAAAGCAATTAAAATTTACACTCACATTTCCCTTGCGGGTTTTTGCGCATTGAGTCCAACAAACAGTTTTTCTGGGGTCCCCAGAGGCAGTCCTGCCAGCTCGCTCCAAAAAATCTTTTCTGCTTGCTCCAGGTGCCTTGGTCCAGGTTGTTGCGTCCCCCAAAACCTGGACCAAGGCACCTGGAGCAAGCAGAAAAGATTTTTGTTGGACTCAATGCGCAAAAACCCGCAAGGGAAATGTGAGTGTAAATTTTAATTGCTTTTAATTATGTTTTAAATAAACGGTGTTACACTATCATCGGTTTGTATTCCTACTTTGGGAACCTGGAAGGAGTCGAACACTGGAGGAGAAAACCTGAGAGAGCTTCATATTAAACGCATTATACCACGCCAGTGGTTTGTAAGTAGGCATTTTATATAGAAGGTGGAGGCACCTGCATCCTTGGAATATATTTTATTTTCACAGGAAAAGCACTCTTCCGCCCCTCTGTTCACTTGAATTGCCACTTTCATTCACTAATAGCCACCTGAAGGAAAAAGGGGAAAACACATCCACTTAACATCCAGTGCAAGCACGGGGTGATATTCTACATTGCAAACGTATTGCGCTATGTTTGTTTTTTATTTCTGTTGCCACAGGCGCTGATCGCTCCTTATACGTATTCCCTCTTTTGGGGGTTTATATATTCGATTTTGGATTTATGTACAGTTGAGAGACTGTGAAGGGGTCGGCAAGAAATAATCTAAGAGACTGACATTTTTTCATTGGGCTGCATTTTGTAAGCTTTATTGTTTTCATCTTATCATACATCAGTTTAATATGACATGCATCACTGAGCACTATATAAACAACATAAGCATCCTTTACAGTTTATTCAAAGATCTTATATTAATTTTCAGTGCATACTAAAAGGTTGACAACCCTTTTTGTGCTGGCAGCCCTGTGGTCGATGGGTGAGCCACGTAAATATTAACATGGCACAGAAAAAGGAGGAGAATCACTAGAACTAGCTTTTACTGCTAACACTGTAGACTCTATGATCAACTGGGCTAAAAAGTATAAAAATAATTCAGTCTACTGTAAGTATTGTCTATTAGGATAGTGTATGGAGAAAGAAATTCATCAATGTGGAATATATGTTGCCTATACACTTCAATCATTGCAAGAACCAGTGCAGTGTTAGTTTGCACAAATATATTCATTTTACATAGGCCTTTTGTGTTGTTCAGTGACTCCCTGCTCCATAAAGCTTGCAATTATATTGCAGTGATGTGCAAAGGTCACTAGATAACAGGCACAGAAATCAAAAGAGAGAGTCCAGTGCCCCAGTCCAATGTCACTGTGTCATGCATACTGAATAACAGTAACATTGCTTCTAGCTAGCTGTATATTTCTCATATTTAACTGGGGGGGGGATTAACTGGAAAAGATGTTACATTTTGACAGTTGCTTGAAAAGGGTTTTCTGGAAATTGCTGCTTAAGATGATTTGTGTGCCTAGAAGTACAATGTTACAAATGGAATGTAAACCATCAACTCTTTTCAACTGTTGTATGACCCTAAGGCTAATGTCACACTTAGGTGTCTTGTGTTGCTTGAAGTCCATATCCAGCACTTCTTGCTCCTTTTGTTTTCTGGTTTACGCGCTGTAAACTGCATCCTTTTTATTATTGTAAGACATTCATATATTCTAAGTTCTCCAATTGCAACCCTTATACTGTAAAGTTGGCCATAGACGCAGAGATCTGCTTGTTTGGCAATCGCCAAATGAGCAGATCTCTCACCAATATGCCCACATAGAAGTGGGCGATATTGGACTGATCCGATCGTGGGCACTAGGGCCCAACATACCGCATACACGCATAGATGGGATTTTTTACCCTGCCCAATCGAGATCTGCCTGACTTTTGGCCAGCTATCGATCTGGGAAGCCCGTCGGATAACCTAACACATGGGCCGATAAACTGCCGACTCAGTCTGTTGGCAGCTTTTATCAGCCCGTGGATGGGGGCCTTTAACCTCCCTAAACAGAAATCACTCTACCCCTCCCCCACATTAGCATGCAAGGGCGAGCATGCAGAAGAGCTCTAGAAGTTAATTGATTGAGTGCTGACTAACTTATGACCCTGTGAGGGCTATGGCACACTTTAATGGAAACTGTAAGTTAAATCTCAAATGAGAGGGTGTGGGAATCACAGGTAAGGGAATATGGAGAGGGTTCAGAGCAAGTCAACTTATGCCACAAGCAAAATTCATGTTTTAGTCAGCACAATCTTTAAAGGGGTGATTCTCCTTCACACTTTTAGTATGTCATAGAAGGGCCATTTCTAAGCAACTTTTCAATGGTTCTTCATTGTTTATTTTAAATAGCTTTTTAATTAGGTGCCGTTTTCTTCTGACTCTTTCCAGCTTTCAAATGGGGGTCACTGACCCCATCTAAAATCGAATGCTCTGTAATGCTAGAAAATGTATTGTTATTGCTACTTTTTATTACTCGTCTTTTCATTCAAGCCTCTCCTATTCATAGTCCAGTCTCTTATTCAAATCAATGCATGGTTGCTGGGGTAATTTGGATTCTAGCAACCAGATTGCTGAAATTACACACTAGAAAGCTGCTGAATAAAAAGCTAAATAACTCAAAAAACACAAATAATAGAAAATGAATACCAATTGCAAATTGTCTCAGAATATCACTCTCTACATCATAGTAACAGTTCATTTAAAGGTGAACAACTCCTTTAAGCACCACTACCCACTACAGTGGATTACTGCCCATTTCTTCTCTGTCACAGTTAATGCCCATGTGTATGCCCCACTTGTGGTCTGCCAACATATAAAAACTGCAACAAAGCCTCAGCTGTATCTTATATGTCCGTCTTCTTTTGGATTGGATGCTCTTTAGAGCAGGGCCGTCTTTAGTCAGTCAGTTATCTGGTGCAGGTAACCTGTATGTAGAATATATACTCTTGGTTATTGTACAGTGCTGCAGAATATGTTTGTGCTTTATAAATACGTTATTAATAATGATAATAATATAATGATGATGGTGATGAAAGGTGAACAAAATGTAGGGCATTTCTATGCATCAGACCCAGGTCTGGATTGGGAATCAAAATAAGCCCTGGCATTTCAGGTCCAAACAGCCCACACAGAGTCCAAAACAGCCCAATAAATAGGGGCAGATTTATCAAGAGTCGAATTTCGAAGTAAAAAAAACATCGAAATCCGACCATCGAATAGGGTAGTCCGACATTCGAAGTCGAAGGATTTTTAAGATCGTACTTCAATTGTACTTCGAATCGTACTATTTTACAAAAAAATCCTTTGACTTCTCAAAACTTAGCCAAATACTGGCTATAGGTTCTAGGAGGTCCCCATAGGCTAACATCGCAATTCGGCAGGTTTAAGGTGGCGTAGTGTCCAAGTCGAAGTTTTTTAAAAAGACAGTACTTCGACTTTCGAATGGTGGCAGCGCCGGATTTCTTTTCCGACCGCCCCTAGGCTGCGCGGACCGGCCGTGCGGCCCTAGCACCCGCCTTCCCAGCGCGCCGGCGAAAAAACGCTGGCGCAGCTGGTGTAGTTGAACGGGGACACGAATGTCCCCATATTGCGGCTGGGCGGCATGCCGCCCCTATTTTTTGCTGCCCTAGGCCCGGGCCTATGCGGCCTTGCCGCAAATCCAGGCCTGAATGGTGGAATCTGTGAAATATTTTCAATTCGAATACAGCAGCCCCTCTGGCATTTGCCAGAACCCACAGATTACCAGTCCAGGCCTGATCAGGCCTAAAGCAAGTCTTATATGGGGTTGTGGCCATTTGCTTTTTTATCTTCCATCAGGACACACAGGTGTTAGTGATACATGAGACAAATATTCAGCTTGCAACCAAACCCCTTGTGCTTTAAATAGGTCACAAAAGTCTTCTAATATCCTTAAATGTTACTGTATAAAATAACTATATATTCATATAAGGGAACGAGAGAGAACTACTAAGAAATTGGCTTTTAAAAACCAGTTTTGATTGCTACAGACATGAGAATAACTGCGAGGAGTCAGTGAGTTGAAGCCTGCCCTGTTGTAACTGAGTCGAACTACAAGTATCCGCCTGCCTGGCTGTGGGTACTAGGGTTAGTAGAACAGCTGGAGCCCACAGGCTTTTGCATTTAAATCCCCCACCCCTCCCCCTGCCTGGCTTCTAGGAAGAGACTGTCGGGGTGTGTTGCAGTTGCAGACGCCAGTCGCTGTGCATTGTGTGTGTGTCGGTGGCTGCAGGCGAGGCATGTTTCTCCGGCCCAGCATCTGAGGCAGTGGGACAAGTAGTCCGGTTAGTGAGCTGGACTTGTGTCTAATTTGGGGGGAGGACATTGCATCTGGTCAGACATCTCCCCCTCCCTCCTGACTCGGTGCTGCAGGCAGTGTGCGATCATCTCGCTATGTCGGATGACGATTCCAGGGCCAGCAACAGCAGCTCCTCTTCCTCGAGTTCTTCCGGCCAGCAGCAACAGCAGCAGCACATAGAAAGGCAGGAGCCGGCCAATAACAACGGTAACAACAACAAGAAGAAGGAGAACAAGGGCAGCAGTATGAGCAAGAACTCCAAGCTGCTCTCCACCAGCGCTAAAAGGTAACGTGAGCACAACAGGCCCCTCCATACTTCTCTGGAGCCTGAGCACGCTTTGTGCTATCATTATCATCAGCCTCCATGATGAGCAAATGCCTGCGCTGTGGGAAGGCTACTGGGCCCGGGACACGAAGGGTTAAGTGAATGGGGGTGTTATTGGTGCAACTAGTCTCCTTGTCTGCTGTGCACATTCAATTCCCAGCAGACCCTGCCACCCACTGGACTCCCATGGGGAAACTGGCAGTTATACTTGTTGGGTTCCCCCTGGATTCCACCCCCGCAGGACTACAAAGAGGGATGTTAGTCCTGCGAACTCTCTCCTTGGGCAAACTGGGACAGTAGGGCAGACAAGTCAGTTCTAACCCCGCGCCCCCCCTATATCTTGGTATGGTCCATATCTTGTGCTTGGTATCTGGTGCTGCCCCAAGTCCCCATTCCCTGGCAGTACATTAGGAGATTAAGGGTCACAGTATAAGGCTAGAACAGGGCTTCCTTTTGTTGTACAGCCAATTCAGCCCGAGGGGGGGGGGCATGCTTTTGGGAAGGTCCAGCCAGACACCCACTTTAAATGTTTTTAAGCAATCACAGTGGCTGCCTTGTTGTGCACCTAAACACTTCACTTGGACTTGATGAGAAAGCACGATTTTGTGTTTGTCCAGAGCTGATAAGAGATCCAGTTGTCCACCCTGTAGCTTTAATAATATGGCTGCCCTGCTGCTTAGCGCCACCGCTTGAACTGGAACCAGCAGAGCTTTGTGCAGTGTCTTCAGCTGGTGTCTAGTATATGTCATTATATGTGAGAAACTTTCATTCAGTAGTTCCATATGCTATTTCACTTTCCTTTATCTTGTGTAAAAATGTCGGTTATGCTATGTAAATATGAGCCCTATCTTCAGCTTTAGTGGCTGCCCCATTGGCCACACAGTAGTTTAAGTTATACAAACTGTGGCAGTACTTCTGTGCGTCATGTTTCAGTTCATACAAAACCCTTTCACTTTCAGTGTTACCGGTCCTTTCATTGTGGCCTTATCAGCTGTTGCTGAACTCCCAGCAATGAAGCATCGCTTGTGCCATTCACTGTTGTGGTTACAGAGAGCCGGAGAAACTGCGCTTGAGTATTCTAGTCACAGGCTGTCGCATTTCTTGGGACCTGGTCACACTGGAGACATTGTTCAGCGTTTGTCAGGTTACTCTAGCGTGGAAATAGGATTCTGCTGAATGGCAATGGTCAGCGTGGGTTTCTTTTCTTGGAAAGTTGCACAGGATTTAGCTATACGTGTGATTTTAATGTAACCCCATAGGAATGAATGATGACATGGAATTGGCCCAAGAAACTAAAATTTGTAATTGTTTCCGTGTGCTTATCTGAAATGCCCTTTGCTCTCTGGGCCACTAGATAATATCATCAAAGTTTGTATGTTGCCTAGTTTGTTTTTATGCCCCAGTGGCTACACTGTAAACCCTTTCCATTTCATGCAGTTAGATTGAATAGAACAGGGGTGCCCAAAAAGTAGATCATGTTGCCAGGAGCTCTTCGTTTGGTGACCAGTACATCACAGAAATCTAGTGCCGTCCATAAACGATTTCATTAGTTCGCCCTTCCGGGTGGTTCTTGTTATCCGGAGTAATGGAATTTGTATGGCAGTGTGTGAAAGTTCAGGTGCAATACACCCTAATGCAATAACTTTATTAAACGTAGAACTGGTGTTGGTAAAATGTGATCACCTTGCCAGAGGGAAATAACCATTAAATGGGTGGTAATGAAATCAGATAAGTTAGACTGAATCAGATAAGAATGTTGAGTGGCCAAGGCCTAAAAGCTGATGCGTATGGGCCAGTTTCAATGTTATTTGGCCACATGGACTATCCCTGCTGATTGATCTTAGGTCAAACACGAATAAACAAATTGCTCAGATTTTTGGTATTCAGGTAAGCATGAGGGAAATGTTGCTTCTGTGACTTCAGAGTCTGCAATTGCCCTTTAAATGCTATTAAAAATGCCAGTTAAATCCATCAATTGACTGATATTGCCTTTCTAGAGCATCAAGTCTTCCAGTGTAATTTGCTGCTTATATTATACCACGGCCACAAAAGCTGTATGTGAACCACTTAGTCAGATTGGGGACCTAAAAATCCTTTGAAATCCTGCAACCCTTCCTCCAGCAAAACAACCGTTCTGTTAGTTCCTTTAATATTGTTTTATTCTTACTTTTAACAAGTGCAGTGATTAAGCAAATACTTTGTTTATACAGGGCCCACCCCAGCAGAAAGTTCCACTCTTAGGGTTTAAGCATACGGGCAGATTCGGGGAGATTGTCACCTGGCGACTAATCGGCTCTTCTTTGGGGCGACAATCTCCCCGAACTGCCTTGCCTTCCGCCTTCTAAAATTTAAAAAAACGCCTGCGGCAATGCACTTGCAGCACTTCGATTTCGGAAGTTGGCCGAAAATGCCTCACGAGGAAACATCGGGCAACTTCGGAAAACGAAGCGCAGTGAGTGCCATGTCGCAGGCGTTTTTTCTTTGTAGCAGGTGGAAGACAGGGGGAAGCAGTCGCCACAAAGAAGAGGCGATTAGTCGCCTGGCAACTAAATATCCACGAAAATCATAGTGTGACCTTACCCTTAGGTCATGTCAATTTCTTACAAGAATGAAAATGTGCTCTTAATGATTCTAATATTGTTGGATAAAATGTCAAAACCATATATAAAAACTTATTGCCAATCTTCTCCTAGCAACCGGCTTTTCAGTAGGGCTTCTTTTACTGCTTTGCCTCCCTATATAGGGTCCAGCTATACTGTTTGGGGCCAAGTGCTTTATCTGATTGTCTCTCTTAAGCAGACCATACATTGAAAGATCCACTTATTTGGCAAAGTCTGTAAACAAGCTGATCTTTCCCTAATATGCCCACCTTGAGGTGATTGATGATGGCACTGATCTGATTGTTTGGCCAAAGGATGTAGGTTTGCCATCTGTCCAGATTTTCCCATCTGAGGGCCCCATATACAGGCAGATAAGTTGCTGACCCAGACTGAAGAAGTAGAAACTGCATAAGAAATCTTACCATGTATGGCAACCGTTGCAAATCGCTACATCTAATTTATTTGGCTCCGTCATCGCAACTTGATTTTGCCAGAAAAATGGGATATGGCTTCATACACGAGAAGTACTATCAATTGTATTTAGTTTTACTTCAAAAGCATTGTGTTTTTTTTTTTTTGTTTTTTTTTAATTGGTTATTTCATGGTAGCCATGGGTCTTTCTACTTCATCCAGTGCCAGGTGTCTTGCTTGAAATTATATACACCTGTTTTCACTTTGCACTCAGTGGAGCTTTGGGCACACATAGTTTTCTGTTTATTGTTTTAAAATACCAGTGGTTCTTGTTTCTTCTATTGATTATTGCACAGTGGTAAAGTACTTTAATTTTCCGCCCAGGCCAAATTGCCTAATCTAGTTGTACGTTTGGGAGTCAAGCAGTTTAGTACAATTTAGACCATCACCTGGCTTACTTACCGTATATACTCGAGTATAAGCCGAGTTTTTCAGCATCCAAAATGTGCTGAAAAAGTCTACCTCGGCTTATACTCGGGTCAGCGGGCAGTAGCTGAGATTGCTGTCAGTTTTAATCATTCCTATACCAACAGTTCACTTGGGGAGAGACTGGAATATCCCACAATGCCATCTGTTGCTTTTATGAAAGAATAACAGTGCGCCCTCTGTTGGTTATATCAAAGAATAACAGTGACTGCAATATCACACAGCGCCATCTGTTGGTTGTATCAAAGAATAACAGTGACTGCAATATCACACAGCGCCATCTGTTGGTTATATCAAAGAATAACAGTAACTGCAATATCACACAGCGCCATCTGTTGGTTGTATCAAAGAATAACAGTGACTGCAATATCACACAGCGCCATCTGTTGGTTATATCAAAGAATACCAGTAACTGCAATATCACACAGCGCCATCTGTTGGTTGTATCAAAGAATAACAGTGACTGCAATATCACACAGTGCCCTCTGTTGGTTATATGAAAGAATAACAGTGACTGCAATATCACACAGCGCCCTCTGTTGGTTGTATAATGGATTAACAGTGATGGCAATATCACACAGCACCCTCTGTTGGTTATACGAAAGATTAACAGTGATGGCAATATCACACAGCACTCTCTGCACAATTCTCTGTCACCATCAACTTTGCAAAGAAGTCCGGTTGATCGCTGGGGGAGTCTCTTTGGCGGAATGTGCGCTGCTGGGAGACAGGGCTGTAGTTGTGTCTAGGCTTATACTAGAGTCAATAAGTTTTCCCAGTTTTCGTAGGTAAAATTAGGTACCTCGGCTTATACTCGGATCGGCTTATACTCGAGTATATACGGTAGTCAGGCAAAGGCGGTGTCAACCTTTTAATAGTTTGCCTATGCAACTGTATATTGCAGTCATTGGCTGGTGAGATTTTCAGATCTACCCAGCAGATAATGTTCTGGAGTAATTGAGTTGGCAGACAGCGTCAGCCTATGTATCACTGGTTTGAGATAACATGTTTTTACCTCTGTTTAAATAAAAGGGGAAGGGGAGGGAAAGGAAGTAAGGATAAAAACAAAACAATGTTTAATGCCATATAATTAGAACATGAGACAAACAATCTAGATTTCCACACAACGTTCCCCTAAAACACAAGTGCAACTTCAATTGCTGTTTACATGAATTGCCCCCAGACTCAAGGCACTACTATATGTGCAGAAATAATCCGGTTTTTGGAGGGAGGTAGAATGCATATTCAGAGGCACAGAAGTCTAAAACATAATGTGTAGCATTTCTAGCCTACTTTGCAAGTTTTAGTTCTCCTTTAAATTGGTCCCTTACTTAATTGCTGGCGTGTGTGTATGTATGTGTGTATATGTGTGTATGTGTATATATATATATATATATATATATATATATATATATATATATATATATATATATATATATATATATACAGCAGTGAAAGAAAATGCATGTGATGTCTTGCTGCCTCCCTGTCCATGCCTGCATCATTCATCAGTAATTCTACTCTGCACCACATGGCAGATAAGCAAGCACCCACTTTAAATGTCATGCAGAGTATAACATGTCTATCTAAACTCCGTGATGCCCTTGTCCATATATATTTCCATTTGTGCGGTACCATAGTTCATTTTCAATATGGGTTACCTTGTCCCAGTGACTATTGCTTTGCTGTTACACCTTTCAGGGCCTTATTCATCATATTGTGTAGTGATGCCAGAAAAATTGTGTAAAATAAATGTTGAATTCATCAAAGTGTCTGTTTAATTTTCTTCTAAATGCTAGATTTGACGCTGATATTTTCCACCACTTCAGACCTTGCTTTATCTATTAGTCAGCCATGTCTGCCTGCGTTTGCTCCATTTCTTCCCAAATAACAACCTCGCAGACTGGTAACTGGTCCTGTTGAAATTAAAAACAATGTTAGGTGAGCCAATTTTCATAATATAAAATATATATATAGTGAATAAAGTACCCCCTCTTGTAAAATATAAGGATATTATAAGTTACAGAGGAGTTTCATGACCATATAAAAATCAAGGCCGAAGGTCGAGTGTTTTTATACAGGTCATGGAACTACTAGGTAACTTCTGATATCCTCATATTTTACAACTGGGGGTACTTTATTTATTATAATACACAAATTTCAGTGAGTCATATGGCAGAAATGACATCAGAACTCACTGTTTATAAGGATATAATACACAAAAGCTATGAATATCCTGTAAATTATATCCTTATAAACAGTGAGTTCTGATGTCATCAGTTATAAACGGTGAGTTCTGATGTCATTTCTGTCACATGACTCACTGAAATTTGTGTATTATAATAAATAAAGTACCCCCAGTTGTAAAATATGAGGATATTAGAAGTTACCTCGGAGTTCCTTCGGCCTCGTGTTTTTATATGGTCATGAAACTCCTCGGTAACTTATAATATCCTTATATTTTACTTTATTCACTATATCATTTATGAGATATTCATAGCTTTTTTGTAATATAATATATAACCTAAAGGGTTCAGAGTGGTGGCATCACAGGGATGGAGACTGGGACATAAAGGGTCAAGGGGAAAAGGATGTGGAGAGAGTGTCTATTGGAGTGAATCAAGGTCCAGTAAATTCCAAATGAAGTTGCAAGTACATTGCTGTTGAAATTAAAATACTGGCCCTGGTCTTAGCTGGTGATTTGCTAACTAGGCTGGTAAAATACCAGACTGATGACAATCCTACCTAGTACGTGTGTGTTTTATGGTAATTGAATCACTGGGGTCAAAGAACAATTTCTGTATGCTGCTGTGTGTGTATATATATATATATATATATATATATATATATATATATATATAATATGTCAGCACTATCAAAATAAAACATAATAATAATAATAAGGAAATATGACTAAGCAGCAAGGAAGTTCCAGGTGGGTAGGGAAAAAAAGCAGAGAAAACTGTGATGGATGAACACTATTTTCCCATGGCATTTTCAAATGGCTGCTTCTGTTTGTAGCAGGTTTTAACAGAGAGGTATGCAATCACTGAAAATCAGTACACAGCTTGATAAATTTGCCATTTTTTACACAGTGGGGTTATTTATCAACACTGGGCAAATTGCCCATGGGCAGTTACCTATAGCAACCAATCAGCGATTAGCTTTTGAAAGCCAGCTGCTTGTAGAACAATGAATGCAGCAATCTGATTAGTTGCCATGGGTTACTGCCCATGGGCAAATTTGCCCAGTGTTGATAAATGACCTTAGTGATGCATGGTGAGGTGTGGTGTAATTTTGTCTCCATGTTTTTTTACACAGCAGTTTTTACACAGTTTTTTACACGCATGGATGCTGCACCAATGAGTTGAGTTAAGAAACTCGCCTCAGGTGTCAGTGCCACATTGGTTACGAGGGGCGGCAAAAATGCTGTTCCTGGTATCGTCATGGACTCCTCCGGCTCCAAAAAGGTGGGTAGGGGCAGCTGCAAGCTGTCTCAGGCAGCAAAGGGGCCTGGATATACATTGTCTTGTCTGCTATAACATAGAAAGTTTTTAATTGTGTAGAAACCCATTAATGTCATTGGACCTCTGCATATCGTATATTGAATTAGCTTATATGTTATGTAATCCAGGTGCTACATGCCTAATCAGCCCAACATGGCTGCTTGTAGGGTATAGAGTTTATACAGTCAAGGTAATAATAACATATATGTAGATGCTTATGGAACCCTTTTATTTTTGTTTTGCGGTTACTGGCCCTTGCACTTTTGGCAGTGTTTATGGAGGCATGTTGGCTGTTTTGAGTTTGGCAAGCTGATCATTGTAATGTTTCATTCTATGGGGCAAATTCAAAAAAGGGTGAATTTTCACTTAGGGACACTTTACCACACCTAGTCAGACGTTAATTCGCAGAGCAAACATTAATTAAGCAAAGTGCTAAGTTATGTCTATAACGAAGTTTCCCTAGCATCATTTTGTGTCCGCGTGAGCATTTCCTTGCAAACTTTTGCTAGCGTTCATTTCAGCCTAGCGAACTTCGTTAACACAATTAACGCTTAGGTTATTTTGAATAGGGCTGGTACAAATAGGTCATATATATTCGTTTTTATTAGTGATGTTGGGGAAATCGCTTGAAGTGGCCACTTGTTATTAAAAATATCCAAGTGGCCACTTGTTATTAAAAATATCCAAGGAAGCAAAATAAAGACAAACGAGATGCTCTACTGTCGTAGACATGAGCCCACTTTTTCATGACTTTTTGGCATACAGGATATGATGTCAATGACATAAGATTGAGGAGGATGTAGTTTCTTCTTACCAGTAACCTGGTGAAGGAGACTCTGGCGAAAGGGGTAACATTATGGTAAATTCTCACTTTAGTGAATTTGCAGAGTAACGATTGTTCGCCTTAGTGAAAATTCGCCTGCCGAAAGGGTGAGAAACTTCGTTAGCAATGATTTTTCGCTAGTGAATTGTCCTCTACGCCTTTTAGTAAATTTGCGATGTCCCTGCGGATTGAATTTCTGGCAAATTTTCCCTAGCAAGTGCCACTTCGTCCTTTACTGAATTTGCTCCAATAACTGCATTTTGATGTTAGTCTTCTATGATTGATAATGCTAATGATTTGCTATCTGTGTGTGTCTGTGTATTTATGCAGGAAAAGGAATAAATTAATATCTGGGTGCAAACACAGTGAAACGAACTACCCACTATGAGCACAGGCAGGCAGACCAGGCTTGGACAAAAGGCATTTTGTTCTTTTGTCAATGCAACATTTTAGAATAGGCTGAAATATTGATATTATAACTGCTTTCTATGCGTGTTTTATATATTTGAGAAAAACCTTAAAGTGGACTGAAACCTGAAACCTATTGCCTTTCATCCAGGCTGTTTAACCCTTTTTGCTTTAGAGTGTGGCTAGTGAAACCACGCTGATCTACACTTCCCATCATTTATTAGGGTGCTAGAAGTTGCAGTGTGGCAACATCTCCGGGCCTTAAAGGAGAAGGAAATTCCCTGGGCGCAAAAACCCTCCCCCCTGGCCTACCTGTCCCGCCGGGCAAATGCCCCTAACTTGTTACTCACCCCTCTGCGCAGGTCCTGTCCACGGAGTTCACAGACGCCATCTTCTCCCAAGCGGTGTTCTTCCTTGATTAATCGGCATCTTCTGGCACATGCGCAGTAGGAGCATTTACCGGTACGGGTCTACTGCGCTTGCGCCGAATGTGACTTTTGGCACATGCGCAGTAGATCCGTACAGGTAAATGCTCCTACTGCGCATGCACCAAAAACGCCGGTCAAAGCAGGAAGAAGACCGCTTGGGAGAATATGGCGTCTGTGAACTCCGTGGACAGGACCTGCGCAGAGAGTTGAGTAACAAGTTAGGGGCATTTGCCCGGGGGACAGGTAGGCCAGGGTAGAGGAGGGAGGGGGGAGGGATTTCCTTCTCCTTTAAGCTGGCCAGAGATGCAAAGATCCGATCGTTCGAATCCTCAAACGATTGGACTTCCCCCATCTCCCGACCTGCCACTAACCATTCCGATCAAATAGTAAAAGAACAGATCAGCGATGTTCTGCCCCTGACAGCAATCGTATGATAGACAAAGCTAGTGACAGTCTCCCACTGAAAATCAGCAATACATGCAGAGAAATTATCGCCGACAGAAATCTTTTAACCTGGCCGATCGACCAAACGACCAATCTCCGTGGGACGAAAAATGTCGGGACTCTCCACACACGGTCTGAAAATCATACCAATCCTCGATTTGTACGATCGGGTCTTTGCGTCTATGGCCAGCTTTAGGCTACGTATACACCTCTCCCTTGCAATGCCATAAAATATTTGTAAATATGCAAGGTTTGATTATTAGTGAATCTGAAACTGGAGACTCTTTGCATTGTTAAAAGCAACTTTCTTGCTGGGTGTCTGGGAAGACAAAATGCATCCAATGCACTTTACACCACTAGGTTACAGATGCTTATCTCTGGAGTTGCATGAAGTTAAGCTTCCATTATACATTAATTACAAAGTTTCAATGATTTTAAAGTAATTGTACATGTAATTGCTGTTGAAAGTAGAATCAGTCTGTAACTTTCTGCTCTTTGCACTGATTCTCCTGAAACAATGTATTCAATTTCAGGTCTCCTCCTGTTCTTAATTTGTTTATTGGAAAGTTGCTTAAAATAACATTTCCGTTTATCATGCGGAAGTTCATTTTTTATTCTTTGGATGGAGTTCCCCTTTAAATGCTAAGTGCAACTGGGCATGAAAGGTCCTGTTTAGACTTGCTGTACATATTTGCATGTATATGGTGTGCCAAAGTATACCAGGGTATTTTTTCACCTCTCTGGGTGTGTCTGGACCATGATCAAGCCTGACTCTAGATCTCTAAAGCTGTTTAATGTTATGGAAATTTAGTAAAGAAGCAATGCTATAATGAGTATCACATTAGCAAAAGTCTGTAGCAATTGTAGTTTTAACTGTTTCCTTTTTTCATTTTAGGATTCAAAAAGAGCTGGCAGATATTACCTTGGACCCTCCACCAAACTGCAGGTCAGAACTTACATTTAATGTTTATGGATCCTTCGCTAACATTTTAATGTTTGTACTTAAATTGTATATAATTATGTGGAACAGTGGTTTTTCAAGGCACTTTTTTACTCTGGGCATTGATGACACTGCCATAAATTGTACAAATCTGTGCATCATTAATCATCTGTAGTGATGGGTGAATCTGATTCATTTCACTTCTGCAAAACTGCAAAAAATTTGCCAAATGCATCGAAGTCTATTGGATCACAAATTTTTTTTTTTTTTTTTTAAAGTTCGACAATTTTTTCACCCATTGGAGTCTATAGGCGTCTTTTTCATGTGTAACCTGGAGAAAATTTTCACTAATCTTTTGCAAAGTTGCAGTTATGATATTAAGGAGCTGCATCCCCTAATTTGTAGATATAATGGACTGATTCACAACAGTGCCTTAAACATGGATGAGTTTTAATAACCACATCAACATTCCGGTCTTCTAAAACTGGCCATAGCAACAGAATGACTGCTTATAATTATAATAAAATCATGTTGCACACTAGCAAAATGGCCCCAAAATGTCTAGTGGTTAACCTGTTTTAGTAATATGTATTGAAATTGTATATTAATTAGGGTCTCATGGGGTAGGGTTGCCATCTTTTCTGGGAAAAAAATACCGGCCTTTCTATATATTTTTTTTTTCCTATTAATAACATTGGGACCAGCCATCATTTTTTACCGGTAAAATACCGGCCAGGTGGCAACCTGCAGGGTCTGCTTCCTCTGTAGTTACTATCTGTGGTATGTGAAATGTTTAGTGTTGTGAAGTGTTATGAATAGTTTTGTTTGAGAATGAGAGTTCTGATTGGATGTGTGTTGGGGGGGCAGTATTCTATAATCATACAAAGTTGAGTGCTGCCGCAAACAGCAAGTTTTCCATTAGAGTAGTACAACATCATGCATTAACTTTGTATAGAGGCCAGAGATGTGCAAATAAATATTTCAGGCGGTGCTGTTTATATCATTTTTGTTACCATTGTGCACAATAGTTTTATTGTAGCCACAGAGTGCTTCAGGGTATTCATGTCCAGCTTGGACCTATCAAGTCTAAAATGAAATACAGAAGTACAGTTTGTACGCAGCACTTAGATTCTGCAGAATTCTGATTCTAAGCAGTGCTGTCCTTACACACAAGCCCCCTTCCAACAGCCAGTAACTTGCTGCCTTTCCATTCGCCCATTCTCAATGAGAAAGTGAAGCAAAGGCTTTATTCACTTTGTTACATCACAGCATAGAAGGGCAGAGGAATTTTTGCTGGTAGCTAAAGTAGAACTGTTTGTTTTTCTTGCAGAATTTTCATCATACCAGATATTTCCTGGTTTTGTATTACAGAAACAATTTATTTAAGTGACGCTGCACCATAATGTCTGTAATAAGGTACAACACCACACCACTAGCATTGCTCTAATTGTTTATCTGATATGGTCACTTATCTTATCCTAAGTGTTTTCAAAGAACCAAAGACGCAGTCTTCTTTTGTCTATTGCAATAAAGCTATGTACGTTTTTCATTATTGTTACAATTCTCCGTTCTTTTCAGTTAGCTCTGTGTCATAAAACTATAGTACAGGAATGGTTCCCCTATCCTAAAACCATTATCCAGAAAGCTCTGAATTACAGGAAGGACATATCACACAGACTCCATTTTAAGCATTTTTTTTTAAATTCCTTTTTCTCTGTAATAATAAAAATGACCTTGTACTTGAGAGTAAAGGTGGCCATAGACGCAAAGATCTGCTCGTTTGACAACATCGCCGAACGAGCGGATCTTTCCCCGATATGCCATTAATGAGCATGGCTATATCGGGGGAAATCTGATTGTTTGGCCATATGGCAGAACGTTTCGATTACGATGCGCAATGGGCTCCGACGGGATTGGTCGGGTCAAAATCAACCCTGACCGATTGACCAAACGACGATCTCTGCCGGACGAAAGATGTCGGCACACGCCACACACGATCCGAAAATCGTACGAATCCTCGATTTGTACGATAGGATCTTTGTGTCTATGGCCACCTTTAGTAAGCTGCATCAATTTATATTGGTGGCAAAGTCATGCTATTGGGTTTGTTTAATGTTTCAATCATTTTATTTTTATAAAATACATAAGTATACATGTTTTGTTTGTACAATGTATAGTATGAACATTCAAACAAATATACAGGCAGTACTTTCTTTACATCATACAACTATATCGTTCCATCTAGGGAATTCACTAAGATGTATTTGTCTACTGAAAGTTTTATCTACAAAACATAACTTGTATGGCTGCTTCATGTTCATATATATAACTTATTATTTTCTTTGTTTCCAGTTACGATTGATTCCCAATGAGGATATATGTTACAATTATTTTTAAAACTTAACAAATGGATATCCAAATATCCATGTCCCAATCCTGTATACATAAACAGCATACGATAAAACTGGTTATTAAGCTTCTTGTTAATCATGTTGGTTTATCTGTTAAAGACAAATTGGGATGATATATGATTTTAATGTAGTTCTATGTTTCTGTATTTTTTTTTTTGTTTTTTTTTTTCTAGTATATTGCTATTGATCACTTCTGTTCTTTTGGGCAGGGGCCTCTACTACTGGTATCGGTTACAGATGGGTTTTTGTATGGGATCTGTGTATTGAGTTTATACACCCATTTGTTGTACAATACTGTGGAATATTTTGGCATTTTATGAACAAGTTTTAATATGATATAATAAAGGAAAAACAAATGAGAAGCAAGCTGTGATTGATTCTATCTCACCTATCTAGAATGAAATAGAAAGATTAGCTGGACGAAAGAAAGTGAACTTTTAGTATGATGTAGACATTGTAGAGAGTGATATTCTGAGATAATTTGCAATTTGAAGCAAAACAATCCTACTAAGTTTAATGTATATATGATTTTCAATATGGAGATCCAAATTACGAAGAGTATTCTGGATAAACGTTCCAATACCTGTACTGAAAGAAACTAATGATAGTTTTGCCTACTTTAAAGCCATATTGTCAGACAGTGGGTGAAGAAATTCTTGTGAAATGATACATTACAGGGTTTTAAAGCTAATACATTGCCCTTCTCATTTTTTTATTATTTGTGGTTTTTCAGTTATTTAAAAACCACAAACCTCCCCAACCATGCATTGATATGAATAAGAGACTGGAATATGAATAGGAGAGGAACTGAATAGAAAGATGAGTAATAAAAATTAGCAATAACAATAAATGTGTAGCCTTACAGAGCATTTCTTTTTAGATGGGGTCAGTGACCCCCATTTGATAGCTGGAAAGAGTCGGACAAAGAGAGACAAATAATTAAGGAACTATAGAAAATAAATAATGAAGACCAATTGGAAAGTTGCTTAGAATTGGCCATTCTATTACATACTTAACTTTAACTTAAAGGTTAATCATCCCTTTAAAGGCAGAATTGATACAATAGTTGCTTATATTCTACAGATACTGCTGAGAAATGTATCAACTAACGTAGCCCCTAAATGTATCTAATTGTAAGTTTAGAATCTGCTCCTGGATCACGGAGCTGCCAGACAGAGACACAAACAATAAACTTAAATTTTGGAAAAACAATAAAAAATGGATAGCAATTTGAAAAAAATCTTTGTGGTGAACAATCTGAAAACAATTAAACTGAAAATAAGTGTTTGTAAATTAAACAACCCTTTAAGGCTAGGACCATACAGGGGCCAACATCAGCTATCTGAAATATACTGGCAGATTTCAGCCCTACTGCTGGCAGTAGCCTCCTCTATTTTCCGCATTGAATTGACTCAGCCCATACAGACTCATAAGTCTCTGCATTTTGAGCCAAAATCCAATAAAATCAGTTTGCAACAAGCTGATTCAATGCGGCAGGGCTGAAATCAGCCAGTTTATTTCAGCTAGTTGATTTCAGCCTCCATGTGGCTCTAGCCTAAATATTTTTGTTAAAATTAGGTTTAGGAAGAGACTCTACTTAAGTTAATTAGCTTTCCATTTCTCCATTAAATAAAGGAGAACTGTAATTACCATGGAGTAACACAGTTACAGTTTGCAGATTTCACAGCATATGGCATAATAACATCCCCAAACATAAACTTGTTGAGAAGCCTCATGCCAGGCATTTACTCCTTGTGATGTTTAAATAGAAGTACTAGCAGTACTGTATATCTCCAACCCTTCATTTATTCTCATGGGGCGGCTGCTGTAGTGTCATTACTGCATTTCCTATCATTGTTATTGTCACATTGAAAGGCAATTGTGTGAAGATCAACAGCAAATTAGCAGCTGTGTATATCCCTGAAATGTGCTTTCTAATGCATCGTAAGGGCTCTAAAAATAGAGGTCACGGTGCTTGCTGCTTTGGAACAGATCTGCATGAATAAGAAAATATGTATCATTTTGTTCAGAAGCGTTTTCATTCTTAACCCTCAACGGGAATTAAGAGAGAAATATTTTTTTCTGTGAGCCGTTTCACAATTTTGTCTGCTGTCAGAGCAAAATACATATAATTACTTGCTGACTGTGCCACAATTGGAGACTGCAATTCCCTGTTATTTATTGCATCATCACACAACAGCAGGCATCTCCTAATAGCAGCTAAAATAATACAAACCTTTCTGTCTTTTAAAAATGGCTACAGGTGCGACTTAGTCTTTTTTTTTTTTATTTTTTTAAATTTTTTTTATTTTGATATTTCAGGAGAAGGTGCCTTGCACTATGAAACTGTTAATATCTAGTGTGCACAGTATGTTTTCTAGCTGGATATCCTACAAAGAAATTTATAGATGGTGCATTACAAAAAACAATTTCCAATTGGTCTGTGTAGGTTGTTGCATGTTAGCGACTGTGTTCTCAGTGCACTGTACAAATAATGTTTGGTAGTGCAACTTACTGACCGAACTGGCAAGGATCTTTCCATGTAACGATATTAAGGGGCACATTTACTAAGGGTCGAATATTGAGGGTTAATAAACCCACAAAATCGACCCTCTAATTTAATATTCAACCCTCAAAAACAATAAAATTCTTCGAATCAAAGGATTTTTTGCGATCGATCGAAGGATTTTTCTTCGATCTAACAAAGCTTAGAAAAGTGATGGGGAAGGTCCCCATAGGCTAACATTGTACCTCGGTAGGTTTAAACTGCTGAAGTACGTAGTCAAAGATTTTTTTAAAGAGACAGTACTTCGACTATTGAATGGTTGAATAGTCAAACGATTTTTACTTCGAATCGTTCGAGTCGAAGGTCGTAGTAGCCTATTCGATGGTCGAAGTACCCAAAAAAAATACTTCGGAATTCGAAGTTTTTTTCATTCGAATCCTTCACTCGAGCTTAGTAAATGTGCCACTAAATATTTGTGTATTAATATATTTTAATGCTAAATCATTGCTCAGTTTCTGAACTGGGGAACCCCTCACAGTCTGCATATTAATTTTCTACACTTTCAACAAAAAAGATATGGTGGTATGTCTTTCATTTCCCAGGAACATCTGAGTACTGGGGTGTTTTCTGAACAAAGATTTTTATTAAATCAGAATTCAATACTGATTACTGGCAACACCAGATTAGCTTGTTAAGCCTTGAACTTCATAGGCAGGTGTGTCCAATCATGAGAAAAGGTATTTAAGGTGACCAATTGCAAGTTGTGCTTCTGTTTGACTCTCCTCTGAAGAGTAACAGCATGGGATCCTCAAAGCAACTGTCAAAAGATCTGAAAACAAAGATTGTTCAGTATCATAGTTTAGCGGAAGGCTACAAAAAGCTATCTCAGAGGTTTAAACTGTAAGGAATGTAATCAGGAAATGAAAGGCCACGGGCACAGTTGCTGTAAAACCAAGGTCTGGCAAGCCAAGAAAAATACAGGAGCGGCATATGCAGAGGATTGTTAGAATAGTTACAGACAACCCAAAGATCACCTCCAAAAACCTGCAAGAACATCTTGCTGCAGATGGTGTATCTGTACATCGTTCTACAATTCAGCGCAGTTTTGCACTAAGAACATCTGTATGGCAGGGTGATGAGAAAGAAGCACTTTCTGCACTCAAGCCACAAACATCTCTTGTTTTATGCAAAAGCTCATTTACACAAGCCACACATTTTGAAATCGACAAAGGCATTTATGCAGAGGGAGAAGTATTTTTTTTGCTCAGCAGTGTAGGCAGTGCATCTCTGCACTATTCATGGGCTGCTTATTCCTTAAAAAATGCTCCACTGCTAATGGCCCTTCCAAAGCTTGTTGATGAGGCATTTTTTTTAATTAAAGGAGTGGTTCACCCTTAAGTTAAATTTTAGTATGTCATAGAATGGCCAATTCTAAGAAACTTTTCAATTTGTTTATTTTGTATAGTTTTTGAGTTATTTGCCATCTTCTTCTGACTTTTTCCAGCTTTCAAATGGAATCCCCATCTAAAAACAAATGCTCTGTAAGGCTACAAATGTATTGTTATTGCTACTTTTTATTACTCATCTTCCTATTCAGGCCTCTCCTATTCATATTCCAGTCTCTTATTCAAATCAGTGCATGGTTGCTGGGGTAATTAGGACCCTAGCAATGACATTGCTGCTAAATAAAAATTAACTCAAAAACCACAGATAAAATTTAAAACCAATTGCAAATTGTCTCAGAATATCACTCTACATCATACTAACAGTTAATTCAAAGGTGAACAACCCCTTTAACATATATTAAAACGGCAGGGTCTGCTTTCTCTATAGTTATACCAATGTGTAGCACAATAGTCCAGTACTAACTTCAGCATCATCTCACCCATTATCTATCCCACCCTTCCTTCACTACTTCAGTTAATTGGTGACTGAAATGGGGTTTTTTTCGGTGAAATAATATGTGAAATGAAGCCGAGTATATTACAATTATTTATCTCTTGTATTATTTTCTCCTTCCCAGCTGATATCAGTTTTCCTGTCTGTGTGCAGTTTCAGCCTTTCCTAAGACTTATTCTCTGACTGAAGTGCCACGAACATCCTCTTCAATGTACCTGCCATTGTTCACAAAAGCTGCCTATGCACTACTCTTGTTGTTAGTATATCTCTGACTTATCTAACTACTCAGCCTTTGACGTGAATCTATTTTAGAGTAGTCGTCTCCGGCTGCATCTTCAGCATGATTCAGTCATGGAATATCCATTCGGCCTGATTAATAAATTAAACCTCAGTGTTAGACCACTTTGGTTGAAATCTTCCATTTACTTCAGTTAACAAAAGCCCAATCACCAGGCATACTAGCCAACCAGACAGATACTTTCCACTGTGAAACACGCAGCCATCTTTACATTTTTAAACCCATTGGGGCCATTGTTCATATAGCATTATTGTGAAGTTAGTAAGGACTATAAATTGCTGGAAACCCATAACATGGAGGCTACCTTTTGACTGAAATTGGTGGAAAATGACTGAACAGTTCTCAAATTGTATGCCCAACATAATCCTGCAATGCAAGGAATTTACTATAACCAAATTATTGGTGTGATTTCTTATTTCTCTTAAACTGGCCATCAACAGGCAGATTTTGGCAGCAGAGACTACAGCATGTTGGATTGGGACTTCAACAATTTCCTCTCTGATCAAGGCTTGTTCAGATATTTATTAAAAAGGCTGCAAATCTCGCCAGTCAGCAGCTCCTTCAGGACATGGATGTTGCCCACATCAAATGCATCGGCTAATTTGGCCCTAATTGTAGGTCAGGGGCCATACATGGCAAGATCTGGTAATTAGTTTTGCTAGATTCATTTATTTTCCCATGTGTCTCTGGCTTTATGTTGGTAAAATTGGGAGGGCCCAGCAGGGTGGTGGGTTGTTTTCCAAACGGGAGGGAGGTGGCTGTTAGCAGTGTCTAGTGGCACAGTCTGCAGGAACGGGGCCCATTGGGATTTTTCCTGGTATCCAGGTTGGCCTGTCCGACTCTGAATAAAAGCAGCTGCTAGTCAAAGAAAACAAAAACAATCCATTTTTCATAGGATCCACTTTTGTACCTTTGTAATGTACATAAACCGTAATTCAGAACTGGCAACATAAATGTATAGCAGTTTTATTTGCTAGAAAGTTTACAGTTCGCTCCTGCTAACAGTATATAATGCTCACGTAGTAGTGTGTTACCTTGTTAATCGCCCTTTAATGTGTTTTGTGTGCATTGGCTACAGGTGCTGATTTATCATGTGCCAATGTTTACTGAGTGGTAAATAATGCCTGACATTTCCTATTTATCAAATTCTTTATTATTAACCCTTTTTGTTTAATTTTGCAATACATTATGTATTTACATACGTATTATTGTATTTCTATATATGATACTGGTTTGGAATAGTGTTGATATGCTTGCTGTCTGTGTATATTTGGAACACTGTTGAATAGAAATGTACAATAATTAAGGATTCCTTAATACAGGTTTGTCTGTGGTTTGGAGTTGTCACGGCGTACTGTTCCATCAAGGACACAGGCAGAATGTGAAATCCCCCCCCTCACCAGTCAAGTGGTGGTTTATCATACCCCACCATATAAATCTTTCTGTGTTCCCTTTCTGATTCAAATAAAAGCTTTCCACTTCAGTGATTCCTATGAGCTGTTTAACAGGGGATTTGTCTGAACTGTGACCTTATTGTTGGTCTTGAATGTCAGGTTTCCTGGAGGCAGCATGCATTACAAGTATGAGAAATTAACCAAGGGTAGAAAGAGAAACATCTATCCTCAGTCGCAGAATTTCTGCTTGCACTTATCGTGTTAGAAAATCTTGTGATAAGCAAAGTTTGTTGCTCATTTCAAAAGAAAATATGCCCTTATAAATTTTTGGCTTACGTTTATTTTGTGTAAATAAAACAAGGCTTGCACAGATTCCAACATCCAGGCCTATGATTAAGTGCTATGAGGGCACGAAATGCATCAGGCTTTTCTTTTTGAATAAATGCATTTTTTTATTTGGCCTTGATGTTGTCCGATAGTAGTGCTTCTTGAGCAGAATCGTATACTAAAATCGACTTTTTAAAAAAAAAAAAAAAAAAAGGTAACTAAACCCTACAAATTAATATGGCTAAAAATTCCATATTTTTTATAAGCATAAAGGTTATATACAGGTTATATACTATAGTAGTAATGATCCAGACCAGTTGTCGCAGGAGTTTTCCATCTTGGATTCCATTAGGAGTGTCAATGACACTGCACATGCTCAGTGAGGTTTGAGCAGCAGAAAATGAGGTTTGCCTGATATGAAGCTGATGCTACAGGCCCCATTGTTAAATCCTGATAAAAGCGCTGGTTTCTGAGCTGCCATGTACCGATAATTTACTAATCCACCTCTGCCTTGTATTATGAAATGATATATATGATGTAGATTCAGTATATTGTGGATCAGTCCCTAAGCCCAGTAAGTGATAGCAGCACAGAGCATGTGCAGTGAATCAAAAGAAAAGGAGATTGGGGGATGTTTGTGGGTACAGATCTTTCCTGCTAAAGGGCTGTGGGTGCCTTAGGCTGGTGCAGAAGCTCACAACATAATGTGCAGCATTTCTGCCCTAGTTAAAAGATTTAGTTCTCATTTAAAGACGTGCAGTCCCACTAACGTCATTAACCCATTGGTATTGGTACTAAAACCTCACCCCCGTCTAAGCATTTCCTGTCTTTGAGTTCAAGCCCCACCTTTCTCAAATCTTTCCTAAGCAGAAGAACATCAGAGCAGCCTCTTTCTCCTGACAACTTCCTTGACTACTTGGTGGTCAGAATGGCCACAAAACGACCAGCAGGTGGTAGGTACTGTTAGAACAAATTTTATTCATATTAACAGTGCATGTATCCCTTGATATCTTGGAAGTAAAAAAAAAAGTAAAAGTGCTTAGAATAGCACCCTCGTCAATTTTACATTCACTTATTTTTAAGGTTTACTTAGACTTAGAAGAACAAACACCATTTTATTTTTAATTGTCGAAATTTTATATGAGGCAAGTTTCTCTAGTGCCCTCAGAGTTTTGCTCTGATAAGCTTCTGCCACTTTTATCGCTCATTCTGCATCCCATTCATGGTAACACATTTTAGCTGCTCTGGCCACTGTCAGACAAAATACTCTGTATGGCACAGCCCTAATGGCTAATACTGCTAGCACTGGTGGTTGTTAAAATGCTCTTAGGTGAAGAACCAGCTGTGTGTGCTGCGTCAGGCATTTTCAATTGTCATAAAAAGGAGGGCGTATCGGTGGTTTCTGGAGTTTCTATACCAACTACCTCCAGACACTCAGAATGAGCTTGTTCGTAATACTGTATAGGCTAAATGTATAGGTATTAGGTTCTATAAAATTCTCTCATGCACCACCTAGTGTTCAATAGTCATTTTTAAAACATTTATTGGTTCCAAGTTAAATTGATAAATAGTGGAATGTATTATTTGCAGTTTAATATAGTATTGGAACCTATAGCATAAAAATCATGACAGAATCCATTTAAGAAGGCATAAGGGTGTATTTGCACAAACATTCCTATTTTATATAATATTTTTACTTATACAGTAGAGTAGGCGCTGCCAGTTTGCTTTTCAGTTTCTGTGGACACCAGAAATTCAGCTTAAGTAGAGGTTTCTTTTACATCCATCGTAACATTTAGGGTTGCCACCTTTCCCCAATGTGAGTTCTGGGCGGTGGTCGGCCAATGACGTCATGGGGGTGGGAAGATATTGCTGTGGCCAGGACAGTGACGTTGCACGGCAGGTTAGTGGGATGAGTTATGTCTTGGCAATTGGCTAATCCCCATGTCAATGTTAGGGGATCCTGCCCGGTTTTCCAAATTGGAAAACCCGGACACCCCTTCCTAAAACCAGGGTGTCCAGGTCAGGTGGCAGCCCTAATAACATTGTCTTTGCATGCAATTTTAATTTTGCAATACAAGTATTTGCCCAGTGTATTTACTTTCCTGTAAAGATGAAGCTTTGCATATTCTTTTCTGCTGATTAAGGGCCAACTTACAATATACAGTATATATAGAATATTAGAATCGCAATACAAGGCTATTTAGTAAATCGGATTTATATTAAATGGCAGCTCATCCTGCATCAGAATTTAATAATCAGCCCTGCAGCCTCTTCTTCTATGACAAATTAATCTAGTTTTCTGCTTGATGACTTTGACCCCCCCCCCCCCCCCGCAACCTTAGCCTTTCAGCAGCCTTGGACCACTTTGACATCCTGTATGATATATGGTTTCTGCATCTCTGGGCTGGCACAGTAAGTTCAGGTTATAAAATTCTAGCCATATTGAATTAGGCTTTTTTTTAGGTATTATACGTGCCAGTTATCAGCCCCTGTGGGCTGATAATCTTCATCCTCTGTAGTTCAGAACAGGGCATTACCTATGTTGTATGCACTGTGCTAAGCGGTGCTATGCATAATAGGAGTGGTTTTGTCATTGTACTTACACAAAACACAAGTTTTCCGATAAGTCCGTAATTATTTTCCAAGTTAAAATATGTAAAGAGACAATACCGACAGTTGGAAATTGAAGGAACAGAGGGAGTAAAAAAATCTGCTGAAATGTAGGAAGTCCCAGGTGGCTTATGTTGACACAAATCTTTATACACCGAATACTAATATGTACTAACATTTCACTGTTAATTTATACCACAGACTGCTGCTGAGTGTTAAGCTTGTATATCCAATAGCTTTCACTGCAAAGCTGTGTAAATCTTTTTTCCTTCTGTAGAATATCCACAGGGATAATTACTAATCCCAAAAGTGGAAAAAGCACTTGAATTATTATTGTGAATTATTAAATTTTGAATTGCCCTCTGTGAGGGCATAGATCATTTCATAAGAAAGAAAATACACTCCGAAAACATACGGTAATAATAATAATGTGTGTAAGGGTATTTTATGCACAACTTTGTTTCATTGATTTTTGTTTTAGTTTGCCTACATAGCTACTGTATATCTACATGCATCACATAATCTATATTTTGCCAAAAGTGAATATGTGGCAAATACTAAAGCATGTAGGTTTTTATTTCAAGTTTTATAGTATCCTCAAAAATGAAACAATTTGATGTACAACATGATGTAATCCAGTGGTATGTGTGAAAAACTGCAAGGCCACTGAGAAGAAAAGTATTCGAACATATCAATGGTATACTATATACAATATTAAAACTGACTCCGCAACATGAACGGAACGGATAGGGCAGCTCATTCCTGCAATCCTAGGGGCCTATTCAAATTTCTTCCCCCCCCCCCGAATCTCTAAGAATTCCTGATTTTACTATTTTTCTTAAAAATCGAGATTCATGTGAAAAGTGTAAAAAAATAAAAAAATTACTACAAAAATTCACCTTGTAAAGTTGTTGAGGTCCTATAAAAGTCAGTGGGAGCTGCGCTGATCCTGTTTTATCAATTCTGGGTTTTAGTTTTTTCTAAAAATTTTTCTAGGAATTTTTAGAGCCTGGCACCTTTTATGTTCAAGCTCTTTAAAAAATATTTAAATATCTTTGAATATTTTTATTTATTATTGATCTACATATTAAATGGAACCCAAATTATTTTCTTCATTAAAACATCCACACCTGTTTATGAAGTTCTTTTAAATATCTTAGCTGTCAATCCAGTATTACCTGCCCCATCGCTATGCCTCAATCACTTTCCATTCAGCATCCATTCCTATATGTCACTGCTCTTCTTGCATTCCCCCTCCTTCCTCCAGCTCTCTAATTGTGTTCGGCACTGCGCATGAGGTCCCTCATTCTGGTGCATACACAAGATTTTGGGGAAATACTCAATTTTTCTTAAATTACAGTGTTCAAAAAATGGCACGGCCTGCTGCTTGATTGTATAATTCCAAGACTAAATGAAGCCAAATTTAAATAATAAACATAATGTATGGAAAATTTATTTTGTTCAACTAACATGGCAGAAAGAATTTGGAATTATTTATTGGGATAACCGTTCCCCTTTAATTTGGACATATTAAGCCTTAAGATGGCCATAGATGCACCAATATTTGGTTGGTGTATAATGGGAAACGAGCCGACCAATATTGGTCAGCTAGTCAATAGGGCTGGCCAGTAAATTTTGATTGGCAGCCTCTGAAGGCACTTGAACACTGGCCACTGTTAGTGCTGAATTGACGGGTACAGGTAGAATTCTATTGTTTCTACCTGTATATCTGACGATTGTATTGAAAATGAATATACGGAGCGGAGATCTACTTTAGATTACCTGCTTTCACATTTTTTTCAGGCTGATCTCCGCTTTGCTCTGTATATCCACACACAGGCGGATACTGTTATATTGAATATAGTGCTGATTTCAGCGTATACTCTACTCTCTGCCTCATTAATGTTCATTAGGTGTAGAGAAGCATAGCAACCACTTGTATGCCCTCAGCATTAAGGCAAATTATAATTGAACATAAAGGCTCCAGAGCCTAAACTCACAAGGACTGCCATGACCCACGTGCATAATTAACTGGGACAATACCGACCCCCTGTTATAAAGACAAAACTTTTCTTGTATAACCCCCAATTCCTGGCTGTTGCCCCTAAACCTTCTGATGTCATCCCACCCCCCCAGCATTATCTGTCCTGCCCCCATAATGTCACATTCCGGACAGCTGTTCTGAGATATACATATGGAAGTGCCTTAGGCACATTGATACAAAATGCAAGTATAGTTACTGCTTTAGCAAACCGGTTAATTCATTGGACTCTATGGAAGGAGCAAAATGTATTATCCATTGTACATCACAATCATTTCATTCACATCAGTCCGTGCCCAAGTGGAGCTTACAGTAGAAGGTCTCTATCACATAACATACATTGATATATTTTAGCAGCAGACAATTAACCTTCCTGTATGTTTTATTTGGTTTGTGGGAGGAAAGTTGAGTAGGCCACTCGTCTTCCAGCTCATTGGGTATCAAAGTGCTCTCATTTTTCCATTGATTTAAATGGTAATTGCCTGGGCCCTACAGTGCACTTGTCTCTGCATCATTACAATTCTCCTTTCTGAAAACAAATATATGGCTCATTTAGTTTCATACATTTACTGCAGCAATTCCTGAACTCTCTATACTGTATAAATATACACATGATTCTTCAGAGGTTTCTCTCTATATCGATTGTGCAGTCAATTTACTGCCAGTGAGATTGCAAATACATGCACTGCCTGGAATAAGAGGAAATGGGCTATACACATATTTCACTATAGCAACTTCTTTGTGGGATAAAATGACAATATAATGCTATGATAAATAATACTTCTAGCTAGTGTATATTTGCCATTTGTCCTGGTGCATGATTGGGAAAATTCCAATAGAAACAATAGCGTAGAATGGAAATAGCTTCAGCCTGTGTTCACCAGGAAAGCAGTACTTCACACTGGATATGGGCACAGTGTTGTGAATACAAATGCACAGCGTTTAAAACTTTCATAACCGTCAACTAGTTTAAGCACATGGACACAGCTCAGCGTCTGGGGTGATGGGTATGGACCTACAATTATTTTCTGCCTTCTCAGCATGTGACAAGGCTGCCAGGTTCAAAATATTGAACTTTGCCTTAATTGCTTGACAGTTGAAAGGACACTGCAGATGTTTTTTTGGGAGTAGATGGGGAAACTACATAACCAACTTACTGTATGTGTGTCTTTGCATTTTCACATAACCCTGTAGTACATGGTACTTTACCACGGACAACAATAAGCCACCCTCTGTAACTGTAAGGTCCCTATTTAAGATTGCTTTTTTTAAAGGGATTTTATCATGATTTTTATGATGTAGTTTTATTTCTAAATTACACTGCTTACACTGCAAATAATTCACTCTACAATATAAAATGTTATTCCTGAACCAGCAAGTGTGTTTTTTTTTTGTTGTAATATTGGTGTGTAGGCAGCCATCTCAGGTCATTTTGCTTGGTCATGTGCTTTCAGAAAGAGTCAGCACTTTAGGGTGGAACTGCTTTCTGGCAGGCTGTTGTTTCTCCTATTCAATGTAACTGACTGTGTTGCAGAGGGACCTGGATTTTACTATTGAGTGCTGTTCTTCGATCTACCAGACGGCTGTTATCTTGTGTTAGGGAGCTGCTATCTGGTTACCTTCCCATTGTTCTGTTATTAGGCTGCTGGGGGGGTTGGAGGGGGATGATATCACTCCTACTTGCAGTAAAGAGTGGGTCACATGACTGGGGGCAGCTGGGAAACTGGCAATATGTCTAGCCCCATGTCAGATTTCAAAATTAAACAGACCGAGGCAGCTTATTGGCCCAGCATGTATGGCCATCTGACGGGCTTTCCCGTTCGATAACTGCCCGAAAGTTTGCCACAGTTAAAAATCTCATCTGATCGCGGCCGTATATATATTCGTTGATGCGATCCGGCCGCCCGTATTGGCTACATTATGATCAGATTGTTGGGCCTTAGGGCCCACGCTCGGATCAGCCCAATATCGGCCACCTCAATGTGGGCATATTGGGGAGAGATCCTCTCATTTGGCGAAATCGCCAAACTAGCTGATCTCTACGTGTATGGCCACCTTAAGTCTTTTACTGCCAACATGAATGAGGAAACTCTTCAAGTTTGGGTCTAAATCAGTAACTAAAGCTGGCCATAGACATGCAACCATCCGTTCAGATTAACGTAAGTAGTAAAAAGTACAGACTTATGTTCTGGCCATGAAATGATAGACCGCAATCGTAAAAGTTAGGTCTGGCAGTTAGTAGTGACAGTCACCCATTGATATCGTCAGATATCATCAACACACGCAGGAATATTATCGTTAGCCGACAGAAACCTGTTTAACGTTCAATCACCATGGTATGAAAAATGTCGGGACAATTCACACGGTCTGAAGTTAGTACGTCTATGCCCATCTTACATCTATGTTATTATGGCTTTAATTGTATTAATTATATAAACTACTAACATACATTAAACCTGATAAACACATACCTCCAAAATGTTCTGTGAGATAGTGCCGATTTTGACAGCTCAGCCTGCTGTCCTGGATTTTTATTAAAAAGTCAGTTTCTCTTTGATTTCCTGCACTAAAAAATATACAAAGTTTCTGAAACATAATTAAATGGGAACTCCGGCTTCCAAACTATAATTTGATAAAGAGGCCCACATAACACAGAAACCCCTAATATACCCATCACAGTTAGCTGTTTCTTCAAAAAGTATAAATAAATAACACTTTCTATGCTGAGATCCAGCTGTTTCACAGTTCTTCTCTTTCTGCATCTTTGAAATCCTTGCAGGGAAGCAGGGACTAAACACTAATGTTACAAATTGTAACGACTTCTCCACAGCTTACAGACAGCATGCAGGAACTACATAACCCACAATGCATTGCACTGTGATTTTCTGTTCATTATTAAAGATCATGTGTGCAGGGAATTACTCTTTACTGCAAGTAGGAGTGATATCATCCCCCTCCAACCCCCCCAGCAGCCTAATAACAGAACAATGGGAAGGTAACCAGATAGTAGCTCCCTAACACAAGCTGTTGATACAAAGTAACAGTAGTCAGCCAGCTCAGCAAAGTTGTCAGAGAGATCAGCAGAGAGCAGGGGGCTAGGCTTAGGGAACTGTCAGGAACCATTAAAAAGCATGACAAGTCTGCATATTTTTTAATTAATGTATATTGCAAAGTTGCTTGAAATTGTTTTCTTTTCAAAAAGCTTGTTCTGTTTTTGTGGAGTTCCCCTTTAAAATAAGAGGCTTTTTGGCAGACAGCTCAGAACACTGAGCACCTGCACTTAGATACATTTGTAACAATTTAAAATAAGCAAAGATACAACTGTAACTTTTTTTAGATAAACAAGTCTTTTGGGAGAACTGTGACTCACAGCTTAAAGTACTATTTCACTTTCATTAGCAAAAAAAAGTGTTCAAACTTTCCTAATCTGTAAAATGGACATGGTAATTGGGGGTGTGGCCATAAAATGGGTATGGTCAATACATTTCGGCATGCTACATGCAGCAGATTTGTTTTGTCCCTCTTTACCATTTTCAAATGGGAGGTATGTAAAAAAAAAAAAAAAAAAAAATGGAAACCGAATATAATTAGTGATGGTTGAATCTGACTTGTTTCACTTAGCTGAAGCATTCATCAAATGCATTGAAGTCTATGGGTGGCAAATTTTATTTTTGATGCATAACACTTTTTTTACCCATCTATGGGCATATCTTTCGTAGCTAAACCTGGTGAAAAATTTTGCTCCTAACTAGTTATAATTGCTCAGCTGGACTTCACACTAGTGAAACAACTATGTACTGGATTTTTTTTACAGCGGGAGAATTACTCTATTATGGCCATTCTCTAAGAAAGGGGACAATTTAACATTTTAACACTTCAAATTTAAATTTATTTGCAGTTGGTACTTTTTTTTATTTTTTACTCCAGGTACTCTAGGGGGCACATTTACAAAGCTCGAGTGAAGGATTCGAATAAGAAAAACTTCGAATTTCGAAGTGTTTTTTGGGCTACTTCGACCATCGAATGGGCTACTTCGACCTTCGACTACTACTTCGACTTCGAATCGAACGATTCGAACTAAAAATCGTTCGACTATTCGACCATTCGATAATCGAAGTACTGTCTCTTTAAGAAAAACTTCGACCCCCTACTTCAGCAGCTAAAAGCTACCGAAGTCAATGTTAGCCTATGGGGAAGGTCCCCATAGGCTTGCCAGCGTTTTTTTGATCGAAGGATATTCCTTCGATCGTTGTATTAAAATCCTTAGAATCGTTCGATTCGAAGGATTTAATCGTTCGATCGAACGAATAATCCTTCGATCGTTCGATCGTAGGATTAGCGCTAAATCGTTCGACTTCGATATTCGAAGTCGAACGATTTTAGTTCCTAGTCGAATATCGAGGGTTAATTAACCCTCGATATTCGACCCTTAGTAAATCTGCCCCTAAATTTCTTCTGACGTCACAGTAAAACCCTGCTCCAGCTAAATAAGTCATAAAGTAATATAATACATAGACATATGTGCCATCGCATTAGAGTCCTGCAGCGGGTGTGGGTACCTGCGGGTTACCCACAAAAACCTGCGGTAGCCTGCGGGCTGCGGGTAGAAGTTCCGGGTGCGGGTATAGAGGCGGTTCTGCAGGTTTGCGGGTTGGGCCGCAGGTCTTCTCAATAGCGATTTTTACTCCTTTTTTCTGATCACGCCTACATCCGATGATGTCACTTCCGGTTTACGACAGTATTTCCTGTTTTACTCCTTTATTTGTGATCATGCCTACTTCCGATGATGTCACCTCTGGTTTACAATGACAGCACTTCACGATTCTTGATGGTCAGCGGTCCGGGTTGCGCTTAAGGTACTTGCGGGTCGGGTAGCGGGTCCAAGCGGGTAAGAATATGGGTCTGGGTTCCAAAGAATGGACCTGCGCAGGACTCTACATCACATAATCCTAAATAGAAAATTGCTATTTGAATTACTATGGCCCATCCCCTATCTCGTGCAAACGCAAGTACGCAAACGATGGGCACACATATACACTAATCAACATCAGTCACTGGGCTCTGTCTTTTACTATATTGCTTCCTGTTACAATAAGCGCTAAATTATTTTTTCTTTAACAACTACTTTAGTCACAGCTCAGCTATAATATTTCTGCATTTGGTTTTCATTTTTTATTATTTGTGGTTTTCAGGTTATTGAGCTTTTTATTCAACAGGTCTCAAGTTGGCAGTTTAAGCAATCTGGATGCTAGTGTCCAAAATACCTTAGCACCCAGGCATTGATTTGATAGGAGACTGGAATATGAATAGGTGAGGGCCTGGAAAGAAAGATGAATAATAAAAAGTAGCAATAACAATACATTCGTAGCCTTGCAGTGCATTTGTTTTTAGATGGGGTAAGTGACCCCCATTTGAAAGCTGGAAAGAATTAGAAGAGGTCAAATCATTAAACAACTATTAGAAAATATGGAAAAAATGGCCAATTGAAAAGTTCCTTAAGCCATTCTATTAGATACTAAAACATAAATTTAATAACCCAGCCCTTTGATTGCATTTCGTGATTCTGTCCACTTATCCCCCACTGTGCCTATTTCTCAATATCCCATCATGCACTAGTAGCATTGTTCTGCAATATTGGACACGTATACTCTTACAACAATAGGTTGAGTCACTGGAAATGTCTTTCTGTTCTTTATTAGAAACATAATATCTACAGTCTTGATGCTGAGGGAAGTAGCATCTTACATATTAAGTGTTCCTGTTATGGCAGCCAGTAATGTGGTGCGAGTGTATGTAAAAGTCCCACAAATGCTCATTGTCTATCTAGAAAGTAGCAGGGCTATTTGTGCAACTTAATTTTGGAGTGTGTTTTTCAGTATGAAATAAACCTGAGAGATGTGTTTGCCACCAAAATGGATTTATGCAGTTTAGTCACTATCAAGTACAAGGTACTTTGGGCTCTTGGGAAGAATCCAACTGATTTGGACCAGCTCAGCTTTTTTTCAGCATGATCATTGTGTCCTTCCTTTGCTTATTTCCAGGGTCTGTCAATCTCCTTGCTCTCAGCATTGCTAGTTATAAAAAAAACATGTTCCAGCTTATACTTTTTTTCTTTTTCTTCTTTTCCATAAATCTAAAGCTGCAGTGAGATAAAGCATTGCCTTTGGTTGCTGATGTTTTTGTCTTGTGTTTATTTGCATATATGTTTTATCTTGTGAAAGTGAGTAACCGCACCAAGAAAACTATATCTTTTTGTTACAGTGCTGGTCCAAAGGGAGACAACATTTATGAATGGAGATCTACTATCCTTGGTCCACCAGGATCAGTATATGAGGGTGGTGTTTTCTTCTTGGATATCACATTCACACCTGAATACCCATTTAAGCCACCAAAAGTAAGTATGCTGATTTTGCTTTCTGACAGTTGTGTTGACTTCTATAGGACCTCGACAGCTTTTATCTGACAGATTTTAGTATTGGGAGTTTTTCATGGTTTTTACATTTTAATAAATCTAAATTTTTAGAATTTTTTTTAAAAACACGTTTTTATAGAAAATATAGGAATTAGAATTTTAGTAAAATTTTAACTGTAAATTAACAAAAAAGTTGAGTCCTAGCATATACCTAAGCTAAATATGTTCAAACTCATTTTTTTTTTAACTTTACTATATTACCGTACCTAATAGGGTATCTACTTTTTATTTCTATAAAAACATGCCAATTAAGGTTGCCACCTGGCGGGTCTTGACCTGGACAGCCCTTCAAAAAACTGGACAGGATTTACTATGATTGACATGACGATCATCATAGCTCTGCCCTTGATGTCATGGCCCGCCCCCTGCCGTTTCATGGCCCTGCCCCCTTTAGTCAAGCTCTGCCCCATTACGTTGCCGCTCATCCCCCATTATGTCACAGCTCCGCCCCCTGTCGGGAGTTCCAACGGACAGAAGGTGGCCTTAACCCTAATGCCAAGTTGTGTTTTAGTACAGGTAGTGTTTTGCAGTTTAAAGCTGGCCATAGACGAAAAGATCCGATCGTAAGAATCAACGTACAATCAGACTTTCCCATCTCCCGACCCTCCACTAACCATAAAGATCAAAGTCTTACCATTCCGATCAAATAAAGTAGTAAAAGAACAGATCAGCCAATGTACTACCTCTGAAAGCATACGCACGCTAGTTATTTCTGACAAAGCTAGTGACAGTCGGCAGGTGACAGAAATTTTCTAACCTGTCCGATCGACCAAACGACCGATCTCCGCCGGACTCTCCACACACAGTCCGAAAATCGTACGAATCCACGATTCGTACGATCGGATCGTTGAGTCTATGGCCAGCTTAAGAGACAAGTCAGTCTAAAAAGGTTATAACTGACTGCACATCCAGTTTGAATGCCGTAATCATTGTAGAAAGTGTAATTTGTGTAATCTTATCAGCATCAGGTCTGTTAGTTGCCTTGCAATGTATTAACAATATATGCATAGAGAAGCTTAATGTTGACAATCAATATATCAGTTAAACACACATATAAACACATGCATTTAGTTTACTTAAAGGAGAAACAAACCCTTGAAAAAAAACCCTACCCTACATAGACCCTCCTCCCCACCAGCCTAGCTGACCTCCCCCCCACCCCGGGCAAATGCCCCTAACTCTTTACTTACCCCTCCATGCAGATTCTGTCCAGCGGAGTTCACGGGCGCCATCTTCAGGCGCTTCGGTAATCTTCGGAATGAGACCAGCGCTTAGGCAATTTTCGCAAGTTCATGCAGTTTTCGCTAAACAGAAAATTGCTCCAACTGCACCTGCGCCAATTCCCGGTCTCATTCCAAAGATTACCGGAGAGAAAAAGATGGATCCCATGAACTCTGCTGGACAGAATCTGCACGGAGGGGTAAGTAAAAAGATAGGGGCATTTCCCCGGGGTAGCAGCTAGGCTGAGGGAAGGAGGGGGTCTATGTAGGGTAGGGGGTAGGGTTTTTTTTAAGGGGTTGTTTCCCCTTTAAGTGACCCTTGTGTTTTGTGTTGTGTTAAAATTAAAAGGATACTGTCATGGGAAAAAAAATTCAAAATGAATCCGTTAATAGTGCTGCTCCAGCAGAATTCTGCACTGAAACAGATTATTTTATATTCAATTTTGAAATCTGACATGGGGCTAAACATTGTCAATTTCCCAGCTCTGATATTACACTCCATTAACCTAAGGGAAGCCTTCTGGATTCTAAAACTTGAAACCAGAACGCCAAAAGGCTTGAATACAAGACATGATATCACCTACCTATACTGATATATGTGGAATATAGGTTATATCATTTGAGTATTTATATAAATATCTACTGATCCAGTTTGAGTTATAGGACAACCCATTAGGACACCTGGCTTTGTCCATGTAATAACCATATAAACTAATGGAAGACTAACCCATCTTCTTCATTAGAATCTGACTATGTTAATTCTCCTTCCTTATATACGCATATATGTGTGCACATACCAATTTATGTGCATTTTTAACTGCAATAATCCAGACAACCAATAGAGATCGCTGGAGACCTATTGTATATAAAGCAAATTCTCGATTCACTTTGTAAACCTATGATTAGGGGAAGGTGTTCCCGAAACGCGTAAGGCCTATGCATTTTTACAGTGCCCAGCAATAAAATACCTGTTTTTTATCGGAGTGCCGCCCATCTGTTCGTGTATACGCTCTGATAAACTTCAATCACTCTTTACTGCAAGTTAAGGTGGCCATAGACGCACAGATAATATCGTACGAAACGGATTTTTGTCCGATATGCGGTGCATGTATGGTGGAAAAAGAGCCGACCGATATCGGCAGAAGACTTGGATCGGTTGGCTCGTCGATCGGGCTGGACGGAAAATTTTGATCGGGTGCATTTGAAGGGAACCAAACATCGCCCATTGTTAGTGGTGAATCGTCAGGTACAGGTAGAATTCTATTGTTTCTTCCCGTATATCTACCTGTATATCTGACGATTCAGCTTTTTTAAAAGAAATTTCACTGTTGGATGACTGGGCTCATATTGATTCATATATCACTGTGTACTTTACCATTTAATTGTGCAGCACTGTATGTAATTTTCCATATTGACAATTGTCTGCATCATTTTAGGTACTAATTAAAGTAATGTGGTACACTTATAGATGGATTCCAACTGAACATTATAGCAAAAAAAAAACAAAAAAAAACCTCATAATTTGTCATTAAGACGTTTCTTACAAAATTTGGAAAAATTTAAAGGAACTCGTGTGGCCCCTGGGCCATTATTTGTACTAATATGCAGAGGCACATTTATCATGGGTAAGATTTCAAATTCATGTGAGTTTTTTGAAGACTCCCATAAACTCCCATAAATTCGAAAAAGACTAGTTGAAATGTATTTATAAAATCAAATTTTTCCAACTTGGACGAATTCAAACTCACAACTTTTCAATGAGAAAAACTCACATGTCAGGAAGGCTGCAAACATCTCCAAATTGATCCCTGGACCTCTCCCATTGACTTATACAGTAATTTGGCAGGTTTTAGGTGGCGAATAGTCAAATTCTAATTCTTAAAGGGCCAGAATATGATCAATCTCAAATTGAATTAACATTTTTTTAAAAAAAACTCAAATCGAGTTTGGGTAACTCCCCAGTCGAATTTGAGAGTTTCAACAATAAAAAAATTTGACCCGTAATAAATCTGCCACACGGTGTCTCTTCCGATATTGTAATGAGCATGTGGCTTCCAGGCTAATTAAATTTGAACCTGCTACGGAGAACACTTCTGGGGTGGGGCCAGCTGCATGTCCTCACCCATGCCGTGTAGTTAAGTTTATGAATGGAAATATCTTTTATTTGGAAAACCCCAGTTCCCAAGCTTTCTGGATATTCTATTGCATACATACTGTGTATGTATATAGCACATTACCATACTACTTTGCATATTCCCTTTTATATTTTTATACAGAAATACAGTGTACCAGAATAATGTGGTAACGTTTTTTTAATGTTTTCCGTTTTTATGGGCATTTCAGACCTGTAGTTATTCTGAACATCCACAAGAGGTCAGAAAACCATTCATGATTTTTCTGTATATTGCAATAAACAGAACATATACACCAAGCAGTAATGTACTCTCTTACATAGTATGTATAATTCTACCACAGCTTTAAATTTTCACCATGGCAAAGCAGCTGTAGGTCTGGAGAAATAGAGAACGAAATGCACATTATTATTATGAATGAATTGCGCCTTTTGTAGAAGAGTATATTCAGCTCTTTGATTTAAATATGTGTTTCCTCTACTCCCAATTAGGTGACATTTCGGACGAGAATTTACCACTGTAACATAAACAGCCAGGGAGTGATCTGTCTCGACATCCTGAAAGATAACTGGAGCCCAGCACTCACAATTTCCAAAGTCCTCCTGTCTATCTGCTCTTTGCTCACAGACTGCAACCCTGGTAGGATCCCACCTTCCCACTTTAATTTTACAGTCAAACCTCAATTATACATTTTCTATGATTTTAAGTTCTTCCTTTTTTACACCAGTTTTTGTGATCCTGTCAGCATTTGGCTGCTTTTAAAATTTTCCTGGATTTTACACCATTTTTATGGTCACCTGAAAAATATGTCCAAAGCATCTTTTAGAACAGTGATCACCAACCAGTGGCTCTCGAGCAACGTGTTGCACACCAACCTATAACGTGTTGCTCCCAGTTGCCCATGAAGCAGGCGCTTATTATTTAATTGCTGGCTTAAAGAAAAGTATTCATTGTATTGGCTGCCAGTCCACATAGGCGCCCATATCTGACGTCCACAAGAGCTTTTTGCCTGCTTGCGTTGTTCTCCAGCTTTATTTTTACATTTGATTGTGGCTAATGGGTAAATAACATTGGGGATCCCCACTTTAGACAAATGGCACAAGGGGAGGGGTGCTTTGACATGACTCAAATGTCTGTCCTTGCTTGGAAGACTGAATGACAACGGATGCACACGGAACATCCGCACCAAAATACTCCCTAGAGACAGGCCTGCCGAAATCCACCTGTTACCACTCTTAAGCTGGCCATATACGTTCACTACAACGAGCTGTCGGTTAGCAATCGTTTGTTTTAATGTAACAATCTAAAACTAACCATTCATATTTAAATTGTTGAAATAAAGTAGGAAAAATATCAAATCTCTTTCCCAACAGAAATTTTCGAACCTGTCAGATCGAATAAACAACCAATCGCCATGGTACATAAGTTGCCGGGGTGATTACACAAGGTGGTCCAAAAATCATACGCACGACTATATGCTTTCAGTTCTGCAGTATTCAGAATGATGACACGTGGAAAGAGGTGTTTTGTCTGCCACTGTTCTGGGTAAATAGTGTATGCAAAATAAAACATGTTTCTAATATAGTTAGTTAGGCCAAAAATGTAATGTATAAAGGTTGGAATGACTGGATGTCTAACATAACATACGTATGTTAACAGAACACAACTTCCTGTTTTGCTGCTCTCTTGATTTCCTCTGATTGGTTACCAGGCAGTAACCAATCAGAGACTTGAGGGGGGCCACACGGGTCATAACCGTTGCTTTTGAACCTGAGCTGAATGCTGAGGATCAATTGCAAACAGTTATGTCCCATGTGGGGCCCCCTTCAAGTCGCTAACTAACTCCGAGTTAGAGAGCTGAAAAGCAGGAAGTTCTGTTCTGTTTTGTTAGACATCCAGTCACTCCAGCCTTTATAGATTACAATTTAGTATAATAATAATAATAATATATTAGAAACATTTTTTTATTTTGCACAGCCTATATTTACCCAGGTTTTATTTTTACACTTCCTTTAAGGCTAGGGCCACAAGGGGCCGAAATCAGTCTGCTGAAATCCGCAGGCTGATTTCAGCCCCTCACTGTGAGTAGGATCCTCTTATTCTTTCCCATTTGTAACCCTTGAACGTAAAATAACACTTTTAAAGCTTATTATACTAGAAACAAGTCCACTAGTAAGTTCTCTAGGTGTTTGGAATAGTATTTTGCACACAGAGTAAGGTACATTTTTCTACTGAATATTTTCTTTGTGGAAAATGGGAGACTTCCTCAACTCGCTTGTCATCAACCGGAAGAATACTGGTGAATATATACTTGTTAAAATGTACTAAATAGGAAATGACTAGATGCATATAGATCAGAACAAAACGTAAAAAAAAAAAAAAGTTTCAAAAACTTTTCTTTTTCTTTGTTTATAGCGGACCCTCTTGTTGGAAGTATCGCCACTCAGTACACGACCAACAGAGCGGAACATGACAAAATGGCCAGACAGTGGACCAAGAGATACGCAACATAGACCCCAGCCTTCCCTCAAACACGGCTGTTTGTCTGACAGAGAGAGCTGCTTGTTCATTTGAAGGGGAAATGGAGGGTGGGAGCTGGTAAAGAATTTCTATAACAGATTTTATTCAGCCTTTTATTTCCAGAGTTTTGTTATTGTAATTTAAGGTATCTTTCTGCAGCAGCTGCTTAGACTGAGCAGGGACATCTTTGTAATTCAAGAACTATTTGTCTTCTAATGAAGTAATAAGAAGGCAGATGTTTGGAAGAGATGGGCAAACAAGAAATGTACCTTGTGCAGTGAGTGACACTGCATATAAATGTAGGCATTTGTGTAAAGTCCTTGTAAAGTATTGAATTGAATGGAGTTTATTTTGAACCTTATTTGTGTGTATGTAAAAGAGGGCTATAGACTGAGACCAGCATAACCCTGTCTCTACCAAAGAGCTCTGCAGTGGGGATTGTGAATGTCATTCCCTGGCATAGGATATGAATGTCTGGTTTGTCTTGTGTATTAAGAATCCCTAAATACACTTTATATATATATTTTATCCTTTTGTATGTGTGTGTATTAATCTGAAGCGTTAAGTTAACAGGACCTGTTAGGATATACATTAAGCTGTTTAACTGTAAAGGTGGTTAATAATTACTCTGTGGATTTCTTATATGTTTCAGACTTCCGTCTGCATTTGTTACTGTGCTAATAAAAGTGAAAAAAATACAAAGATTCCAGATGTAATTCAGTTATTTATTGTCTCGGATGTTTCATTCACTAATAAAATGGTAAGAGTGGGCAAGTGAATCAACAGGAGTGATTTAGCTAAGGGAATGTAAACACTTGCTCAAACATGCCAATGTAAATTTTGCTTGACTGCAACTCCCAGCATTCATTCATTTCATTCAATTCAAATTCAATTGCTGGGAGTGGTCCAGTAAGAATATTTCTGTGTTCTTTACTGTACGAAATAATTCATCCCCTCCTCCCCATGGCGATTGTACTTGTGAATGGAATGAATAGCGGTTCATCCCAAAGATAATTATATGTTCTGCTGTGTGTCTTTCATGGGCATAGGCACAATTTAAGGAATAGAGGTAGTACAGCTACAGAGGTCCCCAAAAACAAATAGTTAGTACTTTTCAGTGTGATAAAGTAGCTCCTCAATAGAAAACATGATGGTTGTCTTGCACATGGGTCCCATTTCATTATTCTTACAGTGGGAGCAATCCCCCCCCCCCAATCTCCCTGCTAAGTAAGTAAAATATTAAGCCAAAACACCACACTTAGGGGCAGATTTATTAAGGGTCGACCTGAAAATGCAAACTTTTTTTTATGGTCAAAACTCTCAAATTTGACTAGGGAATTATCCAAACTCAATTAGTTTTTTTAAAAAATTCGAATTCGATTTTCAAGATTTATCATACTCTGGCCTTTTAATAATTCAAATTTGACTATTCACCACCTAAATGTAGTAGCAAGTAGTCTGCACAATGATTATTAAATTCTTTGAAGGCAGTGCACGTTACTTCAATGGCCACTTTCCACTGGAATCATCATAGGTAGAAGAATTTTGAAACAGCACCACCATATTTTTCTTATTTCTTAAAAGCCTTTAATTGTCCATAGGGGCATCGCAGCAACTTTTCAGGCCTTGTGGCCTTTTATCAAGCTTGATAAAAGTCTGCAAGGCCTGAAACGTTGCTGTGATGCCCCTATGCACAATTAAAGGCTTTTAAGAAATACGGTGGTGCTGTTTCAAAATTCTTCTACTTATTCACCACCTAAAACCTGCTGAATTACTGTAAGTCATGGGACAGGTCTAGGGATCAGTTTGGAGATGTTTGCAGCCTTCCTGATATTCAGGGGTGAGCATGGCAGGAGAGCCATGGCAGATTTAACAACTTAAGTCCATCAAGTTAAAGTACAGAAAGTTTAAGTACAACATATACAGTAGAGTTAGACAGAGTTGAACAGCAGTTGGATCAGAGTTGGACTGGAATCTCCAAGCAAACACTGGACATCACTGATCAACAATTCTTCTACCAACAAGATAAGATGGATTATACTGTCCAACTATGTTTAATCTGATTGCCTTCTTTTTCTCTCTCTCCTCTATACTTCTGCATATATCCTCTGCACTCCAACATCCATCAAACTATCCTGAAATTGAAATCTCCTCTTCACTGCTCCCATCACCCTCTCTCAATCTAAGCACACTATCTTGTATTGTTAAATCTATTATCCTCTCTCATCCCATCAAACAATACACTGCTCGCACTGTCAAATCTAGGTCACACCTTGTCTCACTCTCATTATTACGGTTACTTGCAGCTGGGGATATCTCCCCAAACCCTGGTCCAACTCACTCATTTGTACCCTCACTTATTCCTACTCTCAGGCATTCAACAAGGTCTTTTCCAGTCTCTCAGTCTTTACGCACTTCTAATCTTGCAAACCTAATTCACATAAAACCAGCACCCTCCCTGCCTTTCTCATGTGCCCTCTGGAACGCACGGTCAATCTGCAATAAACTAACAGCAGTCCATGACCTCTTTATAGCTAAATCCCTTCACCTTCTTGCAATCACTGAAACATGGCTCTCCCCCTCAGACACTGCTTCACCTGCTGCCCCCTGCTATGGAGGCTTCTCACTTACTCACACTCCTAGACCGGATGGCCGTCATGGCGGTGGGGTGGGATTTCTTCTCTCCCCCAAATGTAGGTTTCAAAATCTAACTACACCGACTTCTCTCTCCTTCACTTCTTTTGAAGTCCACAGCATACGTTTGTTTTCTCCAATCTCTCTGCGTGTTGCTGTCATATATCGCCCCCCAGGACCCTACTCCACCTTCTTGGATCACTTTGCTGCCTGGCTTCCATACTTTCTCTCCAGTGAGACACCTGCTCTCATTTTAGGGGACTTCAACATCCCCATTGATAACTCTGCTTCTGCTGCCACCTCTAAACTTCTCTCTCTAACAGCTTCTTTTGGTCTCTCTCAGTGGACCGACTCACCTACCCACATCGAGGGTCATGCTCTTGACCTTATATTCTGCCACTCATGCTGCCCATCCAACTTAATTAACTCTCCCTACCCTCTGTCTGACCATCATCTACTCTCCTTTCAGATACTGCTTTCACCTGCACCTTCACAACCATCTCTCTCTACCCACACGTATAGAAACTTAATGCCTTTGAACCACAACAATTATCAACAGTATCAGCACAATCCATATCTCATATTAATACTCTCTCCTGTCCCAATATGGCAGCTTCTCTCTACAACGATGCCCTTTCAACAGCACTTGACTCCCTTGCACCTTCTACCACCCGTCACAGCCGGCCCGCTAAACCCCAACCCTGGCACACTAGTGTAACACGGTACCTCAGAAGATGTAGTAGATCAGCTGAGCGACGGTGGAGAAAGTATCGAACTGATCCTGACTTCATCCACTTCAAATTCATGCTCTCCTGCTATAACCGAGCTCTATCATTAGCCAAAGAACAATACTTCTCTTATCTAATATCTACTATGTCCTCCAAACCACAGCAGCTGTTTGCCACATTTAACTCACTCCTATGCCCCCCTCCGCCTCCTCCACCTATTAATGTTACCGCCCAAGACCTTGCTCATTTCTTTAATGAAAAAATCGATCTCATTAGGCTGAGCATACCGTCCGACAACAATCTCAGACCAACGTGCAGTCCACTCACATCTACTTTGCACTCCTTCACCCCTGCAACTCTAGATGAAGTTAGCAAACTTCTAGCCAGCTCAAAACCCACCACCTGCTCCCTTGACCCCATACCCTCTCGCCTTCTCCACACTCTCTCCTGCACTTACCCACCTATTCAATCTTTCACTCTCTACTGGTACCTTTCCATCATTATACAAACAAGCACTAATCACTCCTATCCTCAAAAAACCTTCCCTTGATCCCAGCTCTCCCACTAACTATCGACCGGTCTCCCTTCTTCCATTCGCATCCAAATTACTAGAAAGGCTTGTTTACAAACGCCTGATCCAGCATCTCACTCACAACTCCCTCCTCGACCCATTGCAATCTGGCTTCCGCCCATCACACTCGACTGAAACTGCACTCACCAAAGTAACCAATGATCTTCTATTGGCAAATTCTAAAGGTCATTATTCCATTCTAATCCTTCTAGATCTCTCTGCAGCCTTTGACACAGTTGACCACACACTCCTCCTTGACATTCTACACTCAGCTGGCATTCGGGACACTGCTCTTTCATGGTTTACATCTTATCTGTCTGACCGTTCCTTTAAAGTTTCCTTCTCTAACTCTACTTCTACTACTTTCCCACTCTCTGTTGGAGTTCCTCAAGGCTCTGTTCTTGACCCCCTGCTGTTCTCGCTCTATACAACTTCACTAGGAAAACTCATTCAGTCATTTGGACTTCAGTATCACCTTTATGCTGATGACACCCAACTCTACTTGTCTACTCCTGATCTTTCTAATTCTGTCCTTTCCCAAGTCACAGACTGTCTCTCTGCTGTCTCCTCCTGGATGTCACAACGCCACCTGAAACTGAACCTTTCTAAAACAGAACTCATTATATTTCCTCCAAGATCTTCCCCTCAGATATCACTCACCGTAAACAACAACACCTTTCATTCCACCACACAGGCACGCTGCCTAGGAGTCATCTTAGACTCTCATCTGTCTTTTTCACCACACATTCAAACACTTGCAAAATCTTGCCGTATTCAACTGCGCAACATTGCTCGAATACGACCATATCTCAGTTCAGAATCAACTAAAACACTGATTCAGTCTCTCATCATCTCCCGCCTTGATTACTGCAACTTACTCCTCACAGGTATTCCAACAAGTCACCTTTCACAACTCCAATCTATTCTAAACGCGGCCGCTAGACTCATTCATCTAGCTCGCCGCTCAACATCAGCTGCTCCCATATGTATGTCCCTTCACTGGCTCCCAATCTCTTCTAGAATCAAATTCAAATTACTTACACTCACATTCAAGGCCCTTAATAATGAAACCCCTCCCTATATTTCATCTCTAATCTCCAAATACACTCCTTCAAACCTACGCTCTGCTTCTGATCTTCGCCTCACTTTTCCTCTGGTCACTTCTGCCCATTCTCGTCTACATGACTTCTCTCGGGCTTCTGCTTTTCTCTGGAACTCTCTGCCACAAGCTGTCAGACTTTCTCCTTCTTTCCAAATTTTCAAGCGCTCCTTAAAGACCCATCTGTTTAAAGAGGCCTATTCGATGTACCTTAACTAATCATTGGTGTATCAAAAATGACAAATTGTTTATACAATCCTAATGTCTCAATTGTACCCTAACCTTTTAGTTTGTAAACCCTATTGTACTCTGTAATCCTTGTCTGTTATCCACCATTTATTCCCTGTTTGCTATAACTGCAGTAAAGCACTGCGTATCTTGACAGCGCTATATAAATAAATGATGATGATGATGATATTCAACTCAAATAGAGTTTGATTGAATTTGAATCAAATTTGATTTGAGTTTTCAGGTCTTTCAATTCATCCTAGTTTTTAAAATTCAAACGACCCTAAAACTCAAACATCTTTAAATTGGTCACTGTTCCTCTCCCACTGATTTATACATGAACTCAGCATGTTTTAGGTGGCGAATAGTCTAATTTTAATTATTCCCAGGGTATAGGTTTGATAAATCTTAAAATTAAAATAGATTTTTGATAATTCACAATTTAAGAGTTTTGACCAAAAGAAAATTTGAATTTACTATTAGACCCTTAATAAAATCTGCCCCTAAAAGTCTTTTATATTAGGTAACAGTAAGATTGCGGTCTTATACAGGATTTGCACTAGAGAATACTTTAGTTCTGCTGCTAATTGTTTCCCTAGCACCTGCCTCTCTCTTCCTTTTCCTTCCTCCCAACTTGCTAGTTCAGCCATGTTTTTTCTGAAGTAAAGTTTGTTCTACTAGCAGCTGCTGTAAACCTCTTCTGTACTAATCCAGGGTCCAGAATATAATCATTTATATAGAATATTTTTCTTAATTCTTTAGCATTATAAGCAAATTTTGGTCTCACCATCATCTTGCATTATGATAGAACTGGTATAAGCACAGGGGAATTCTTTATATGCAACACTGAGAATCCCCCCCCTAGTCCCTCAGAAGACCCAAGTATTACTGGGACTGTAGTAGGGTTGCCACCTTTTCTGGGACAGGAAAATGGGCAGGGGGCGGAACGGATGATGTCAGAGGTGGGGCAGGGCTGGTGATGGCTGATCGCCTTGTCATTATTTTCAATGTCCTGTCCGGATTCCTAATTTGTAGCTATAATAACATTTTAGCTTTTAGACAGGACAGAAATGAGCAGGAGATGCCATTAGCATGTTAATTATTTAATCAGACAGACCTCAGTCAAAGCTAAACTATAAAATACAGACAAAAGGCAAATTAGCAAGTAGTTTGTATCCGTTATGACACCAGATGCTCATTACTCATTCTGTGCAGTAGCATGGGGTCAATAAAAAAACAACATGATGCCTATCAGTTATCAGAAGATGGTGTGCCTTTGCTTTTTCTTCCCGGCAAAGGAAAAGTGGATTTGGATTGCAGCTGATTTAGCTTGCTAGCCAGCAATGTGAATGGTTCTGTCAATGTCTTCCTGTCTGTTACAGACACCTCCCATAGCTTCATTCTTTCACTCTTTGCCCATTGCTGTGCCATGTCAGTGTCCACTTGCCTCTGTCCTGCAAGATCCATTTTGTTCCCCAAAACAATAATTACAACCTTGTAAAAGAAAAGGAGAGGGGTTGTTAATACAGAAGGGTTATAAAGATATCTGATACTAGTTCACCCTTATATGGGTAACTAGGTTTGTTACACTACATATTCTACAGATATAGTTATCGTCTCATGTGACAAATGGAAAGCTAAAAATATTCTCTCTAAAACAGGGGTCTCCAACCTTTTCTACCCATGAGCAATAATCAGATGTAAAGAATTCAGGAGCAACACTAGAATGAATAGTGTTCCTGGGGGTGCCAAATAAGTGCTGTGATTGGCCATTTGGTAGCCCCTATGTCGACTGACAGCCTGCAGGAGGCTCTGATTGGCAGTACATGTGTTTTTATACAACCAATCAAGCCTGGAATTCAAAAATAAGCATCTACTTTGAGGCCACTGGGAGCAACATCCAAGGGGTTGGTGGGCAACATGTTGCTTATGAGCCACTGGATGGGAAACACTGATCTAAAAGGTTAATTTTCCCTTACTGTCTCAAGAAGCCTGTATAAGAAGAATAAGTTAATAAAGCTTAGCTAAGGCAGAGCAAATAAATATTTTTTAAATTTTTTAAAATGTATAAACCCAAAGGGGACCTAAAAGTTTCATGACAGTATTTCTTAAATAAAAAAATAAATAAAAAAAAACTACTCTGAAAAAGACTATTTGCTTCAGGAGCTCTAATAGTTAATATAAATTATGTAAAACAAGAAACATAATAGGACTTCATCCCCAGAAAGCCAGATAAAATACTTAATCTGTAATATTGGGATTAGGTAAAATGGCAATTTTATTTGTCAACCATGCCAACACTTACATATCAAAAACATTACCTTAGGCGCCGGACACACATGCCTTTTTACCGCGCAGTCTGTACAACGGTTTTATAAAAACTGATCGATAGTGTAGTGTGCCATTGGCGAAAGGTTTAAACCTGCTAGCGTATGTACAGCAGTGGTCGGCTTATTTGAAAACTGTGGCACGAACCGCGGCAAAGACCCGCATGTGTGTCCAGGGTAGACTCCTGTAAGAGATGGGGCCCCTCCCCCCTGTGGCACAAGCAATTGTATTATAAAATAATAATGTTATCACAATACTGTGAATAATAACTGCTGTTAGTATTGAACTAAAAAGTCCACCAAAAATGAATACCCTCTGATCCTGTGAACAGAAGTCTTCCATTAAAGGGCATGTAAAGGCAAAAAAATAAAATCCCCTTTTACTTTCTTTAATGAAAAATAAATCTCCAATATACTTTAATTAAAAAAATAGTTTAATTTTATAAGAAACCTGACTGTATGCAGTGAAATTCTCCCTTCATTTACTACTGTGGATTGGAATTCTCATACGGTCCCTAACTGCTGAGCAGGGAAACCATCATACTTATGAACAGCAGGGGGAGCCCCCACCTTATTTACCAGCCATGCAGAACTCATGCAGTTTTGTTTATGACGATCCCTAAGCAGCCCAGACCACACTGAGCATGTGCACAGTCTTAGTCTTACAAAGATGTTTAACAAAGTTACAAGATGGTGACCCCCTGTAGCCAACTTTGAAAGCATTAAGAATTTGTTTGATTAGGCTTTGTGGTGCAGTAAGTTCATGTTTATATTTAGTATACAAAATACAGCATTTTTAGCCTTATTCTATTTTAGACTTTACATGCCTTTTAACAGTCTCTTCCTAGGTGAATAAGAGAGATATGCCGTTAGTTGGATGTAATTAGACAGAGGTCTTAACGGAAGCTACATCAGTGTATGAAACAGTTAGTATTTAATATTGAGTTCATCTATATCACACCTGCAATGGTGGCACCATGTGTAATGTTCTTATTCAATATGCTGTTAAGTACTGAACTATAACTCACACGCTAGCATATCCAGGCACCTACGGATATGAGCACCTAAGGATAATGAACCAATTCTATTTCATACAAACTATCGATGTTTGTTTTGAAACAATGACCACTGAATGCTAATGGCTTGCTATGAGCTTGTAGATCATTTGCAAACTTTTTTGAACTTTTCATTTTGTACTTTATATTGTCTCCTTAAGAAGCAGGTAAAAGCAAGGTGTTGACTGAATGGGCTTTAAAAAAAACGGGGCCCATGTATCATGCTGTGTAAAGTGAATAATGCGGAGAAAAACAGTGTAGAAAGCTTATATTTAATAACTATAACCACAGAGTGAAAAGTTACACTTGAGAGATAATTATCGGGTCCGAGGCCACAACATGGTCCATGTCAGGTGCGGACTGAGAATTAAAATAGGCCCTGGCATTTCAGGTACACAGAGGCCCAATCAGCCCACATAGAGGCCCAAACAGCCCCACCAGCCCACTAAATACTGATTTTCTATGGGACCTTATAGCAGCCCCTCTGGCATTTGCCAAAACCCACAGATTGCCAGTCCGGGCCTGGTCCATGTTAACCAGTGACTTTGAATTGATGAAAAAAGAGAGAGTCAGGTTGTCTTCAGGACTTCAGCCTATGGAAGGATCGCTCTGCCCCCAGCCCAGTGTCACTGAAGCAATGTGGAAGATCTGTTAGTAGTGTCAGCCGGTCTGCTGCACACAGGTTCGCGGGGCGGCTTTGCGAGGGGCTTTGAGAGGAACTATTCCGGGTGCAGCATTTACTTGATACTGACACATTCCTATGATTTCTATAGGAACGTGACAGTATCGCTTTAAATAAAATCACAGCTGTCCTCGGAGAACTACAACTATTGGAATGTGTTAGGTAACCTCTGCTCTCGGAGGTTTTGCATTGCACTATACAAGCAACGCCACAAACATTCTTGTTAGGAATGAGGATCAGAGCCATGCACTCTCAACAATTTTGCAAATTAGCCAATCACATTCTTACAGCAGCAAGGTCTCTATTATCAGCGAATTGGAAACAACCAAACAAACCAGGGCGACAAGAATTGATATCAAAGAAACTGGATCAGAGCAATGGAATCCATAAGAAACAGGCTTCAAGACAGAAGCTACGAGGGGGAGTTGGAGTGGCATCCGTGGGCCCAGTACCTGGATAACCTGCAGGCTAGAGGTACCATTTGTTGAGCGCAAGATGTTTCAACCTTTTTTTTTTTTTTTTTAGCTAGAACCCGAAAACTTTTTCTCTCTTATCCTTCCTTTCTCTATCTCTGATTCTCCCTTCTTTCCATCACTTAACCCCCCCCCCTAAAATAACCAGCGATACAAAATATGCTGAACTAGGAGAAATGGGATAAGAGGAGACTCACTATATCATAGATGGATAATAGTGTATGAATAATATGTCACGATACTGACTAAAGAATCAGACTACAGTTATGGATGTTGTACCTAGCACGTTGATCCTTTGTTCCATTTGTTGACGTTATTCTTTTCTCTGACAACTGAAAATCAATAAAAATTATAAATGGGAATACGCTAGGCAACAAATTAAATTCCACAAATTTGTCAGGGGAGGAAGTTTAATTTGGGCTTTTTTTAGCAATAATCGTGTCTGTTATATTGTAAATGAAAGCAGGGACGGAACTAGGGGTAGGCAGAAGAGGCACCTGCCTAGGGCGCAATAATAGGGTGGTTTCTGCCTACCCCTAGTCCTTGTTTGCTCTCCCCTCTCCTCCCCTACGCTGCTCTCCCCTGTTTCACCACAGCCCTTCCCCCATGTTACATCATGGCACACGGGCGAACAGGTACGCACACGCATGGGAGTGGGGGAAGTGAGGTGGCTGGCCAAGGTTGCCTAGGGTGCCCTGTTGGCTTGGCCCAGCCCTGAATGAAAGTCTGAATGTGCTGGTAGCAGATATCACACACATGTTTGTAGAGATCACGAGTCTTATTTATGTAGTCTCGTGTATATTTGAAGGGGGCGCTGTACCAATGAAGTTGGTTACCAGGGGCAATAAAATTTTTCAAATTTCGAACCAGACATTCGTCTCTTCTAGCCCAGAGAGCGCAATTGTGCTTCTTTGTGATAACACCCTGCCCCCACCAGTCCTCCCTGGACCCCCTCCAGTACAAAAAAAAGGTAAGCGTGGAGGGGGGCAGCAGCAAGCCACATCAGACGGCAAAGGGGCTAGGATTGCAAGGATCCCTGTATGTTTGTTTATGGCAGAGAAACGCAATCTACTCATTAAAGGGAAAGTTCAACTTCAAATAAAACTGACTAGTGTAATCTAAACGTTGTCTGTAGCCTTCATATATTATAATGTGCAGTATCAAAGACATTTTTTCTGTTCTATATTCATCTAAAATGCCTATAATTACCCCATAATAACATATAGGTATACCTACCTCTTTCTTGTCGCTGAATTTGTCTACTTCTTTCTTTAACAGTTTAACTCTCTTGAATGATTCTAAACAATTGATACTGTAGACAAGAATAAAGCCATCAGCAAATGAAAAGTAGTGTTTGGGCAATTCAGTGTCTTCTCGCACTCCCTGGGTATCATAAAGGCGCAACTGCTCTTTTACGCCACGGTCTGTTTCCACTGTAGCAATATATACATCTTCCAGGGTTTCAATATGTTCCAGATCTAGTATAATATTTAAGCAAATTGATCAAATGATATTCTATGTATAAACAACATCTCAAGCTTGTGCTTGAAAAACTGGCTCATCAGTTTTGAGTATATTATTGACTGAATGAGACATAAGCCCTTAATGTTATTTTATATTACATTAAGATTTAAGAGCAAGGGCACACGACATTTGTATTTAACGTTTTTATAAACTATAAAAATATTGCAGCCCAGGGGGCCCAGAAATTTTTTTCGTATGGGGCACTGCGATTTCTGATGGCGGCCCTGCAGGTACCAGAGTTCATGCCTTTCCTACAATAAGGATATGCCTTGTATCCAGGTATCAGTATGCATTTATTAAAGGGGAAGTACAGTATAGTAAATATGAAAAATGAACATAAAGCTTCATCATACTGAAAGAAAAAAAATTCTTAAAGGGGTGGTTCACTTTTTAGTATGTTATAGAATGGCCAATTCTAAGCAACATTTTAATTGGTTTTCATTATTTATTTTTTTATAGTTTTTTTTTAATGATTTGCCTTTTTGTTCTGACGTTCTTTAGCTTTCAAATGGGAGGGTCACTGACCCCATCTAAAAACAAATGCTATGCAACAAATATATTGTTGTTGCTACTTTTTTACTTGTCATTCTATCATATTTAAGGCCTCTCCTATTTATTTCCCAGTCTCTTATTCAAATAAGTGCATGGTTGCTAGGGTAATTTGGACCTTAGCAACCAGATTGCTGAAACTGCAAAGTGGAGAGCTGCTGAATAAAAAGCTAAAGAACTCAGAAAATAGTAATGAATGAAAACCAATTGCAAAATGTATGACCTATTTCAGAAAATATTAAGTTCATCTTCACTAGCCCAGTCAACATCTGCCTCTCTTCATTTTCTCTTCATGCAGGAGTCAACATTTAGGTCTATTGTAGACTTTGAGGGGTGCTTCTTTTACCTATGTGCATTAGAGCTTACTCTCTTGAATAATCACTCAGTTATTTTATTAGATTTCATTTGCACTGGAATCAATTATTTGAGTGAGCTCTAACACATCTAGCTAAACTACATGGGATATTTTTCAGGATGATGTCAGATGAATAGATTGTATCCTACAAAGATAGATGTAGTTGCATTGGTTAAAAAATAAATATTCATAAATAAAATAAAAGAAATAAAAAAACACTGTGGGATTACACAGGCTTTGTGGACTCTGGCATGGTATTTTTAATTGGGAATTCACAAAAGTGGCATTAAACTGAATGTTGGCATTACATTGCAGTAAAATGTTTGTTTACTATAGAAACTCTGAACCATTTTGTTGAATAAAGCAATTACACTAGCTGAACTCCACCTTTCCGAATCTGATGTCATTAAAACCAGCAAAACTTTTACCACTAACATGGCACAAGTTGTACTCCAGATTTTTATGGGGAAGTTAGCTATGCCAAATTCAGTAGCATTCTGGAAGGACAATTTAATAAGAAAGTGTACTAAATCCCCACATTCATTCTAATATTAGTTTACTCCACCTTTGTGAATATCCCCCCCCCTTTGAGAACCAAGTTTTCCAAATAAAGCTGAATTACAATTTACACCCAGTTGAAGTTAAATGTTAATAATATCATATTCAGAAAGATGGAGTTAAACTGGCAAAATTGCTTTACTCCAACTCCAAACTGCTGGCAGTCATGATTTTCTGGTGTAAATCTAATTTTATTTTGTGTTAATGACACTCAGTGAATTCCATGCTTGCTCTGGTGCAGACAGTAAGGTTTCAGCAGTTCTGACAACCTGGATTAGTCGGGCTTTACCTGAAATTCCTGCCCACCCCCTGGTCTCTCTTTGTTTAAGTGAATCCCCCAGTTCCACATCCAAAGAGAGCAAGGGCTCTCACTGACGAGTGGTTGAAGCTGCGCTCCCCTGCGTTCCGTTGTTCTGCGTTCAGCTGCAGGGGAGCGCAGGAATAGACGCATTTAGCTTTTTTCAATGGGGCTGTACTCACACATGCGAGTGTAGGGGCCGAATTCAGGTTGAGACGCAACATGCTGCATTTTTCCTGACTGTGTTCGGCGCCTACACGCGCCTGTGTGAGTACAGCCAAATTGAAAAAAAGCTAAATGCGTCTATTCCCCTGCGGCTGAACGCAGAAAAACGGAATGCAGGGGAGCGCAGCTTCAAATGCTCGTCAGTAAGAGCCCATAGCTTCATCATTGCACATTTGCACGGTGACATCACAGGGAGATCCCAGGCATCACCTCCACAAAAAGCTGGCAGCACTTAGCACATGTGAATGATCTCCCAGCAAATGTTATTTATAGGTTGACAGTTCCGTTTCAGATTCAGCATGACTGAATACTAACTATTTAATGTATCACAGCATTGTCAAAATTGTACGGATATGGCTTACTCCATGCAAGTCCTGAATTTCTGAATCATATTATTTTCATATTGCATGGCACACAAAACTTACCTAATCTGTAGTTTCCATATAGTAGCTGCTCTAGGATTGCAGTTTTACCAACTGCTGCAAAACCACAAACAACCACTTTGCTGCCTTTCCCCATTGTAAAGAAGAAAATTCTACAAAACACACACAAAGAAAGTGTCAGTTCCATTAATTTTGCCTTACAAGTGCTTTATCTGTCATATTGAATCCACCTTTGAACGTTACAGCTGGGAACTAATGTTCTAAGAACCTGCTTATAGTTCCCTTACATGACTTATTTAATCAATTTACTGTATCAATGATCTTACAAAATGCAAAGTGGTATTTGGAATAGCTCTAGTCTACTGAGAAGACTAGGAGAGCTAAAATACAACACAGGTTTGTTATTTGGCATTAAATCGTAGAATCCAACAGAATTAAATACAGTGAACACAAAGGAACAGGCAAATGCTCACCAGAAAATGAAAGTCAGACTAGTAAACAGTTGATCTGTGACAAAACTCATTTGTGCTGACACACCTGGGGAGAAGGAAAGCTCCAAGACTGTTTATCGCCAACAGATTAGTCACAATAGTGCAAGCTAGAACGCTCTATTTATTCTGCAGAATACTTTACCATACCTGAGTAAACAGCTCTAGACACTGTCTGTGTTTGTTTAGGATAGAAGCTGCCATATAAGCTTGGTGTGACATCACTTCCTGCCTGAGTCTCTCCCTGCTCACTTACAGCTCTGAGCTCAGATTACAGCAGGGATGGGAGGGGGAGAGGAACAAACTGAGCATGCTCAAGCCCTGCCCTGGAGGTTTATGCTGAAAACAGGAAGTCTGATACAGAAGCCCACGTGTACACAATAGAAGGAAAGGAATGCCTTGTTTCTTTTGACAGAGGACTCAGAGTAGCATTACTTTAAGGGTTTACTGGTGTATTTATATAGACCTTTCTGATAAAGCTTACTTAATTCTAGCCTTTCCTTCTCCTTTAAGGTTAGCTTAGGGTCTTATCAGTAGCTTATCATTCTACCTTTGAGCATCCACTTGGAAGAGGAATTCATAAACATAATATTTTTATCCTCTTTAAATCCCAAGCACCTGTGCATGCTGTGCTGAAATCTTTGCAGCCACACATCAAAAAAGAATTTCCAAAACAGGTTTAATTTTTTTCTAGTTTTCTGGTGTTATAACCAGCAATAACTGACTAAACATCACTTGTTTAACTGGACTGAACTAATTAAAACTGATTTGAGATTGTTTGCAAAGGGTTCCTATTTTAGCATAAAACTTCACCTGTTTACAATTATACTTCATTATTTTACAAAAGTTACCCTTTAAGGATTTGACCCATTCAGAGGGATTAACATCATGCATTCAGGTAAATAGGCAGAGTATGCTCAACAGGGACTGTCCCCACAGAAGAGCATTATAAATTTGTGCATGGGGGTAAGAATCCTTAGAACTCACCAGCGTTTTTCCTGCACTCTCCTGTGTTTTAATGGGTTGAACTGCAAGTGGACACAGGTTTAAATGCAGCCGACTCTTTATGGCCATGTACTCATGACGGGGCATGCAAACACAGGTGGAACACATGTGTCGTTGTGAGTACAGGCCACTTTAAAAGAATTAATTGCGTTTGGGCCTGTTCTCCATCCACCTTGAGACAGTGTTCCCAATGCAGAGCTGTCCATTTTGATTGCTGCCATGCTAGGTGTTTGTGGATGTGCAGTGACATCACAAAATGCTCATTGTACATGTGCATTGAGCATTTATAAGAAAGTAGACCAGTGCCAAAAACGAATAAAAAATTTTTGGGGCTCTTACAAACAGGTGTTTTTTTTTTAAATGTGGTTTTTAAACACATTCTAAGCTCAAAACCACATATATTGTGTTTATATGCATGCAAATGTAACCTTCTATTCTAATCATAGCTGAATGTGCATCAAGGGCAAGAAAATGCAGCATGCAGTGTCTAAACAAATGCAATGAAATTCAAATGAAGTAAAACAAACCTGTGTCTCAAATGCATAAAAAAATGCCCATGTGTAACAGCCCTTAGGAAAGACACAATTCAAGTTTGTAAAATATCCCTGCATAAGGCATATTTATGTCTCCCTCTTTAAAAGGAATGGTTTATATTTCAGTGCTAAACTACAACTTTATAAGAACACTCAATGCCTACAACAACCACTATCTTGGAAAGATGTTTCAAGTTTTTGTGGTCTGTCACAAAGCTTTATTTAACATAAATAAAAAACATTTTGCATTACTGCTTTTTACTTCTAAATTTGCTGTGTAAATGTGTGCGTGCATTCCTACATGGTGTAAAAGCCAATTAAGTTAGAATCTTTGTTTCTTTTTCTGGCTGTTCAGTGCAGAGAAAGTCTCACAGAGAAAGTCTCACCAGGTCAGTAAAATAGCGGCCAGGTAGCAACCCCACTTTTGGCCGAATCTCCAGGCCCTACCCTGGTTAATGGAGAGTGAGTCCTGGGTGTAGGGGGCCCATGAGGGCAGGGCCCATAGTGTTTTGTCCCGGTGCCCCGCCGGCCCAGTACAACCCAATGTGACTGAAGCATGGAGCGCTGGCTAGAGATTAACCGCCTGTGATGTTATATCGCACCCTAAATGATAAATATCCTACTAATGCAGGGTGCTGTATACATTCAATTAAAGATGTCAATCAGGGGCGTAACTATAGAGGAAGCAGACCCTGCGGTTGCAGGGGGGCCTAGGAGTGTAGGGGGCCCAGTGAGACCCTAATTAATTAGCAATTTTAATATATCTTGGTAAAATAGGCCAACTTATAAATATTTTGGGGCCCTAAATTGAATTTGCTATGGGGCCCAGTAACAACTTGTTACGCCACTGATGTCAATTATTAATTGAACTGTTTTGTTTCAGATATTACTTACACAAAACATGTATTTACCAATGAACCCAGCATTTATTTATTTATTACGCTTCATTTATTAGGGAATATCCTCATGCAGATCAGCTTTTATACACAATATTGGATGTTTATTCACGGCGATAGTCAATTTCACTGTATTTCAGACAAACTATAAAAACACTAGAATGCAACCTTAATGTATAACTACGAGAAATAAAAGTTTGGAACTGAAGACGAGATAATATCCCAAATCCCCAACCCCTAAACTGGTTCTTATACCGGCCCGTTTAGCTAAAATCGCCGTAGTCCCACAAACGCGAACTAATTCTTTTAAACTACATATCCCAGCAAGCACTAAGCGAGTCGGCCGGAAGCAGTCATTCATTTCTGTAATAAGGCCTGCTGGGAAAGCTCGTCCTTTCTTTCCGGCTGCCGAGCCACCAGGTAATGGCGTAGCTAGTGCTATACAGGCCAATGGTTTCCGTAGAATCCGTTCTTAATCAGGCTGCTTCTTAGCCATCCGTCTTTTGTTTATATTTGCTTATCTTCCTTAACCTTTACGTGGCCAGTTTGCCTGCTTTGCCCGTAGTAAAAAGCTTTATTGACTCAAATAAACTGCTTAGAACAGCCGCTGTCTCTTCCTGAATCTCCGGAGTCCTTACCCATGTGTATAACGAAGGGAGGTTGTCGCTGCAGCACTAATCGTTACAGTGGGTTTGTGGCAGGTCCGTGTGTGGCTTCTGTCACGGTGTTAGAGTTTATGTCTTAGTGTTCGTGTTTCAGTTTAATATGGGAAAGTCCTATTTAGACTCTTCTTTATTGGATCCTGCGTGTCTTGAGTTTCTAATAATGGTATTGTACCCATCTACTGCAGCTCCCTATGTCTCTATGTTGGGACTTGTAGTTGAACGCTACTTTCTGTGTGACAGTCCCTTTAGTTATTGTTACTTTTCCCATAAGGTAACACTGTTCTCGTGAAAGGGGTGCTTCACCTTTAGGTTAACTTTTAGTATGATAAAGAGTGGCCTATTTTAAGCAACTTTTCAATTGGTCTTCATTTTTTAATTGTTTGCTTTCTTCTGACTATCCAGCTTCCAAATGAGGGTCACTGACCCCCATCTAAAAACAAATGCTCTTTGTTGCTATTTTTTATACTACTCCTCTTTCTATTCAGTCTTCTCCAATTCATATTCCAGTCTCTTATTCTAATCGGTGTGTGGTTGCTAGGGGAATCTGGACCCTAGCAAGCAGATTGCTGAAACTGCAAACTGGAGAGCCGCTGAATAAAAAGCTAAATAACTTGAAAACTAATAGTACAAAATGAAAACCCTGTGCAAATTGTCTCTGAATATCACTCTACATCTTACTAAAATGTAATTTCAAAGGTGAACCCCTTTTTAAGTGTGATCAGTGCAGTTTGTTAACCGTTTATTTTGCATGGCCCTTCCCCGAAAACCTGGAGATAAAATCAAGATGTTTTAACGTACAGAAATGAAATACTTTGCCAGTTTCAGCTTTCATCATGATTTCATCCTTGCTATATTAACTTGCAGCTTTAATGAGTCGTTTGTTTCTGCATAGACTGTAAACGTTTTATTGTTTCTTAGTATAAGCCAGCATGGGTGCCTACAAGTACATGCAAGAGCTATGGAGGAAGAAGCAGTCGGATGTCATGCGTTTCCTTCTGCGTGTCCGCTGCTGGCAGTACCGCCAGTTATCTTCCCTCCACCGAGCCCCACGGCCAACTCGCCCAGATAAAGCTCGTAGACTCGGCTACAAAGCCAAGCAGGGTAAGTACTACTTTTATTTATTCTTAGGGACCTATTTATCATGCTGTGTAAAAAAAAAAAAAATCACCAGGTATGAGTGTAAATAAATGTATCTAGATGCGGCTGTGTGAGAATATGGCTTTTTGTTTCCCCACCAGAACATTTGAAATTTTCCTATTTACTTTAATGGATTACATTAGCTCTGAGGTGTAAAATAAGTGTCAACTACGGGATTTGGACAGAGTATATTAAAACACAACTTGATAAATTCTGCCATTTATTTTACACTATAAATATTTCAGTGTGATAAATAGGCCCCTTAGTTTACTGAATTTGTTTTAAATGGAGTCCGTGGGGGGGGGGGGGGATAGCCTTCCCATAATTTGGAAGCAGAATGTCATTTTTTTTTTAAGATTGTATTAAAGTAACTGAATTGTAATGGCTTTTTAAGGCAAACTAAACCCTAAAAATGAATATGGCTAAAAAAGCCATATTTTATATACTGAACTTATTGCACCAACCTGAAGTTTCAAGCTTGTCAATAGCAGCAATGATCCAGAACTTCAAACTTGTCACGGGGTCACCATCTTGGAAAGTGTCTGCGACACTCACATGCTCAGTTGGCTCTGAACAGCTGTTGAGAAGCTAAACTTAGGGTTGTTGCAAATTATCAAGCAGAAAATGAGGTTTGTCTGTAATATAAGCTGATGCTACAGGGCTGATGATTAAATTCTGATGCTAGTTGCACTGTTTTCTGTGCTACCATGTAGTAATTATCTGTATTTATTACTAATCAGCCTTATATTGACATTTCTATTCTATGTACTGTATATTGAGTGAGTCCCTAAGCTCAGTAAGTGACAGCAGCACAGAGCATGTGCAATGAATCTTTGGAGACACAGATCTTACTGTTAAAAGGGCTGTGGTTGCCTTGGGCTGTTGCAGAACCCCAAACATAATGTACAACATTTCTAGCTACTTCTTTAGTTAGGCTTTTTTTTTAAAAAAAAAATGCAAAAACTCTAAAATCAACTGCTTCTTCCTATAACGGTGCTTTTCAGTACTGCTGTTATACCCTTGATTTGGCTGAGAATCTTGTTCCTCTGCAAAAAATTTTTTTAATAAATAATGGTAGGTTTTTTTCCCCCCTGAATAGGGTATGTTATCTACCGTATTCGAGTTCGCCGTGGTGGACGCAAACGCCCAGTCCCCAAAGGTGCAACCTACGGAAAACCTGTTAACCATGGTATAAATCAGCTCAAGTTCGCTCGCAGTTTGCAGTCTGTTGCTGAGGTAAGTTTGCACAGTTGTTAGGTGACCTATCATGAACTTTATTAGCACTTGTAGTTCTGGCTCCATGCTTTAAAGATTGTCATCTAATGGGACTTGTTAAAGGAACAGTTCAGTGTAAAAATAACTGGGTAAATAGGCTGCGCAAAATAATAAAATGTTTTTAATATAGCTGGTTAGCCAAAAATGTAATGTATAAAGGCTGGAGAGAGCAAATTACTAATATAATATTCAGAACACTACTTCCTGCTTTTCAGCTCTCTAATTCTGAGTTAGTCAGTGACTTTAAGGGGGGCCACACGGGACACTTCTGTTCAGTGAGTTTGCAATTGATTCTTAACATTCAGATCTGATTCAAAAGCAACAGTTATGACCCCTGTGGCCCCCCTCAAGTCACTGACTGGTAACTGCCTGGTAAATAGTCAGTGTAAACAAAGAGCTGAAAAGCAGGAAGTAGTGTTCTGGTTATTATGTTACACATCGTCACTCCAGCCTTTATACATTACATTTTTGGCTAACTATGAGAAACATTTTATATTTAGCACAGCCTATTTATTTACCTGTTTATTTTTACACTGAACAATTCCTTTAAAGTGTGAAAATTGCCATGGCGAACTTTCACCTTTGCTATAATCACATATATAGGGACTCTTCATATATATGCATCCTGAAATATTTACAGCTTTAGTATTGATGGAAAATTCATTTTCAACCTGCTATACTTGTAATCTGTAAAGATGCAGAAATTGGTTTAAAATCATTGACCTGTGGTAACAGTTAATATTACTTTGTGCTCTGGTTCATTGGTTTTTATCCCCCAATATGGATTATCCCAAATGTTTAAACCATTGTGAATAAAGGCTTTGAGGGCTGGTTTGCAATCAAAACTGTTGCCAAGTTTTTTTTTTTTTTGGGAGCTTCTGTATTAAGGAGCCTGTTAACACACTGATTGCACTGACTTATATTTTGATATTTGAGGGGGTGTAGCTTTTCTCCAGTCCAGTATAGGCTTTCCACACTCCCCTGCTGCTTGATGTATGATTATAGCCAGAACCAATACTGTCCCAAGTAACCCTGGTGATGTACTATTGAAGTAACTTAGTATTGGTTTTGTGCCTTATAACAATGTGTAATATTTTACAACAATGCAACATTGTCACCTGTTAAAGGGGAAAATATAACTTTCTGATAAGCTTGTTCAGCTAAGAGTGCGTTTATTGTCCATATACGTTTGTACAGTACACAGTGAAACAAAACAATGTTCCTCTAGGACCATGGGGCTATACACAACATAGATGTACCGCACAAATTAGGTTTGAGGTTTCTGAACTTTAAGGGTAGAACTACATCGGCGATTTAGGTCTGATCCGATGCCATGTGATGAAACGCTGGCATCAAGTTGGATGCACCAAAGAAGCTGCATGTGACAGTCGGATCGGATGCACACTGCGACTTCATCTGACATTTCTATTTCTTACCTAAAATATCTTTGACTTTTCACACACATCTGACTCCACAGACTGAAACAATGATGGTTGTCCAGACCATTTCCCAACGCCTCTTAAGGTGGCCATAGATGCAAAGATCCACTCGTTTGGTGATGTTGCCAAACGAGCGGATCTTTCCCTGATATGCCATTAACAGGCATGGCTATATCGTGGGTAATCTGATTGTTCGGCCGTATGGCCGAACGATCAGATTACGATGTGCCATGAGCTCCGGCGGGATCGGTCGGGTCAAAATCAAACCTGACCGATCGACCAAACGACCGATCTCCGCCGGGCGAAAGATGTCGGCACACGCCACACACGATCTGAAAATCGTACGAATCCTCGATTTGTACGATAGGATCTGTGTGTCTATGGCCACCTTTAGAAGTTGTTGGTGTTTATGCAAATTGTCTACAAGCTTATGTCACAAATGGGATATACTTCACCTTTTAGAGTATAAATGGCAGTTCTTGAATAAAAAAAAAGTGAAATTAAACTTATTTGCAGGTCTGCAGTGCTTGGGTTTCAGTCACTGACTGAATAAACTCTATACAATTCCCATTTTAAACACATTGTCTATAATATCACATTGTATTGTGTGGAAACTGCAACATCCAGCACTTTTGAGTGCTTTTCCTGTACTTGGCTTGAGAAAAGACTGAAGTGTCCCTAAGCATTGACTGCAAGAGGCTGGTTAGACTGCTGTGATTCTGATGTACTTGCATGTTGCTCTGGATGAAGGAATAGGGCACCAGTATGGCAAATCTAATCCTGGGGGAGTTTACATATGACTTCAGGTAGAAAGCTGTATTATGCAATAATTATGCTGGAGATGTTGCCACTCACACTTTCAAAAAGTTACATATATTGTGCATGCAGCACTGAACATGTCGGGCAGTGAAGCCTTGCTCTATACATGTATGTAATAAGTCATAACGTTTGCCCAGGTGCATTTACCCATGATTGATTGGACAGCTCCAGGTAGCATTTTCTGGTTGCCTGCTTATATCATTTATGGGTTAATGTTTTTGTGACATGGATTTGTTAGTGGAAAAACTGATCTGTTTAGTGTTTTAATACTTTCTAGATCCACCTCAATTGCAGGAGACATACATACCCCCTCTGTTCCGTAGAATATGCATGGCCAACAACTAGGGATGCACCGAATCCAGGATTAGTCGGGATTTGGCCAGGATTTAGCTTTTTTTTTTTTTTTTCCAGCAGGATTCAGCTGAATCCTTCAGCCCGGCTGAACCAAATCCTAATTTACATATATCACCAGACAAAATAAAAATATTTTCCTGTCCCTCCTCTAATTTGCATATGCAAATTGGGATTTGGTTCAGTATTCGGCCAAATCCAAAATAATGGATTCGGTGCATCCCTACCAATAACAAACAATCCATTTTTTCAGCCCACATGCTGGCTGGTTCAATGCTGCACAAACTGGTCCCTTACTTCAAAAAAAAAAAAAGCCTTTCTTGCAACAGTACACTTGCACTAGCCATTTTTCTTTGTAATAGAGCTAACATCTTGGCTAATTGCATAGTTTCATCTTGAACCTTGCCTTAATACTTTTCTAAGCAAATGTTTATAATAGTTCTGTGCAATGGGTGAGAATTTTCTGTTTCACAAACGTCAAGTCTGTTAATGTGTTATTTTTTTTTTTTACTTCACTGAATTTTTTTTTTTCTCTATTAGGAGCGTGCTGGTCGTCATTGTGGTGGCCTGAGAGTCCTTGCCTCTTACTGGGTTGGTGAAGACTCCACATACAAATTCTTTGAGGTTATACTTATTGATACTTTCCACAAGGCTATCAGACGTAACCCAGACACCCAATGGATCACAAAGTCGGTTCACAAGCACAGGGAGATGCGTGGGTTGACATCAGCTGGCAAGAAAAGCCGTGGTCTTGGCAAAGGCCACAAATTTCACATCACAATTGGTGGCTCACGTCGTGCTTGCTGGAAGAGACGCAACACTCTTCAGCTTCACCGTTACCGCTAATTGTACTTGTAAATTTGCTAATAAAGTAAACATTTTGGTGAGCCATTTTTGTGTAATTCTTTGTCAATGTGTAGCAACACAATTCTCTTTCCTAGAGACATTTATTACCTCTAACTTCTGCTTGAGTCACTTTTGGCTGGCCACTGAAACGCAAACTAAAATTATTGTACTTAACTGAAATAAGAAATTGGGCACAAGCTTAAAATTTATCTTCAGCACTAGTGTGGGCTAGTTCTTAGCTTATCTTTGAGATTTTGTTGTAGAGGCAACTATATAAATGACACATTATATAGGGCATTTTTTCAGCATATCTAGGACAGTGTTTTAATAGGACTAAGCAGAAGGCAAATGGAATGTCTTCAAAATGCTACTTCATATACATCTGTATTTTTAAAGAAGTAAAAGCATGGCAAGGCTAAAAGGTTAGCATAGGGGTTGGTTAAAGGAGAAGGAAAGCTACGGAGGCATTTTATTGCCAATAGATTAGCTGCAATAGTGCAAGCTAGAATGCTATATTTATTCTGTAGAATGTTTTACCATACCTGAGTAAAAAGCTCTATAAACTCTGTTTGTTTAGGATAGGAGCTACAGTATTAACATGGTGTGACATCACTTCCTGCCTGAGTCTCTCCCTGCTCTGGGCTCAGATTACAGTAGAGAAGGGAGGAGGGGGGTGGGGAAGAGGAGCAAACTGAGCATGCTCTTGCCCAGGGCAATGAGGTTTAAGCTGAAAGCAGGAAGTTTGATACAGAAGCCCATGTGTACACAATAGAATAAAAGAAATGCAGTGTTTCTTTTGACAGGGGACTCGGAGCAGCACTACTTTGGGGGTTTACTGGTATATTTAGATGGACCTTTCTGATAAGGCTTACTTAGTTTTAACCTTTCCTTCTCCTTTAAGGAACAATATTCTGAAGTTAGTTGGATCAGTGGAAGCTTATTAGGTACACGTAGGCCAATGAAACTTGTGAAAACTTATAGCTGCAAACAGTAAAATTAAAATATACAAGAGTAAGGTGACCAGATTTTCAGAAAAATCCGGAGATGGTAGAGTCAAGACACCCCCCCCCACACACACTAACCACTCCCCATTTTACAAATACACCCTTGGTGAATATATTAATGAAAATAGAGGCAATTCCTTGTACTCAACCAAATCAGCGGGATGGCACAAAGGCAATTTCATGTATAATATCCTGAGAATGGTAAAGATTTAATGGCACTTCAAAGAGTAGGAAGGGGACTTCACCGGACAAATTGAGTCATCACGTGGAAACCATCATGATAAAATCGTACATACTTTATTGAAAATCCTTCTAAAATCACAAGCGGGCAGGGGATGTGCTTGACGCGTTTCGTGACCTCTGAGTCACTTCATCAGAAGCATTTAAAGATTTAATGGCATAAGTGTTTGTTTTTCAAACAGCCAAATTGCTGCAATATCAGGGAAATGGGAATAAATAAACCACACAACGAGTAAAAGCTGGAGTAACTATACTTACCAGCATTCTGTCTGTAATTATAGTTCGTGGGTGTGGAGACAGCCGGGTATCTGGCAATCTGTGAGCCACCAGGATTTCTCAGTGAGTGAGGAGCAATAGTGAAAACCCTATCAGATTTTCCTTTCCTGGGTTGTAGCATGGCAGTGGGCACCAATGGGTTCATCCCCCGTCATGTGATTTAAATTAGCAAGCACTCAAATTTGGCTCCCCACCCCCCAAACATTCATCTCATTGACTGAAAGTAGAGAGCTCTCCCCACTAGGGTTGGGAAGCCTAGTGCCTACTGCCATGCTACAGTACAAGTAAGGAAAATCTTGGTGCGTATGATAGGATTTTCACTATTTCTCTTCCTTCGCATGGCAGTGGGCACCAATGGGATGTACAAGTGCTACACTGGGAGGGTATAACGGTGAAAGCTAACTGACATATATGCTACTGAACCCCCCAACTAGAGTAACTGTGATACTGTGGATATCTGTGATGGCAGTGACCTAAGGACTAATACAACAATATTCCCCTACTAAAATAGAAACCACTGCATAGTTGCAGAATTCATTAATAGAAACTTTTTCTATTGAGACATTAAACACAGAAAAGTGACATGGCAATACAGTTGCACCAGAAAGATACAATATAGCAGTGGTCCCCCAACCAGTAGCTCGTGAGCAACATGTTGCTCTCCAACCCCTTGGCCTCAAAGCAGGTGCTTATTTTTGAATTCCAGGCTTGGAGGCAAGTTTTGGTTGTATAAAAACCAAGTGAACTACCAAATAGAGCCTCAATGTAGATTGACAATCCACATAGGGACTACCACATGGCCAGTCACAGTACTTGGCACCCCAAGAACATTTTTCATGCTTGTGTTGCTCCCCATCTCCTTTTTCTTCTGAAGGTTGTTTGTGGGTTCAAAAGGTTGGGGATCCCTGCAATATAGCATCACAACCACCTTGTAGCATAATCATCACTCTGACTTATATTTGTTGCACTTTCGGGCTCTGACAATATACTGTATTTATATGCTTACAGTTTTTGATAGGTGAGACCCTGGTTAAATCTGCTGTTGAGAGAGATTATTAATTCAACATTCTTACAAATTCAATGCAGAAACAATTCTACTTGTATTCACTAGTATGGCCGGACCACCAATTTGCTACTTCAAGCTCATACACCTGCAGCACCTCCTGAAAGGTTCAGAAGAATCCAATAGTCATTTGCATACTGGAGGCAATTAGTATGCATCAGCCTCTATTTGCATTAGGAGCCTTTCCCTTTAGGGACAACAAAGATTAAATAGCTTGTCTGCTCTGTCAAACTGTGAACCTAGCACATGTTAGGTTACCAAACTTTCTCTGGAGGAGTAAGAATCAACATGATGATCCGGCAACAGGTGCTCTGATGTTCTTCTCACCCAACCTCCTCCCAGTCTCAATACCAGGGGAGACATGAACAAAAGCACTGACTCCTATACCAAAGTCTTTGCGACTGCGATGCTAGGCACACATGACCATAGTCCTCCTTGGACCCTCACAGGCCTCATACAGGTAATAGTACCCAGACCTGGAGCTTCAGCAGGTAGAGCCCAGAGACCCTACTGGCACTTTGGGTGAGCTTGAGTGACAGGAAATGAGATAATGCTTGGGGGTGGGTAGCCAAATTTGATGCTTGCTAATTTAGGTCACGTGACAGGGATGAACCCATTGGTGCCCACTGCCATGCGAATGAACAGGAAAGTTCTTCCTTCACCAAAAGGATGCTCAAGTTCAAGTCGAACTTGAAAATAAAGGTCCAGGGCCCTGTTGTATTCGCACAGCACAAAATGAGTATTGCTCCGTTTGCTAAACCCCTTTACTTTTATTTTCCTGGACTGTTTGGCATGACACCTGTGCAAAAAGTGTGTGTTCTTAGCCTATCTTTATGCCTGTTTGACATCTTCAGTGGGGCACTATTACAGGCAGCTAATAAAGGATAAATTGGAATACAATTGATCTCAGCTGCTGAAAGTACACGGAAGAGATATATGTGCAGGCAAATAGTGGCAGCTACTCAGGGCCCCATTACAGAAGGATTATTACTTTATCCAAAACCATTACCAGCATAAATGAAGGACATAGGGTTGGGACCTACTATTAAAGGTGATCTGTGATATGTTTCAGGTACAAGCGGAAATATTTTTGAGAATACATTTGTTTTTGAGTGGTAAAATCATATTAATTTAAGTTAAAACAAAGTGCTTAAGGAGTAATTTTCTATCGGCTGTAAAACTCCATATTAAAAACCTTTATTTACATGGTAAATCATGAGAGTTAATATGTGCATATGCACACCCCCGGATCATCATGGGCACACCCCCGGATCATCACTGGCCTGCCCCCCTGACATCAAAGAGGTCCGCCACTGACTTCATGGGGCCCACCCCCTGCCCAGCATAATATACAACATTGCTGCTCCATTTTTTTGGTTAAAAGGACAGAAATAATTCCAAATTCCATTATATGTTAGTCATCAAAGTAAACTTCACTTATACCATATAAATAATGTTTGTTTTTTTTTTTTAGTCCTTGAAGTCACAATCACAATAAGCAGGTAGTTGCCATTTGTGGACACTGTTATTAAGACAACCTTTTGCATCATGTCAAAATCTTCTTTATTTGCCAGAATGGGGCAACTAATGCCCATGCATCATTAGATGGGCGTCCGCAGAAAATTTTCCGGGGGGGGGGGCAAGGAAGAAAACATATTACACAAATTACTTGTACCCATATTTTGGTTTCCACAGAAACCATACAACAGCTATTTCTATAAATATATATATAAATATATATAAACTTACACATGTATAGTATTGCCATTCTATAAGTGTCACAAACGCCTTCTTTGCCAGGACAGCACTTGGTATTCTCTATTTCTTAGCACAATTACTAGCCAGCGGTTTGTAGAATGTTATTACCTCAAGAGCTATAGTTAAGAGTTGTATACATATAGTGAAGCCTCCAGGGTCAGACTGGGGGGCCCGGTGCCCACTGGGACTGCTGTCCAGGGCCCCCTGCCCCCTACTGTGACGCGCCAGATCAGTTTGAATTCTTCATGGAGCCGCTCGGTGTGCATGCGCAGCAGTGTCCCCCGGCGCCAGTCCGACACTGGAAGCCTCCATTTTATGTACCCTCATTGTAAGTTTTTCCATATGTTATACCATTTTTTGTGGTACCACCAATATATAATACATTTCCCTGACATTACACAATTTTTTCTGGTCCCCTGAAAAAATGTAAAATGCGGGTTCTACTGTACATAAAGTAGAGTAACAACAGCAGGAAGAGGTAGTACACAACAAAATGTCACTAGTATATAATCTATATTTATACATTCTATTTCAATTTAGGGTAAAAACTCTGCTTTGTTTCCAGAGTGGCAGAAGGGTTAAATGATGAGTCATCCAAAAAGAAATGAGGTGAATACAGGAGCAGGAGAGGGGGGTGAGGTGCAAAAATATATATTATAAGATATATTTCTATCTATACAGATATATAGAGTGAGGCAGGGGGTTATTAGAGACAGAGAGGTGAGTCTGGGGGAGAAGGGACTGGGTAAAGGAGGACAGTGAGCAGCGTGAGGCCATGGATAGGTGGGGGATATCATACAATGGAGCATCAGGGCAAGGAACTGCAGGGGTTAATGTGAGAATGGTTATAGGCAAAACCCACAGCCAAACTGTACCTATAAGATTCAATAATGAATGTAGTTACACAGCTATACACAGGTTCATTTATAGTCTCTATATCACACACAGCTTGGCAGACCTTCTTAAAGGGGAAGTAAAGTCTAAAGTAGAATAAGGCTAGAAATGCTGTATTTTGTATACTAAACATAAACATGACCTTACTGCACCACAAGCCTAATCAAACAAATAATTTATGCTTTCAAAGTTGGCCACAGGGGGGTCACCATTTTGTAACTTTGTTAAACATCTTTGCAAGACCAAGACTGTGCACATGCTCAGTGTGGTCTGGGCTGCTTAGGGATCGTCATAAATTATCAAAACAGCACAAGTCAAATAATCAGAATATGCAGACTGCTCTGGGTCCTGTGTAATCTAATGTGGATTTTAAAGTATTACAGGGAAAATACTATACAGGGAAAAAAAAAACTGCTTGAGTTCTGCACGGCTGGGAAGTAAGGCGGGGGCTCTCCCTGCTGTTCATAAGTATGATTGTTTCCTTGCTCAGCAGTTAGGGACCATCTGACAATTCCTATCCACAGCAGTAAATGAAGGGAGAATTACACTGCATACAGTCAGGTTTCTTATAAAAACGGTACACATTTTTTAATCAAAGTATATTGGAGATAGGTTTCTTTTTCATTAAAGAAAGTAAAAATGGGATTTTATTTTTGTTGCCTTTACATGCCCTTTCATTAGAAGGAGATTCTCTAATGCTGGCCATAGATGTTGAGATTTTTAAAAGATCCGATCCTCATCGTGAGACCACAATTTTCTCGGAACAATCGTACGATCCTACGAATTGACCATCAACTAAAAAGACCAGAAAGAAAACAAAGGGGAACTGCCTGCTTGGCCCTGCAAACATAGATAGATTGCACTGGGACCGACAAAGATTTTTTGACCTGGTCAATCAATTTCCTGACAGATGTCGGCCGAAAAATCGTAAGATGTAAGATCGTTCAAATCCCACTAACCGCATGATAATTTCGAAGGATTGGTCGGACTTCCCTAAAATTGGTCGTTCGGCAAGAAGAATTGTGGCGTTGAATAGCAGGAATCGTCTCACAGAGGGAAGGAGAGGAGCTAAATCGGAATTACTGCTCTCAGCAGTAGAATAATCATTGGGATGGTCCCAATTTGAAGGGGTGCTGACCTGACAAGATTTAAGTTTTTTATAAGCTTATTGCAGGTTCTTAATGGTAGTATTAAGAAATGTGTTCATATAAGAGAGAACAAAACAATATATATACTTATGTCAAGAGAATATCCTTTATTATAAAGTACAATTCCGGACTTTTAAACGAGTTTATAACAGGTATGAATGGTTTAATTAAAAACGAAAGAATTTTAATTTGAAAATAATTTTTATTATACAACTTTTTATGCAACAAGTCCCGTTTAAAGGGATCCTGTCATCGGAAAACATTTTTTTTTTCAAAACACATCAGTTAATAGTGCTACTCCGGCAGACTTCTTCACTGAAATCCATTTTCAAAAGAGCAAACAGATTTTTTTATATTCAATTTTGAAATCTGACATGGATTTCAGTGCAGAATTCTGCTGGAGCAGCACTATTAACTGATTCATTTTGAAAATTTATTTTTTTCCCATGACAGTATCCCTTTAAGCTTTAGTTTTCCTTTAACCTTATGCAGGTAAATGTTACAGTACTCTGAGAGTTGTTCAGCAACATTTGTGTGTAGCAAAATTAAAAAAAATTTGTTTCTTTTAAAACAATATTGTCCCACTTGATATTATGCAAATGCTAACTTTGTATTGCCCTACAGATCTTACTTTATTTAAAACGTATGCTGCTTCATTTATCGCAGTCATCATTTCCCCCCCACACAGTGTCACATTGGCCGCCAAATAACTTCAGCGCATGCGCCACATTTTCCTTCTCACTGTCTTGGATCATCTGTGAATACACAAATCCTTGCTTGGATTATTCTGCACAGAATCCCAGTCTTGGTCTTGTCTTAGGCCGGTGAATTATGGGAAATTTACATTGCTTAAAATGGTTGTTCACTTTCCAAACACTTTTTTCAGTTCAGTTGTTTTCAGATTGTTCCCCAGAAATAAAGACTTTTTTCAATTACTTTACATTATTTATTTTTTACCGTTTTTCCAAAATCTAAGTTTAAAGTTGAATGTCCCTGTCTTTGGTGTTTGAGTCATGCAGCTCAGTAATTTAAAACTTTTGCAACATTTATATTTCTCAGCAGCATCTCTGGAGTATTAGCAACTATTGTATCAATTCTAACAGCTGTCTGTAATGAAACCCAGGGATTCTGCTCAGCAGAGACAAAGATAAGAAATGTATTAACTAAATGTATCAATTTAGAGCAGTTTACAGGGTCTGCGACCCCCCCTCCCAGAGCTGCTTTAGAAGGTGAAAAAAGATACTTTAAACTTCAATATTAGAAAAACTATGACACATAGAAAATAGAAAGTCATTGGAAAAGGTTGTTATTTCTGGCGATCTATGGAAAACAACTAGTTGTTTGAAGGTGAACAACCCCTTTAAGTAATGGATATTTTTACATGGATGACTGTGGTACAGTGATATTGTGCAGGGCTAAGAAGAATCAGCAGTGCTGCAGACTTCAGTGCAAGTAGATCATTTATTGTGGTTGCCTTGTCCTTTAGGGCTCTTACTCACTGGCGTTCTGACCTGCGCTCCCCTGCGTTCCGTTTTTTGGTGTTCAGCCGCAGGGAAGCACAGGAATAGACGCATGTCATTATTTCAAATGGGGCTGTACTCACTCAGGCGCGTGTAGGCGCCGAACGCAGGAAAAATGCAGCATGTTGCGTCTCAACCTGCGTTCGGCGCCTACACGCGCCTGAGTGAGTACAGCCCCATTTGAAATAATGACATGCGTCTATTCCTGCACTCCCCTGCGGCTTAACGCCAAAAAACGGAACGCAGGGGAGCGCAGGTCAGAACGCCGGTGAGTAAGAGCCCTTAAAGTTAATTTCTGAACAGGTGATGAAATGTCATTATCGTTAGATATTTTGTCTGTGTGCATATTATATAGACTACATCTTATCTTGCTCCATGTCTGCTCCTGAATTAGAATTAATATATATTGGGGGCTAATGAAAGTAGGTACATGGTCCAGTATCTTATAGCAGCTAATCATCATGATTGTCATCTGTGTGAAAGTGAACATCTGATAGGGCCACTTTTTTGGGGGTTTTGGTAAAGGGAAATAATCCGTTTTTACACTGAAAGATTTGGAATTATTTGATGGGTCAGATTTGCAGCCAGGCATCACCAATGACTAATAGAGAGTAGCCTTGATAGGGCAGTTGATATAGGTGTAGATACAATGGCAAAGTAATAATATATTAAATTCTATTGTAAAACACCTGAACTGGGAACTGGCACTTACTGTATATGGCAGTGTCACCCAACCTACAGCACTTAAAGGACAAGGAAAGGCAAAAAAATAAAATCCCATTTTTACTTTCTTTAATGAAAAAGAAACCTATCTCTAATATACTTTATGCAGTGACTGTATGCAGTGAAATTCTCCCTTCATTTACTGCTGTGGATAGGAATTGTCAGATGGTCCCTAACTGCTGAGCAGGGAAACAATTATTCTTATGAACAGCAGGGGGAGTCCCCGCCTTACTTACCAGCCATGCAGAATTCAAGCAGCTTTGTTTATGATGATCCCTAAGCAGCCCAGACCACACTGAGCATGTGCACTTAGTCTTAGTCTTGCAAAAATGTTTAACAAAGTTACAAGATGACAGCCCCCTGTGGCCAACTTTAAAAGCATAAGTCATTTGATTTGATTAGGCTTTGTGGTGCAGTAAGTTCATGTTTATGTTTAGTATACAAAATACAGCATTTCTAGCCTTATTCTATTTTAGACTTTCCTTGTCGTTTAATAGCCAACATAGCTAGATTATTACTTCCAACAGTGACAATACAAGCAGCTTGTGGCACAGAAAAAGTTTTTGTGAATCAGATTACAGCATAATCCCATGTTGAAGAATGGGTTGACAGATCAGTAACACATAAGAATATAAAACATCAAGCTGGTATAGAAATACCGGTATGTAAACTATATCACTGGCACACGTTGGCTCCCCCTTGTGGACATCTTATTGCAATGTAAAACCTGTAACATGTCTGATTGTAACCTTAAGGCAATGTAACCTGTTTATTGAGGAGGAATATAGTAGGAACTGAGTAAGAATTTGTTCTAAGGCCATAACTGTGATGTCCTTAAGATCAGGAGCGATCCTGGACCCTCCACTGCCTGAGGCAGCAGCAGTTGCTGCCGCCTCCCCTCCCCCGTGTTCTTACTTTTTTGGTCAATTCTTTGGGTCAATGAGGGCGGCAGAGAGGGCCAGTACGCTAGCGCAGAGAGCCTAACTGGGCTCTCCGTGCTCTCTGCGCTAGAAGAGCCAAATTTCTGGTTTGAAAACTTGAAATTCGGCTCTTAAAGTACTAGGAGTGGCATTTTTGCTGCCCCTGGTACCTAGTGGGGTGCTGCCGCCTGAGACGACAGCCTCAACTCGCCTCATTGGCGAAGCACCCCTGCTTAAGATGTTTCTGGATGTGTTCTGGGACATTGTATTTTTTAGCAAGGCAATGACCCCTATGACAATTAAAGGCCATAATAAAGGCCAGTATGATCTGGTGGTTCTCCAGCCTGTGTTTCATCTTCCAGCTCTGACTTGTGCAACTTTGTTCACCATGTTAACCAGACCTGTGCAATTCCAGTATCTAGCTATCCCACCCTTAGTTATATTTTAGTGTAATTCTTCAGCGGTATCTTCTATAGCAAGATGATTATTTGTCAATTAATTATATATGAAAGGCCTTTTTATATCCCTTAATATTCCCTTAATATTCTCATATTATTCCAATATTAACTTTTTATAGACCATATTACATTTCTAGCCCCATTCGGAGCTCTAGTAGATAACTCACAGGGAACCAAATAATGTTAGCAGGGGCAGCAAAAAGCAGCTCCTAATAACTTCATGAGCCAAAATTTTTAAGTTCTCATTTCTGCATTTTATTATGACTGTTTTGCATAACAATGTAATGATGCAAATCTGCAACCTCTGCCAGTGATGATGTTTGAACTGTTCTGCTTTAGGAAACTGGAAAAACTGAAAGGGGTAAACCTATAACCATATTCTTTGGTGAATGAAATAGCACATAACATCTCACAAAGGCATATAACACAAGGTTGTCCAACCATTTGATCAGACTCTGGGACACTTAAGCTCCCCATAGACGCGACGATTCTTCTTGCTGAACGACTGATTTTAGGGAAGTCCGACCAATCCTTCGAAATTATCGTGCGGTTAGTGGAATTCCAACCATCGTACATCTTACGATTTTTCGGCCGACATCTGTCAGAAAATTGATTGGCCTGGTCAAAAAATCTTTGTCGGTCCCAGTGCAATCTATCTATGTTTGCAGGGCCAAGCAGGCAGCTCCCCTTTGTTTTCTTGGCAAATTGGTCTTTTTAGTTGATGTTCAATTCGTATATTTAAATTGTGGTCTCACGATGAGGATCGGCTCTTTTAAAAATCTCAACATCTACAGTATGGCCAGTTTTAGGTACATTAGCAGAGCTAATTCATCAATATTCAAGTTTCTCCTGGTTAAATAAGTGCATTTCACTGAAGCATGTACAATCCAATGCTCCAATTTTTATGCTAATTGGATTCCCAAAAAAGTAAAGGGTTAAAACTGACCTAAGTGTGCTTAGGCAAAATTTAAACATTAACTTTTCTATTTGATTTAACTTGGAAATCCACCATACCAACTGTAACAAGAAAGTAAGGGTGGAAATTGCACTGATGAACTCATACTTTAATTTGCTTTATAAAACATTAACATGCTCCTCTGATCCATATACTAACAATTTAAATATTTAAAGGAATAGTTCAGTATGAAAATAAAAACTGGATAAATAGATAGGCTGTGCAAAATAAAAAATGTTTCTAATATAGTTAGTTAGCCAAAAATGTAATATATAAAGGCTGGAGTGAACAGATGTCTAATAAAACAGCCAGAATCCAACTTCCTGCTTTTCAGCTCTATAACTCTGAGCTAGTCAGCGACTTGAAGGGGGGCACATGGTACATTTCTGTTCAGTGAGTTTGCAATTGATCCTCAGCATTCAGCTCAGATTCAAAAGCAACAGATACTGTATGACCCATGTGCCCCCCCCCTCAAGTCTCTGATTGGTTACTGCCTGGTAGCCAGGGTAACCAGTCAGTGTAAACCAAGAGAGCTGAAAAGCAGGAAGTAGTGCTCTGACTGACTTGTTATACATCAAATCACTCCAGGCTTTATACATTACATTTTTGGCTAACTAACTATATTAGAAATATTTTTTTATATTGCACAGCCTATTTATTTACCCCGTTTTTATTTTTACACTGAACAATTCCTTTAAGACATCAATAAACACGACAGAAAAACACATTTTATACAATTTAATTAGAAATAAAGTCAATATTCACAACACCAATGTAATAACCTCTCATTATCAATAGATCATATATATAATACACAAAAGCCATGAATATCTTGTAAATTATATCCTTATAAACTGTGAGTACTGATGTCATCAGTTAAAATCGGTGAGTAGTGATAAAATTTCTGTCACATGACTCACTGAGTCTTGTGTATTATAATTAATAAAGTACCCCCTGTTGCAAAATATGAGGATATTATAAGTTACCTCGGAGTTCCATGACCTGTATAAAAACGCTCGGCCTTCTGCCTCGTGTTTTTATATGGTCATGAAACTCATCGGTAATTTGTAATATCTTTATAATTTACAAGAGGGGTACTTTATTCACTATATATACAAATTGAAGCAGAAACATTTACAACAGTATGTAATATTTTCCAGGTATTAATTAATAACGAAAAGACTATTAATGAATCAAATGTTACAGTTAACCCAAAAAAAACCCCTCTGAATTACATAATTTCTCACGATGTTTGCCTCCTGATGTTCAACATGCATTTGAAGGTCTGTTGGCCTCTTCACTCTTTCAATGGAGATATTGTGCAAAACCATACACGAAACTACAATGTAGCAGACCTTCTCAGGAGAATATAATAGTGACCTCCCAGTGATGTGTAAACAGCGGAATTGATTTTTTAGAACACTGAATGCCCTTTCCACCACAGACCTTGTAGAATGGACTTGATTATAGTTCTTTTTTTGGCATTGGTAGGACGCCACACTGGAGTCATGAGCCACGTTTTTAAAGGATAACCACTACCTCCTGTAAAGAACACAAACAAATTAATTTTGCACAAATAGCAATTGCAGGTAAAAAAAAACATTTGGGTAAATTAAGTTATTAGTTGCATACTGCAATGCTATCAATTGAGTCATGGTACAATGATTTATAAATAAACAACTCTTTATTTTTAGCACATGGAAACTCAGAAACCAGTCTAATTAGCATTTAAAGGAGAATTCAATCATTTAAGAAATAAACCCATACCCCCCACCCCACGTAGACCACCCTCCCTCCTCCCCCCAGTCTAACTGCCCCCGGGGAAATGCCCCATACTTTATACTTACCCCTCTGTGCAGTTTCTGGCATCACACAGCCATCTTCCGGGATTTAGTCTTCTTCCGGCGCTTCAGCAATTTTCGTGAGTTTTGGCACATGGGCAGCTGTCGCAAACCGGCAAATTGCTCCAACTGCGCATGCGCCGACATGCCGATCTCCCACTCAACTTGCGGAAGACCCGGAAAATGGCTGCGTGGAACTCGGATGCCAGAAACTGTGCCGAGGGGGAAGTATGAAGTATGGGGCATTTCCCTGGGGTGGCAGTTAAGCTGGGGGAGGAGGGAGGGGGGTCTACATGGGGTGGGGGGGGCTACGGGTTTATTTCTTAAAGGGTTGAATTCTCCTTTAAAAATCAGCTCTATAGCATCAGCTTTTATTAAGGCCCATCCTCACTAACCGCTTGAAAATTTTCAAAAACCCTCATCTTAGCCCAGTACCCAATGAACATGCGCATTGTCACTGACATTTCTAGAAAACTCCAAACTGGGGTAACAATTTGAAGACCTGAAACATTGCTGCTTTACAGATAAAGAACCTACTGGATTGTGCAGTTAATCCAGTATATAAAATATGTCATTTTTCACGCATATTGATTTATGATTATTTTTACCTAATAACCAGGAATCTTTCTGTTCAAAACGATTACACAAAGAAGATCAGGACAATATATAAGGGTCATGTGAGGAGCCAGGAAACAATATCGACAAACTGTAAGTTATACTTTACTGTAATTATAGGAGCAGACAAGCTGTACATTGATACTGTGTGCGGAAAATATGCTCAGCAGATGGACACAGTGCAATATGTGTGCAATCTATAATACCCACAACATTGGGAAAACCAGCAATTTCAAGCCTTTTAATATAAGGCTCCTCTCATTGATATTTCTATTAATGTGAGCAATGTAACATTAATGATATACAACATTTTAGAAAACTGTCAGGCTTATGAATTATTCAGAGACAGTAACAACTGCCACCATGAATTTGTTCTACACACCTCATTTTCCAAATTTGTCACCCGCCACTTCTGTGTTCACCGACACTTTTGTGAATTCCCCTCATAGTATTATGATTTGCAATGAGGACCAGTATCTTATCACTTAATAAACCTTCAAATAGCTCTATTACCACTGATGTCAGACTAACCAGCCTATAGTTTTGAAGCTGAGAATGGTAACCCCCCTTCTTGAATTGCGGCACCACATTAGCGATTGCTAGTAAAGAGGTTTGGCAATCACAGAGCTAAGCTCGCTAAGTACCCTGGGATGAAAACAATCTGGCCCCGGACCTTTGTTTATCTTAACATGTTTTAGTCTCTTTTGAATTTTTTTCTTATGTGTGAACCATGCAATTAGTTGTATTACAAGGACTGGGATTAACTGGTTCCTCATTTGTGTAGACAGATGAAAAATATGAGTACAGACATGGGTGTCCGCAGAAAATTTTCCAGGGTGGGGCAAGGAGGCATCTGTGGGCGGGCCTGTGAGATAGGTAGGTGTGTCACTGCCATCATGGGGTGGAGCTATGCTACGGCGATCAGCCGATCGCCGGGTCAATCAAGGGAATCCTTCACAGTTTCCCTAATTTGAAAAACCATCCAGGAAGTTTTGACCCGGGCAACCCTTCAAAATACAGATGGCACAGGGGCAAGTACATGTATAAATACCCCCAGAACTCACAAACAGATGGCACAGGGGCAAGTACATACATAAATACCGCCAGAACTCACAAACAGATGGCACAGGGGCAAGTACATACATAAATACCCCCAGAACTCACAAACAGATGGCACAGGGGCAAGTACATGTATAAATACCCCCAGAACTCACAAACAGATGGCACAGGGGCAAGTACATGTATAAATACCCCCAGAACTCACAAACAGATGGCACAGGGGCACGTACATGTATAAATACCCCCAGAACTCACAAACAGATGGCACAGGGGCAAGTACATGTATAAATACCCCCAGAACTCACAAACAGATGGTAACGGTACCGGGTTTGTTACCGGTACCGGGCTGATATCACTCATTTTAGGTGGGCACAACCTTTTCCCCTAGACCCACCTTCCCTGTGGAAATCAACACCCTTTTTATACAACAAGTTCACAATGCTTGCCTGACTAGAAAACTTAAAAATGAATGGATGTTGTAAAATAAGCAATAAAATTTAAGTTGTTAATTAATCGGACTACTCCGGAACGGTGTTACTGTTGCTATATTTTTGGATTCTTCAATTTCCCTAATTATTTTAACTTGATCTTGTGCACCCTTTGATATTTGATTCATTTGGAGTTGTTTTTCACAATTTATAATATCCCTCTGAAGTGGGAGAGAGTGGGAGTTACAGCACATTCTTTAAAGGGAAAATAAAGCAAAAAACTAAGTGCCCTAATGGCCTCAGGGTTTCCGTTAAAAAAGAAAACGACTATATTTCCTGTATACACTTGTTTAAAAATTCCACACTTTTTTTTTTTTATAAATAATGTGATCCCTTGCTTGCAATTTTTTTCCCTTCACTAGCTCTAATTACTGACCACACAAATCTTTCGACATAGCTATTTTTTTTTTTAAATAAAGGCTGTATGGATTTTTAAATATATACTAGATATAGGTTTCTTTTTTTTATTGGAGACCCTAGGACCATGACTGCCCCTGGCCACCAAGGAGTGCTATATTAGAAGCAGATATATTCACAAAACTGTTATTCCTATAGGGCAAATAAACCCATAGTATAAGTACCTCTAACTGGCATAATGCATTGACTATAAATTAACTAGGGATGCACCGAATCCACTATTTTGGATTCGGCCGAACCCCCGAATCCTTTGCGAAAAGATTCGGCCAAATACCAAACCGAATCCAACCCCTAATTTGCATATGCAAATTAGGGGTGGGAAGGGGAAAACATTTTTTACTTCCTTGTTTTGTGACAAAAAGTCACGCAATTTCCATCCCAGATCCTAATTTGCAAATGCAAATTAGGATTTGGATTCGGTTCAGCCAGGCTGAAGGATTCGGCCAAATCCGAATCCTGCTGAAAAAGGCCGAATCCTGGATTCGGTGCATCCCTAAAATTAACACATATATACATTAGATTCAAAAAAGTATTTTGTTTGTTGTCCCTTTCTTACAAAGCACTATTTAAACAGGGTAGCATTTTATTTGAGTGAATCAGTTTGACGTGTGAAATTATGAAATGTAATTGAGACCAAGCACATAAAAATGAATCATTAAAACATAATTTAAAAGCTACAAATGATTAGTGCAGCTTTATACAGATAAGCATTTTTGAGGGTGGTGTTGTGGCTATGAAGCATTCTGCGATTTAGCCTAGCAATCCAATAAGCACAATGGGGAAGCCGCAACTTCCCTGAAGTTACATTCATTGCACATCATTCGGTGGGAGCTGTGAATGATGTGCAATGAATGTAACTGCTGGGAAGTTGCTGCTTCCTCATTGCTGCTCATAGGATTGCTAGGCATGCATTTTGATGTTTTGCTGCCCTACTGCTGTTTACTCTTTCAGTGCCACAGTGATGCTCACACATGCTGTTAGTCCTTAAAGGCCTATGTGTGTCATTTGTGAGGGGTAGGGTCTATGCCACAGGTCACATTAAATTTCCACTGTGCCATTCAGTCTGGGGGTATTTATACATGAAATTTCCTGAAATGTGAAATTAAAATTGAAATTCCCTGAAAATTCAGTGAAAACACACGGGAAAGTGGGTGGAGTCAAAGGGGAGTGGCTAAAAGGAGGCGTGACCAAAAAAATTTGCGGCGCGCTATGCGCGCCTCCATTGCTCCTCGTCCTGGCCCCCCCAGCTGAAATCATCTTCTGCTGCCTATGCTAAAGGTATATACTTAATGGGTTTCCTTGCCCCTACTGTAATAGTTATACAGGTATGGGATCTGTAAGGGCCGGAACTAGGGGTAGGCAGAGTAGGTACATGCCTAGGGCGCAAAGCTGAGGGGGCGCCAGGCACATACCTGCTCTGTCACCTAGCCCATGTCCGGGCCTGTGTCTCCCTGACTGCCGCTGGTAAGTTTAGTTTAAATGCACTTCTGCGCATGAGCGTTGGTGCGTAGTTTTGCGCATGCACGCTGGTGCGTATTTTTGTGCATGCGCGCTGGTGCATAGTTTAACGCATGCGCAATTGAGCACACAATAAGCCGGCGCTGTGGCTGGCCAGGTTGCTTAGGGGCCTGGCCGTGTTGGCCTGGCTCTGGGATCCGTTATCCAGAATGCTCCGAATTATGGGAAGGCCATCTCTCATTGACTCCATTTTATCCAAATAATCCAGATTTTTAAAAATAATTACATTTTTCTCTGTAATAATAAAACAGTAACTTGTACTTGATGCCAACTAAGATATAATTAATCCTCATTGGAAGCAAAACCAGCCTATTGGGTTTATTTCATGTTTACGTGATTTTCTAGTAGACTTAAGGTATGGAAAGATCCATTATCCACAAAACCTCAGGTCCTGAGCATTCTGGATAAAAGGTCCCATACCTGTACAGTTTATTTATCAGTTAATAACATAACCTAAGTGAGTGTCGGCAAGGTAAAAGCAAAGATAATGCTGTTACTCACTGAAGCTGTTGCCTTAATCACGAGTGACGCACTGGAGACAAGCTAATGTATAAGAGTGAAAGCACACAGGATTTTCTTTCATCCTAGGTGACTTCATTACTGAACTTGCAGCCGGCCTTCTTTTTGCAGCTCTGCCCCCTCTGGAATCTGATTGGATGTGGAGGCAGAGCCTGTGTGAGTGACAAGTCTCACACTGAATGGAACTGCTCCCTCCCCCTCCCAGTTGGACAGCAGAAACCCTGTGCTTTTTTTCATCTATGTTGTGCAGTCACACAGTGGAAATATGCTGCTTGCCCTTCCCTGCAGCTGTAAACTGTGTAAGCTCTGAGTGTGGGGTCCTCATAGGTGCCGGGCTCTCATAGGCTGTCCCAGTACCTAAGGTTAAAATGAGAAGCTGAGCCAAGGAGGAAGAGAAGGAGCAATACTGGGGTGTGAGGAGCCCCAGTTTGGCAGAATCCACTGCTTCTATCATCCTACAGTGACTCCCTCCCCCAAATCTCATCTACAGGATAAAGGTCAGCATGGAAAGCCACACAGGTAAGTGTTATATGGTGTCTGTATGGAATCATGTTCATATATTAAGAGTGTGTCATTTTGCCCATGTTCAGGCTCACTGAAGTCTGTTCTTTAATCCATGTGTCCTACAGTCTCAGTCTATATGAATGTATATGTAAGCAGTGTGAGCTGAAAGCCCAGCTATTTATATATATATATATATATATATATATATATATATATATATATATATATATATATATATATATATATATATATATATATATATATATATATATACTGAGCTAAACTTCTTGTCTGTCTACTACAACTATATGATGCGACTTGTAGCCCCACATAGGCTGAACTTTATACTCCCAGCCCCCTCCATACTCATGGCTAGTGTGCTTAGCAGTTATAGTACAAGTGTAAAGGGTTTGTATTCTATTCATTGGAAGGTGATTTTACCTTAAAAAACATGATTTGAGAGGTACATTGCGAATGCTGGGGTGTCTGTGCTATAAACTGTTTTTTTTCCTGGCCCTAGCTACCTGGGTAAGGTGTGTCGATAGCGCTGTAAGTGGGTTACAGGAAGGAGGACTGGCTGCTGTCTGTATTCTTGGCTTTCTCTAACCAGAGCTCCTGTCATCCTAGTGGCTCACATGGACTGGCTGCCCTAGTCATGTGCAGCTTGTGTTTACGTTCAGCTTCTCACTGTATCTCATTGGCTGCTAGGAGAAGTGACGTAGCCATTACATAATGCTGGAGGCTTCCAAGCGGCAGTCCACGTGAGACTCCCTTAAGGGGAAGCTGTTTTCGTGACCTACTTTCTCTTAACACATGGCTTCTAGTCACTTAGCTCGGGGCCAATCAGCGACGGCTGTGGCATTCTGAAAGTCCCCTTGCCGTGCTTGAGAAACTGCAACTGTCATTTGATTGGCCGCCGGCTTGTTCTAGATCAGATGCCGGTGATACAGACACGTGGCTTAGAGGATAGGCACATGTGGACTAGAGAAATGTTGGTTTAATAATTGAGTCAGCTCCTGTGATTCATATGGTTGTAGTTCCGAGGCTTCCATAGTGGCTGAGGAACTTGTACAGCAGGAATGCTATTTACAGAAGGCTTCCTTTAGAATTGTAGGGTAGTAGTGCAGCAGGTTGTACAGTATCGGCTGTGGCCGAAACAGGGAAACTCAAACCTTTATTTTATGTGAGAAACTTGTGTAAAGCTTTCCTATGGGAGACACCAGACTGTCTCTAGAATTTGATGGCAAACTGTTCATATGTCTGTCTGTAACCAAACAGTTCAACTAGCCTTAACCCTATTGGGCCCAGGTGCCCTGTGCACAGACCCCACACTAAGAGGCACACTTTATATTTGCACTGAGACGGCACATCAAGCGCAGAGTTGCTGTTGTCTAACAAGGAGGGGAGTGAGCCAACTGACAAACCAGTGATAAAGGCAGCAGCTCCAGTGAGTACACTTTCAGTGCTTATTGTGGCCCTTCATAGTTGTGCAAAATAGATCTTTAACACACACCCAAAAAAATGAAAAGGAAACATTGTTTATGATAAGTTTCTCCCCCTCAATACTACCTGTCTTAACCCTTATATCGCCTGTACATTACTATTATCTCATCCAAAATCTCTTCTGAATTCCAAAGGTGAGTAAATATGAAAAGCGTCATAATATATAAGGCAATATGACTGAGTAAGGAAGAGGGATAAAAGAAGGAGTTTATATCTCAGAATTAGGCATTTCCCAATATATATCTCTGTAATATGCTACAGGTAATATCTAAAAACTGCTGCCTTGCTAGATAATGTTTTATTTAAAAAATTATTGTCATTAGCTCAGCAGTGACCAGCATGTTTGGGACAGAATTAGGGGACTGTAACCGTGTATGTCATGATATGCTTGTTAGCTACAGTTTGTCATTAATGCTTTGGGTTAGACTGTACCAAAAATGCTGGGGGCAATGGGAGAGAGATGAATAGACAGTGTTACAGCAGGAGAGAGGGAACAGCATGGGCTATTTACCTGCCCACCAACCCCAAAGTCCCTGTGACCTGTCAGCCAGCAACACCATGTTGCTGAAAATGGTCCCATTAGGGCCCTACAATTGATAAGACTGATCTTATGTTCAGCCGGGCTGTCTGTAACCAAACTGCCCAGCCCGGCTGTCTGTAACCAAACTTCCCAGCCCGGCTGTCTGTAACCAAACTGTTGCCCAGCCTGGCAGTCTATAAGGACTGGTACATTTGAGAAATTATATTAAAGAGCTCAGGAGTGCAGGAAGAAACACAGCCAACTCTTACTTATGGGCCCGTATTGACTCAGACACATGTAAGCGCAAAACACAAATGCAATGCAACATGCTGCGTTCCACCTATGTTCGGCTCTTACATGTGTCTGTGTCAGTATGGCCCCTTTAAATGAATAAGACGCGCTCCCCTACAGCTGAGCGATATAAAACGGAACACAGGGGAGCTCAGGTTTAAGCACTCGTATGTACAAGCCCTAACCAAACTGCTCAGCTGTTTTGTCTATAACCAAACAAATCAGTGACCTGTCTATAACAGACAGCCCAGCTGAGCAGGCCCTGGACTAGTGCAAATGCACAGTAGAGTGAAATGCTGGCATCTGAGTTTGTAAAAGCTGTCCAAACATACAGAGATCCACTCGTTTGGCGAGCCGATCATGAACCCTAGGGCCCATCTATCAGATCACAATGAGGAGAATATGGGCAGTTAGATCAAGGAATGCACCAACGAACCAATGTGGTCCTCGATCCGACGGGATTTTTAAACCTGCCCAATTGATATCTGCCTGACTTTTGGCCAGAAATCAATTGGAGAAGCCTGTCTGAGGGCCGCATACACTGCCCAATAAGATTCTGACTTAATCCTAGTTGTGGAAAAGAGATTAGAATTTAATAGTAAATGTTTACGACACTTCCAGTTACATTGAATAGGAGAAACAATAGTTTTCTATGAACCAATATTACTACTAAAAAAATACATTAATTGGTTCAAAAATAAAATGTTAAATGGTAGAATGCCTGAGCCGAGGCATAATAGAGGAGCAGATTTTACTTGCGAAAAGGGTCCAAAATGATTATTGTTGAAGTATGTCTGGTTTGTTAAGGATGCACTGAATCCACGATTCGGCCAGGATTCAGCCTTTTTCAGCAGGATTTGGATTCGGCCGAATCATTCTGCCCGGCCGAACCGAATCGGAATACTAATTTGCATATGCAAATTAGGGGAAAGGAGGGAAATTGCGTGAAATGGTAATTAGGATTTGGTTTGGTATTTGGCCGAATCTCTCGCAGAGGTTTCGGGGGGTTCGGCCGAATCCAAAATGTTGGATTCGGTGCATCCCTATTTGTTACCCTTTTAAAGAGAAACTGACACCAGAATTTTTTTACATGTATCATAACATTGTGTTTAAATGCTATCTCTAATTTTGCCATAAAGGTATTTGCAGATACTTTTGCATTAATCATCTGATCTCCCATTATCCTCTATGAGGAGGCTGCTATATTTGAGCTTCAGTAGTTTGTTCGCAGTAGAAATTCTAACTGATGTTGAGAAGGGAGAGTCAGGTTGGCAAAACAGTCAGGTTTAGGAACTTCAAGTAACAATTAATTACAAAAACAGACCTATCAATTAAACATGAGCTATAGGTAACTTTTAATGTACATTAATATTTAATATCCATCTACTCCAATAGATAGATAAGAATTAATTCATTAGATAATAAGTCCACAAAGTTAATTTCTTACTATCTATATTATGGAGCAATGAATTAATTTCATTTGAATTCATTGCTTAATTGATTAGTGTGATGGCAAAGAATTGATTTGGAAACTATAGCACAATGCATGATTGAATTGGCACTTAGCACTTTATATCTATTTATTTAAATTAATTCTAGGAAATAGTTGGAGAATGTGGGGTTTTACTGCTATCTTATCTAAGAATAATATTGTTTGGTAATTATATATACTATCAGAAAGTGGGTAAGTGAAAAGGAGTCTTTAGAAAGTAACAAGGAAATGTTATATTTTTAATAAATATTTATTTAATAATAGCAAATCTGCTCCTCTGACCAAATTCACATTTCTTTTAGTGGGGGGGTGGGTGGACTATATCCCTTTGAAATAAACCAGGTAGTGGAAAAGATAGCAAAGAACCAATAGTTATGTGAACAACAGTAGAAAGCTAATTACTACAACTTGTAACACCAGAGTTTTGAAGCTCGTTATTTTTTTACTAAACCGCTTTTTGTTGGACACACTTGACGTGTGAATTCACAGTGCATTTCCTTAGCTGAAACTCTTATATAAATCAATAAGATTGGTACAGCTGTGCAGAAACACGTTTATACCCGTTTGATCCTATTTGAAAGGGACACAGGGATATGCTTAACAAACCATGTGTTTTACGGAGGGGGACAAGCCAGGGGAATTATATAACAGCCAATATCAAGTCAGCCAAAGAAGAAACCATATACCAGTGTTATTGAAAGAGCTAAAAAAAAAAATAACATGATTAAATAACAATATCGTAGTCTTAAAGGGATACTGTCATGGGAAAAAAACATTTTTCAAAATGAATCAGTTAATAGTGCTGCTCCAGCAGAATTCTGCACTGAAATCCATTTCTCAAAAGAGCAAACAGATTTTTTTATATTCAATTTTGAAATCTGACATGGGGCTAGACATTTTGTCAATTTCCCAGCTGCCCCAAGTCATGTGACTTGTGCTCTGATAAACTTCAATCACTCTTTACTGCTTTATTGCAAGTTGGAGTGATATCACCCCCCCCAGCAGCCAAACAAAAGAACAATGGGAAGGTAACCAGATAGCAGCTCTCTTACACAAGATAACAGCTGCCTAGTAGATCTAAGAACAACACTCAATAGTAAAAACCCATGTCCCACTGAGACACATTCAGTTACATTGAGAAGGAAAAACAGCAGCCTGCCAGAAAGCATTTCTCTCCTAAAGTGCAGGCACAAGTCACATGACCAGGGGCAGCTGGGAAATTGACAAAATGTCTAGCCCCATGTCAGATTTCAAAATTGAATATAAAAAAATCTGTTTTCTCTTTTGAGAAATGGATTTCAGTGCAGAATTCTGCTGGAGTAGCACTATTAACTGATGCGTTTTGAAAAAAACATGTTTTCCGATGACAGGATCCCTTTATGGTTGAGATGACCAAAATCATTTTGAGATAATAGAAAATTATAAAACAGTTCTGTCTTTCTCTCAGACCTGTCACTAACCTGCTCTTCATTATACAAATATGTGATAATAGTAATAGTAATATGCCTTTGTATTTCATAAGTAAATAATTGAATATGCAGAAAATACTAGCTTTTAAATTGATTACAATTTTAGAGCTGCTAAATTTAAAGCTGGCCTCATAAGCTAGATTCATCTTCTGTAATATGCTTTTAAACATGTTATACTATGAAAAGATAGGTAAATGATTGATATCTTTGGAACTTAAATTACTTTGTTGTATATTTAGTATTGATTTTAATGTTAAAATTAAGATGTATGCTGTACAGTTTAGGCCATTCTTCTCCCTATACAAATGTGTAACCAATATACGCAGTATTTTAATACATTGAATGAGCTTACTGCTATGCACGGTGGGCCCAAGCAAACACCAGGAACTCATCAAGAGTGGCTGGCATAAGCCTGGACCCACAAAGTAGTAAACCTGGAGTTTGATTGTAAAAGGTTAAAATGCTTACATTTTGTTCTCCATAATTAAGAACGTTTCGTGTCTACCAGGGACACTTAGTCATAGGCATTCTTCTCCCTGTTACTAATTTTGTCTGATAATTAATTTCCAGGTAGCGTCATTGCTTACATCAGCTCCTCGAGTTCCTTCTCCAGCCCTTCCTCCTGCCACAGCGATAGCTCGAACAGCAGCTTTCAGTCTTCCTTGTCTCTGCCCTCTTCTCCCAGTGGCTCTTCATCTGAGGGCAGTGGTGGTGGGAGCAGTGGAAATGGCAGCGACAGAAAAACCACCCTTTCCAACGAAGACATGGTCTGCAGACACATAGAATCCCAGAGAAACCAGCAAGTGGACACTTTGTGCATAAAGACCACCTATACAAGTGCAGCGCTTTTGACCAAAGGGCATGGAGCATGTCCATCAAGTATGTAAACCTGGCTCACCAGTTTACTGTTTTAAGGAATGACACTTCATTGTTTTAATCATTCATTGATTGAACATAGGCACTGGAGATGATGTGACTGCTTACAGAATTTGCATTTTGCTTCTCTGATGCTTCTAACAGCCCTAGGACACTGCACATTTCTTAAAGGACACGCCAATCCCCACAACAAAAATCTAATCATTAAAATGCTTCACTGCATTTTTAAATACCATATAAAAAAACAAGCGATATCTATATTTTGCTACTGGCTAACACGACACCACAGTTTTTGTTTTGTGTTTAAATACCTTGTACTCTGGTCCTTGAAAAGTAAACAGAGAGGCTGCTTCATTTATTTGATCTGCCTGCATCTGCGCTGCACCTTCAGCCCCTGTCCCCCCTCCCTTAAAGGAATAAGCCTTGGCGCTTGGCAATCAGCCCATGCGGAGTAGAGAAGAATCTGCGTTCAATTATTCTAGCAGCTGCATGAATGGAGAGGTCAGGCTGGAGGGGCTATGCGCACATGCACATTTAGAGCATGAAGAACGCCAATGCCAGTACTCCCTGCTGGGTAAAATACTCAGTACAGATAGGAATAAGGTGGTGGTCCTTTAAGATCCTATTTATTTAATCCTTCTCCTTTCCCAAAAGGCCAGGATTAAGGCTGCTTTCCCCATATTTGAAGCCATGTTACAGCACTGTAGCACCATAGTGACCAAAGGAGGCAAACTATAAATCCATAAAAAACTGTACTAACCCCTTACAATTAAGCCTAACACAATTCATGCTTACCCAGCATTTAATCATTGGCTCTTAGGGAGCCTAGGATTAAACATTTTTGCTGTTTATTACTGTCCATCCCACCCCCATGCTGTTTAAAGGGCTACTAGAGTCACTTTATTTTAACATCTACATTATAGGTGTATATATAGGAAAACTTTTTGTTTGAGTAAATCCTGTGAGTGCGGGATTGTACTTTTTCTTTTTTATATATCTCTTTACTTGCACCCAGGACAGTTAGCGCCTACATTTAAGGGTAGTTCTTCTGTTTGTTCCTATATCTATGAAATATAAACCAAAAAAGGTACCTCAACAAATCGTAAACTAGCGCTTACGTGATTTACTGAAAATATTGCACTAGTTCCCAAATGAGTGTGAAATCTTTTGTGCTTAAATATATATTATTCTTGGGTTAGTGTGCAAGAAAAGCCTAAGTAGTATTCCTTTATTATTATTCCTAAAAATAGATGAATGTTCTAGCAAAACAAGTGTGAAAGGGTAGCCTTTTTGGAATTAAAATAATTTTACTCCTATCAGCACTTATCAATTTTTTCGAATTCACAAGTTGTTTTTGGTACAAAAAAAACAAACATTTTTCTTGATGGGCAAATAATGTGAATATTTAACCATTATGTTTGTTCCTCCTGGACTCTGAAATTTGGTGCAATTTCATTAAATTATCATGAAGTTTTTATTTGCAGTCTTCTGATATTTTCTGTAATAAAAGTTCAACTGAAAGCATCAGTGTAATAACTCTTTGTTTTGCTTTTCCCCTTAGAAATGAGTGGCATGATGCTTTTGTGCAAAGTGTGTGGAGATGTGGCATCTGGATTCCACTATGGGGTGCATGCATGTGAAGGCTGTAAGGTAATTCAATTAATTATTGATAGCTGTCAACTATTAACTATATTACTCTGTCAGAAGAAAAAATTCTAAAATTGCAATTTTTGTCAGATTGTCTTGGATTTTGGAGTGAGGGTCCATCTTAATTTCACGTTTTCTTTGCTAGTTGTCCTATTTTTCACACAGACGGCTACAAGTTAAATTAATTCTCATTTAGTAACTAATATGAAACAATAAAAGGAGAAATAACCTGAAGCAGCAACTTAGTTGCAGGACCCAGTTTATAAACTTTAGGTCTGGGGAATTGTTCTCAGGTGTCTGTGCTTAAAAAAAAAGGAAAGTTCACATTTTAAATTAACTGATATTATAGATAGACCCCTTTCTAAGCAACAGATCCATTCTAAGTATCTATTCTCTTGGGCTTAATTTTTTTAGCTTTGTTTTTTTGTGTGTATGTGTATTTACCTTCGTATTCTCCACCTTTCTGGCCTGCAACCGAAAATTCTGTTTTCTAGTTATTCTTATTTTTATCCTAATAGTCTGTCCCTTACCTCCTCATTTTCCATTTTGACTTCCATGTGGCTAGCAGCAAAATGGCAGTCCATTAGCAAGGCCTAAACCAATTAGGACCGCTCCAAACTCACCACCCTTTGGCTGCTCCTCTGGGTATCCCGGGTGCTCAGTCCGCAGCGTCCCCACTGCCAACATATGCTAAACGAACAGGAGGACGGCACTCTGGGTAAAAGCAGGTTTTTATTGCAAGGTTCTGCAGAGATACATGGCCTAAAGTCCATTAGCATGGCCTAAAACCTAATTGCATTTTTGATAGTAAGGAAATATCAAGTTACTGAAAGTATCTCTAGTACAACATTGATCCAGGGTAGGAATTTCCTGCCCCCACCTCTGAAGGCAAATGGTAAAGGCTGCAGATAGATTTTCCCCCTTCCTCTAGATCAGTTAAATATTAAGCAGTTTTTCAATTGGGAAGAAAGGTTGAACTTGAAAATTAGTGAATCCACATATGCAGCCCTATATCCTGACTCTGAGGTCTTCAGACTTCTTGAGTTCAGGCTTCCCTTTCCAATCAACATTTAGTTGTTGCCACTTAGCTATACCAAAGCAATGGTTATATGGAAAAAATATTTGTAACATTTAATTTTTTTATAGTTTCAGGCATTCACCTCATAACTGATTTGGACATTAGACTGACTGCCCTTGCAACTGGTTTGAGCCCCACTGCAGAGAAGCTCACAGTTTAAGACCCTTACTTTTAGGGCTTAATTTGATCTGTTGATATAATTGCCTTTTTTGTTTCAACAAACATGCTCCTTTCTTTTAAGGGTTTCTTTCGTAGAAGTATTCAACAAAATATTCAGTATAAAAAGTGCCTCAAGAATGAGAGCTGCTCCATCCTCAGGATTAACAGGAACCGCTGCCAGCAATGCCGCTTCAAAAAGTGTTTGTCTGTTGGGATGTCAAGAGATGGTAAGTTTTCATGTTTTTCATGACTTATAAATGTAGTATTTATCTTATACTCCAATGGTCCAGCCAACTACTGAAAGACCACATCGCACCAATATAAGAAGGGTTGAACTTAATGACATTTGTCATAGGTTGGTAGAACAACCCTTAGGCATGTGTTAAATATAGTGTTCATTTTAGGGATGCACCGAATCCACTATTTTGGATTTGGCTGAACCCCCGAATCCTTCGCAAAAGATTCAGCTGAATACCGAACCGAATCTGAATCCTAATTTGCATATGCAAATTAGGGGTGGGAAGGGAAAACATTTTTACTTCGTTTTGTGACAAAAAGTCATGGGATTTCCCTCCTCGCCTCTAATTTACATATTCAAATTCGGTTTGGCTGGGCAGAAGGATTCGGCTGAATCCGAATCCTGCTGAAATAGGCCGAATCCTGCCAGAATCAGGAAACGGATACCTGGCCGAATCCCGAACCGAATCCTGGATTCTGTGCATCCCTAGTTCATTTAATCACTTATTGTGAGTGATGTAGCCATTCGCATTGTACCATTGTGTGTTCACACTCATGATAAAAGCAGTATAAATCAAAGGATCAACATCTCTTAAAGGGGTAGTTCATCTTTATGTTAATTATTAGTATATTATAGAATGACCAATTTTAAGCAAATTTTTAATTACTTTGCATTTTTTTATAATTTATAGATTTATAATTTTTCGCCTTTTTCATCTGACTCTTTCCAGCTTTCACATGGGCGTCGCTGACCCCCATCTAAAAAGCAAATGCTCTGTAAGGCTACAAATGTATTGTTATTGCTACTTTTTATTTCTCATCTTTCTAGTAAGGTCCCTTCCTATTTATATTCCAGTCTCTTATTCATATCAATGAATGATTGCTAGGGTAATTTGGGCCCTAGCTACCAGATTGCTTAAAATGCAAATCCAAGAGCTGCTGAATAAAAAAACCTTAAATAATAAAAAATGACAACCAATTGTAAATTGTCTCAGAATATCACTCTCTACATCATACTAAAAGTTAACTCAAAGGTGAACAACCCCTTTAAAGACTGGTGCTGTCTCTTTCTAATATCTCTAACAAATGTGTTATACCCCCAACAGCTGTTCGTTTTGGCCGAATCCCAAAGCGCGAAAAGCAGAGAATGCTGATAGAGATGCAGACCGTCATGAATACTATGATGAGCAGCCAATTAAATTGCTCATCTCTTCATGATACACTCCCAGCACCTTCATCACTACAGTCACCAGCACTAGAGAAGATGGAATCCAAAACTCAACATTATCCAGAAAATAAAGCCCTTACTCCTCCTTTGCCTCCTTCTCTTCCTCATCCTTCAGCAGTCATGCCAAAGGACATTAGCAAAGAAGATGTCATTGGTACAGTCACAGGGGCTCATAGGGAGACTTTTATGTATAACCAGGTGCCTGTGGAATTTCCATCTGAAGCAGGTCGACAAATGGACGAAATACATTCTAATGTTACACGTCTTAACAGTGACCAAATGAAAAATGGGATTAGTGCTGCTCACTGTCCTGTTAATAAAAACAAAATGTATATAAATGAAGCAGACAATGACAAGAACTTCATGCCCTATCAACATGGGCCTGTCAATTGCTTTTTCAATGGGCACAACATTTCCAATGGTTTGAGCCACAGGGTTTGCAGCAGTGAAAAAATGCTTGACGTCTCCCAAGTCCATAACGTAAATGGTTACCCTTGCAACAGAGGAAGGAGGATGCATCTGGTATAAGTTATTACCTTTTGTAATAGATTATGTTTTTAGCAGTGCTTATTTCTCCTGTGAAAATGAATTGTAGAAATTATTGTCCTAGAACACACCTTTTTTTTTTCATTCATTCACTTTTTTGAGTTCAGGTGCTTTAAGCTATTACGCCAAAATTAAACCTTTTTTTTAGGGATGCAACGAATCCAGGATTCGGTTCGGGATTTGGCTAGGATTCGGCCTTTTTCAGCAGGATTCGGATTCGGCCGAATCCTTCTGCCTGGCTGAACTGAATCTCAATCCTAATTTGCATATGCAAATTAGGGGTGGGAAATCGCGTGACTTTTCACCACAAAACAAGGAAGTAAAAAAATTTTCCCCTGCTCGGATTCGGTTTGGTATTCGGTCAAATCTTTTACAAAGGATTCAGGGGTTCGGACGAATCCAAAATAGTGGATTCGGCGCATCCCTACTTTTTTTTCTTTCACTGTTTTTTCTTTTTATATTTTAAAAGTTTAATGTTCCTCTCTATGGTGTGTCAGTTTGGCAGCTCAGTAGTGCAATAAACAACAATGTAATACAATTATTGTATTAATGCTAACAGCTGCCTTTAATGAAACAACCCCTTTTATAAAAATCACATATTAGTAAATGTGTCCAGTAATACAGTTGTTACTGTATATACTGTATGTTGCTGGATATAGTTCAACAATCACAAAGGTGATTGAATCAGCAAAAGGCGAGGAAAGTTAGATTTTCTGGTGGGCGCCAATTTGTTAAAGGAAAACTGTACCCCCAAAATGAATACTTGAGCAACAGTTTACATGATATTAAGTGGCATATTAAAAAATCTTACCAAACTGGTAAGTAAATATTGCCATTTTACATCTCTTGCCTTGAACCACCATTTCATGATGGTCTGTGTGCTGCCTCAGAGATCACCTGACCAGAAATGCTGCAGCTCTAACTGTAACAGGAAGAAGTCAGGAAGCAAAAGACAACTCTCTCTGTTAATTGGCTTATGTGACCTAACATGTATGGTTTGTTTGTGTGCACCGTCAATCGTATGATCCCAGGGGGTGGCCCTTATTTTTTAAAATGGCAATTTTCTATTTATGATTACTCAATGGCACATACTAGTAGAAAAGTATATTATTATGAAAATGATTTATTTACCTGAAGCATGGTTTTACATATGAGCTGTTTTGTTTCAAAAGAAAAAAACCCTCACTTCCTTAAATTATCATATTCGATTGGGAATAAATATAAAGTGCTTAGTGCCAATATAATCACATGCAACAACCAATCAATTCTGTGCCTGTGCACAATTCATTAACAACAAGTTAAAAAATATCTGTGTAAGTTAATTACTTAAATAAAGTGCTTGTACTATATTTAAATTTTCAAAGATGAGTTCATGATTAATAAATATTAAAAAAAAAAAGTGCCAGCAATTCATGAATAAAAGGTAGAAAAAGGAAATAGTGTAGAGGTGGAGCTGTCCCAAAGAACTATCTATAGGTTTTTCTTAGGTTTATCTATAGGTTTTCATTGCTCATGTGAGGCACTGGGGCTTATTTATCAACGCTGGGCAAATTTGCCCATGGGCAGTTACCTATAGCATCCAATCAGTGATTAGCTTTTTGAAGCCAGCTGCGAGTCCTTTAATAGGTCACTTATTATGATATAAAATATCTATTGCTTAAGTATTCATTGTAAAGTTTTCCTTTAAAGTGATACTGTCATGGAAAACATGTTTTTTTCATAACGCACCAGTTAATAGTACTACTCCAGCAGACTTCTGCACTGAAATCCATTTCTCAAAATAGCAAACAGATTTTTTTTATATTCAATTTTGAAATCTGACATGGGGCTAGACATTTTGTCAAATTCCCAGCTGCCCCTGGTCATGTGACTTGTGCCTGCACTTTAGGAGAGAAATGCTTTCTGGCAGGCTGCTGTTTTTCCTTCTCAATGTAATTGAATGTGTCTCAGTGGGCATGGGCAGCTGTTATCTTGTGTTAGGGAGCTGCTATCTTTTTACCTTCCCATTGTTCTTTGTTTTGGCTGCTGGGGGGGGGAGGGGGTGATATCACTCCAACTTGCAGTAAAGAGTGATTGAAGTTTATCAGAGCACAAGTCACATTACTTGGGGCAGCTGGGAGATTGACAAAATGTCTAGCCCCTTGTCAGATTTCAAAATTGAATAAAAAAAAATCTGTTTGCTCTTTTGAGAAATGGATTTCAGCGCAGAATTCTGCTGGAGCAGCACTATTAACTGATTCAAAATTTTTTTTTCCCATGACAGTATTCCTTTAAAGACCTGTGTGCAACAGAAATAACTTTCAGATTGTTGGGTACAATAAACCTCTGGTTCAAATTTTTATACTATTATTTTATTGACTAGGCAACAGTTTTTTTTTTTACTCATGTGTTTGTAAGTATATGATATGATAATGAGTCGTGATTTTTGTTTACTTTTTGAATATCGCTGACTAAATACATTGTTACATTGTTAATTGACAGGTGTGCCCCATGAGCATGACTCCATTTATGGACCCCAATAAATCAGGAACCCAGATTTGGGAGGAATTTTCCACGAGTTTCACTCCTGCTGTAAAAGAAGTGGTTGAGTTTGCAAAGGGAATTCCAGGATTTAAAGACCTTTCACAGCATGACCAGGTCAACTTGCTGAAGGCTGGAACATTTGAGGTGAGCACCAATTCAACTGATTCTCTTGAACTAAGATAAAAATCACTGCACCTTGTTTTTTTTCTGTAACCAAAACCTGTTGGAATGAAGTTAAAGGCGTTGTTCACCTTACCAATGCTTTTTCAGTTCAATTGTTTTCAGATTGTTCACCAGAAATAAATACTTTTTTCAATTACTTTCCATCATTTATTTTTTATTGTTTTTCCAAAATCTAAGTTTAAACTTTAATGTTCTTGTCTCTGGTGTTTGAGTCTGGCAGCTCAGTGATTCAGGGGCAGACGCTAAGGTCACACTGAGCGTTTTCGGGGAGATTTAGTCGCCCGGCGACTAATCGCCTCGTCTTTGCGGCGACCAATCTCCTGAATGCCTTCCCTCACTCTGCGTTGGCTAAAATTGAAAAATCGCCATCGCTAATCACACGCGGTGATTCGTTTTCCGAAGTCGCCCCGAAGTTTCCTTGTGAGGCAACTTCGGAAAACTAATCGCCGTGTGTGATTAGAGCCTGCGATTTTTAATTTTAGCCAGCGCAGAGTTAGGGAAGGGGTTCGGGGAGATTGGTCGCCGCAAAGACAAGATCACAAATAGAAAATAGAAAGCAACTGGGAAAAGTCGTTATTTCTGGTGAACAATCTGAAACCAACTGAACTGAAAGAAGTGTTGGAAGGTGAACGACCCCTTTAATGAAACAATTACAAGCTTATAAATCTGCATGTGTAATTGTGGACTTGTCTGAGGAACATTTTGCTTTCTGTTCTGACTTGTGTCATCATTAGTGAATGATGATCATTTGTATTGATTTATTCTTTTAACAGGATGAGGTTCTCAATTATTGGCTTCAGGGTGACACCACATGGAGCATGTAGCATACAGTAATATTGCACTGATTATGGAGTCCAGGCAAAAACCTCTTCTTGTGAATAGTCTGAAAATGACAGATGCAGTGCTGTTCTTCATGTGAAAAAGCAATTGCATGTTGTAAACAAAAAGAGATGAGGCTGGAAACATACATAGAATTAATAAGGTCTTCCCTCTCTAAGAGGCTGATTTATTCATTCTTACATGTTGGTGCAATTTTCATAAATCAGAGCACCTTTTTTTTTTTACATTGTTTTTTATTTTTTTATTTTTTATTTTTTATGAACAACATCATAAAAAATGTTGTCACCAAACCCACAGGTTTATTAAATCATGAACAAAAAGTACCAATGTGACTTTCCCAGCAGAATGTGAAAATGAATAAATCCGCCCTGTAGTGTGCCTCATTTTCTTTAAGAAAATTCTGTTTTTATTGTTGTTTAAGTAATGGCTGTGGTTTCAGGTGGAAGTTTTTGCCTCTTGACTCCAGCCGTGTACTTTCAGGTCTGGTGTATATCTTCATATATTTTCTTTAACAGTAAAAGAAAAGTTTCTTTTTTGTTACTCTTACTTGAAAAACATATGTTATCGTCCTTTTTTTATTATTTTTTTTTACCAGGTACTGATGGTACGATTTGCATCATTGTTTGACGCAAAGGAGCGTACCGTCACCTTTCTTAGTGGGAAGAAGTACAGTGTTGATGAGTTACGCTCAATGGGAGCTGGGGATCTCCTGAACTCTGTCTTTGAATTTAGCGAGAAACTCAGTGCTCTGCAGCTTAGTGAGGAGGAGATGAGTATGTTCACAGCAGTTGTCCTGGTGTCTGCTGGTAAGATAAGTCAGTTAATATATTTGTTCAAATAAAATGTGTTTGTTGGCCATTGTTTCAGTCTCCAAGAAGCAAACGTCTGCATAAACACCTTCGTTCTTTTAGGGCACCAAATAGGAGTGATTTCCTATCTCTAAGGCAATGGTCCCCAACCAGTAGCTCGCGAGCAACATGTTGCTCTCCAACCCCTTGGATGTTGCTCCCAGTGGCCTCAAAGCAGGAGCTTATTTTTGAATTCCAGGCTTGGAGGCAAGTTTTGGTTGTATAAAAACCAGGTGTACTGCTAAACAGACTCTCCTGTAGGCTGCCAGTCCATATAGGGGCTACCAAACAGCCAATCAAAGGCCTTATTTGACATCCCCGTGGACTTTCTCATGCTTGTGTTGCTCTCCAACTCTTTTTACATTTAAATGTGGCTCACGAGTAAAAAAGGTTGGAGACCCCTGCTCTAAGGCATAAGAACTCATGTTTACTTACAGTTACATTAACATTAACTGCAGGAATTAAGTCACTTATGTGTATAGGTGTGTATATTTGTAATATTTTAACCCAGTCTAGTTTGCTTGCCTAACGTTTATCCAGTTAAGGATCAGCAAGATATCTAGAAAGCAGAACTGAAGATTCCACAAGGTAAATAACCTTTAGGCCTCTTCTGCCAGATCAGCATAAGCTACTTAAACAGTATGGACAGTTTAAGCCCCCATGTGGACTGGCTCACACACAAGGCTCTTTTTGGTTTTACAATTGTTTTTTTTTTGCAACCAAAACTTGCCTCCAAGCCAGGAATTCATAAATTATCTCCTGCTTTGTGCTTGTAAGGGCAGAGACATTATAAGTCACCTGGCGACAAATCGCCTCTTCTTCTGGCGACTAATCTCGCCAAACTGCCTTCCCGCCGGCTAGAATTTAAATCGCTGGCACTAAGAGCCCTTAATTTTCCGAAAGTCACCCGAAGTTTCCTCGTGAGGCAACTTCGAGCGACTTCGGAAAACGAAGAACTCTGAGATTAGTCGCCCGAAGAAGAGGCGATTTGTCGCCGGGCGACTAAATCTCCCCGAATCTCCACGTGTGTCTCTGCCCTAAGGGTTGGTAAGCAACATATTGCTCCAGCAAGTGGTTGGGGACCACTGGTTCAAGATTTAATTAAAGGAACAGTAACATCAAAACAATGAAGGCGATTTAAAGTAATACAAATATACTGTACTGTTGCCCTGCACTGGTAAAACACTACTATTGTTTATATGAATAAGCTGCTGTGTAGCAATGGGAGCAGCCACTGAAATGAGAAAAGGCTCAGTTTACACAGCAGATAAGCTCTGTAGAACATAATGGTGTTATCTGTTATCCTCTATGTAACCTGTGCCATATAGCCTTTTTTTCAATTTCCACCATTGTTACACAGCAGCTTGTTTATATGAACTATAGTAGTGTTTCTGAAGCAAAATCATCGGCACTGCTTCAGCTTCAAGTTCATACAAGCTAACATTAGATGAGATGCACATGACTCTGCTTAAAGGACCAGTAACATCAAAAAAAATGTTTAAAAATTCGTTAGTGCACAATGAAAAATAAACACCAAGACAAATGAAACTTTTAAAAAGCAAAGCCTTTATTAAGAAATAACTTACAGAAAATCCACTTCCTGTCCTCTTCAGAAACGGCGAAAAGGCGACCATCCACACTGCATCGATCGATTTCTCCTCCCTGGCTATTCACTGACAGGCATCCTCCTTTCCGGTGTCCAGCAGCAGCTGTGTCCCTCCTTCCCCATGGATCGGCTTCCCTCCTCCGCTCACCTCCCTCTCTGTCTTCCCTCCTCCCCTACTCTCAGAGAGAGACATGTGGCACCTGATTACAACCCAGGAAAGGCGCACGTTACAGGCTCTCCTTCACTGAGCAGTGAGCGATCCTTGCCTGAGCCCTCCCCTCCCACGTGGGAACTGGCCTGGGATTAACCCTATCACTGCCGATGCACGGTGAAGAGGAGAGCCTGTGACACTGCTGGATGCCTGTAACGTGCACCTTTCTATTCTGCCTGGGTTGAAATCAGGCACCGTATGTCTCTCTCTTAGAAAATTGAAATCAGGCGCCGCATGTTTCTCTCTGAGAGTAGGGGAGGAGGGAAGACAGAGAGGGAGGTTAGCGGAGGAGGGAAGCCGATCCACGGGGAAGGAGTGAAAAGCCTGAGACACAGCTGCTGCTGGACGCCGGGAGGAGGATGCCTGTCAGTAAATAGCCAGGGAGGAGAAATCGATCGATGCAGTGTGGATGGTCGCCTTTTCGCCGTTTCTGAAGAGGACAGGAAGTGGATTTTCTGGAAGTTATTTCTTAATAAAGGCTTTGCTTTTTAAATGTTTCATTTGTCTTGGTGTTTATTTTTCATTGTGCACTAACGAATTTTTAAATATTTCTTTTTGATGTTACTGGTCCTTTAATTGACTATAAGTGAGACTCTTAGGGGGTTATTTACTAAAATCAGAATATTTCTCATTATTTTATTATAACTATTTTGACGAAACCCCCCCATCCACATTGTTGCTTTATTTATCAAATTAACTTAAAAAAATCTGGTGCGGGAAAACACTCTATAAAATCGTGAAAAAATTAAAATTGTATGATTTTTTTGCATTTGCCGTCAGAAAATCAGTAATTTTTTGGATTATCACCCACAAATTATTTGTATTATAGCCCAAAAACAGCCAGATCATGATCTCTTCCAATTGTAAATTGCCATTGACTTCTACATGGCCTCGGCAGGTTTGCAATGGACTATTTTTTAATTCTGACTTTTACCAGCCTTGGGATTTAATAAAATTTTAGGTTTTTTTTCATATGAAAAACTACACACTTTATTACTCAAAATCATACATGAAGGTGTTTGCATATAAAAGTGCCATACTAGCTCACATACCACACCCTATTTGTATGAAGTAGTGCTCCTAAAATACAAAATTATTTTTAACACTAATTCTACAGTATCACATTTAAAGTTGATCTCCTTTGACTTTGAATTCGATGTTGTCAAATATTTATGTGAACACTGTATTTCCCTCCATATGAGGAACTGAGCAATATACTGTAGATGGTTATATATGGTATATATGGTTCTTGTGCACATTTTACTGTAAGTACTGAAAATAATTCCTGTTTAATAAGGCCATCCCGCAATGCTCCCATCTGTGGGATTTAAGTTTCTTGTATCGAAATTCATTCATTTGAGGGCTGAATATCAAGGCCACCCTGCTTTCACCCTTGTTCCTTGCAAACGTAGATTTCTTCATATACTTTAAATCTTTTTTGTGTAGTTTTTGCACTATTACTTAACAGAACATTGCACTTCAAATTCAAAACGAGCATATATTTTTGAGAAAACAACATTTCTCAACATTTGATATGTTGTCCTTGTACTCCTTGCAATTAAATATAGGGTTTTAATGATTTGCAAATCATCCCATTCTGGTTTTATTTACATTTTAGCATCCCAACTTTTTTTGGTAATAGGTTTGCATATGCCATATGGTTCAGTTATTAAAATAAGGGGGGGGGGTAATATACTTCCATGTTCAACATGAGGGCGGTGAATTGGGCTTGTGACAAAAATTTTGCCCATTGCCTATTTTTCTTATTTTTTGAGCAAAACAGAGCAAAAGGGGGAAATAAAGCTACTCCATGTTTGGTCCTTGCTAGGTAGATAATTAAATTACCAATGGACAGATAATCCTCTTGTATTTTGCTAACAGTCACAACTAAAGAGGAAGGGAGGAGTTACTTACTGATAATCTAATTATCTACCTTACGAAGACCAAAATAAATTTGGATTTATTGGTTTTGGCAATGTTGGACTGGCCCACCAGAACACCAGAAAAATAGCTTATTGACTACCTAAATTTATAGCCTGCCCTTCTGTCCCCCTCTCTGGTTCTGCGAACTTACAGTACATACTTATTTCCTACAGCCATACTGACCCCTGCACCCGCTTCCACTACCTGACTGCCATACTTGCATAATCAAGGGCTGAATATCACGGCCATCCATCTTTTACCCTTATTCCTGCTGGAAATCATATTTTATAGAATTTTTAATACCCTGATGAATGTAAACAACCCGAAAACTCCAATCATATATTTTAAAAATCCCATAAATTAGAAATTATATTTATATCAAAATGTATTTATAAATATCGAATTTTTAATACTCTGATGAATTTAAACGACCTGAAAACTCGATTTGATACATTAGATAGCTTTAAGAAGGGGTTGGATGTTTTTTTAGCAAGTGAGGGAATACAGGGTTATGGAAGATAGCTCATAGAACAAGTTGATCCAGGGACTAGTCCGACTGCCACCTTGGAGTCAGGAAGGAATTTTTTTTCCCTCTGAGGCAAATTGGAGAGGCTTTAGATGGGCTTTTTTGCATTCCTTTGGATCAACTGGCAGTTAGTAGGGATGAGCAAATTTGACCCATTTCGTTTCACCAAAAATTTGCCGCCGACGCCCATTAAAGTCTATGGGCGTCAAAAAATTTTGTAGCGCATCGAAATTTCTTTTGACACGCGTCTTTTTATTTTGACGCACAACGCCATACAAGTCTATGGGCGTAATTTTTTCAGCGACACAAGGCGAAACAAATTGCCCATCCCTAGCAGTTAGGCAGGTTAAACAAAGTTAAAAGGTTGAACTTGATGGACGTGTGTCTTTTTTCAACCTAACTTACTATGTTACTTAGTAAAAATTCAATTTTATTAATACATTTCGATTAGTCTATTTTCTAATTTATGGGAGCTTATGGGAGTTTTAAAAAACTGAAATTAATTCTTAATTCAACCCTTGATAAATGTGTCTCTAGGTGTGGCTATCAGGGGTCACTCGATTCAAGGTTTTTTTTTTTTTAAAAAACTTGAATGTCAGGAAGGCTGCAAACATCTCCAAATTGATCCCTGCACCACTTCCATTGACTTAAACAGTAATTCAACAGGTTTTAGGTGGCGAATAGTCAAATTTGAATTCTTAAAGGGCCAGAGTATGATAAATCTCGAAAATCTAATTAGAATTTTTTTAAAAAACTTGAATTGAGTTTAATACATGTATATTGGAAAGTTGATTAGAACTTTGTTTTCTTTTTTTAGGCAAACATTTATTTTGTTGACTTGCCCTCTAAGTATATGGAAAATCTTACTTTGGAATAAATACTGGAGAGTATTAAAATATGTAGAGAAGTTATGGAGGAAATACCATCTTTCACAGTGAAATCACAGCAGCAAATCACTCCTTCCTCAACAGCTGATGCAGTTTAAATTAGAGTTGAATCAATTCCAGGATTCAGCCGAATCTGAGAATTTTTCAGCAGGATTCAGCCAAATCCAGTTGCCTAGTAAAAACTGAGCCTAAATCTAAAAAAAAAAACAACTTTAAATAATAATGCGTGGATAGATAAAATATCATCACAGTTAGTTTTTGCCTATAAGTGACTGTTGAAAGAGAGGATCTGCTCAGTCTAGACATTATCTATATTTTATTTCTACATTTCTTTAAATTGCCCAGGTGGCCTGCTGTTTATTTTAATAGATTCTAATCTAATTAATAGCTGTATGGCAAAATATGTTAACTAGTAAACCCATACAGGTGACTGATGCAGAAAACATTATTTTTGGTTCAGGTGAATTGAACTCTACATTTCCCTCTCTGCTTTAGATCGATCTGGTATTGAAAACGTTAATTCTGTTGAAGCACTACAGGAAACTTTGATCCGTGCACTAAGGACTTTAATCATGAGGAACCACCATAATGAAGCGTCTGTCTTTACCAAACTCCTCCTGAAGTTGCCTGATCTGCGCTCTCTCAATAACATGCACTCGGAGGAACTTCTGGCCTTTAAAATTCACCCGTAGGCCTCTTAATAATTGTTTAATCATCTTGCATAAGTTATGTGATAGAACATTGTTAGATTTAGGCTGGAAACTGGCACCCGCTCAGCTGTCATATACTTTTAGAATACTGAGCTTGTGTAACAGGTGTCTACAACTGTTGTGGCAATGCCAGCAAAAGATGTTTTCCCGCACTGACTGCATTCATTTAGGGTTGCCCAAGTGGCAAAATGCCATTCGATGTGGGCCCACCATCTTCCTTTTGAATTTTATAGGATCATAACATCCCACAGGTCCCAAGAAAATATTTTCACACCACTGAAGAACCGGGCAAGTGATTTTTATAGGAACTTTATGATGTGAAAAATGGTAATGGAACGAAGGTATGAATTTGTTCTTGCATCAAAAATAAACAAGCCGTCAGCAGAAGCTGAATACGATGTACTGTACTACAGGGTTTTTATAAAAACTCTTTCAATCTTCTATTAGACCTCTTAGAGTAATATAATATATAGTTGTGTTGTGAAGCTCGATCATATTTCTGAATGCTTTAGCAGATTATAATCAGATGTGCCTCTACTGAATCTGTATATTCTTCTGCTGCAGATACCTGGCACCCGTGAGTAATTCTTTTTCGAAATTTATCTATGTACGTAGAATTATAAATATATCGTCTTTTACCAACATGTCCTGAAATTGTAAATATACATAGTGTTACAGATAAATATATATATTGGCCTCCTCACTCTATTTTAACCTGTGAGGGAAGTTGCCACAAATAGCTTGGAGAAATCTAAGGTTTATAAAGTGTACAAAATATCCAGATCTGTTGACACAATTACTAACTTTATTTTTTTAAATGTTAAAAACTGTTCATGCTGCAGCATTTAATTACAGTGAAGTCTCCAAATACCACTGGGAAGTGTGAGGCGCCTGTAGAGATAAAATAGCGACAACTGAGAGGATCGCAGCAATAATGATCCCAGGCAGATACTCAGATCCTTCATTGTACTGTTTGCACAGCTACATCCATGGCTTTTTTGTTTCTATTGGAATATTCTGCAAAAGGTCAACAATTCCTGAAACGGAGGTTGCAATCGAACTATTAGGATTCTTGTTTTCTGTCCTATGATGAGGAGTAGAGAGAAAATGAGCAGATCCTTTATGATAAACACTCTTCAGTATTCTTTTATGTCTTTGTTTTCATGCCTATAGGCTTACTTTGTGAGAATTTCGGTGTTTTAATGTTGTCTTATAGCGCACAAACACACAATACACAATTCCACTGTCTGTGAAAAAGAAGAATATTCTGTACTATACATGGGAAATTGAATGGGTAATCTCCCTTTTGGGGCATTAAAGCAGATCCATTGCTGTTATATTTCAATCTGCTGAGCTGTAGCAAATGTTTAATAGACCTGTTTGTAGAATAGTCTTCATTATTTTTTTTTATATTGAAACATTTATTTTTGCGTTCCTCAGCCTATCTTAATTTTCCCAGCTGCACCCAAACACTCAATGCTGTGAGTCAGATTTCACATGCTCCAATTGGTTAATTCTGGATATAGGCAGCAATATGCAATGCACCGCTGACACACAGCATGGTTGACTGATCTGCAGGAGGAAAAATTGTTTGGTTAAGGAAGCATACTAATTAACCATTTATATAAGAATCCAAGGGAAAAAAAAATAACTATAAAGCAAACGCTAAGTTTGGCTGCATGTTTACCTCTATGACCCTTCCCATTTAAAGTCTTTGTTGGAATTTCGCTTGCAGGCTATGGGCACTTCTTTATTTAATTCTGAATGAAGCTTACTCCTGCATGTTTCTTTTTTGTAAAGTAGGAATATTTTGGAGGGTTTTGTGCAACTTAACCCTATTGCAAATTATCTTGATTAATCTAAATAACGTCCATAGAATTAACTTTAAAAACAGAAATGAGCTCTGTACTACTCAGCCATGTAAGCAGTTTGGGCTGGGAAGGTTGGAGGACAGCGTTTTAAAGGGGAAGTAAAGTTTTTAAAAAATGTATTTATAGTTGCTCTCTTCTGAACCCTTTTACAATAATTATCATCTTTAGTTTTCATGATATTAAAACTAATGTTAATCCTGCTTTTTTTTTAATTTGCCTTTAGGCAGTTGTGGCACTTTTATTTCTGTGATTATTGTAATATATATTAGCACATCCATACTGCTTTGATGTTGACTCTTAAGTATTCAATTATTGTGATAATCACAATTTTCACTTCCAATTAACTTTTGTTTATTTTTGTGTAATTAGTTCTCATGTCACTGTATTTTAGATGAGATTTCTATGGCTTCATAAATAAACCTTCAGTTAACACACATCATTCACTCAAATTCATACAGGAAGTATTTTGAATAATATAGTTAACATTTCTGTTAACAGTTCTTCAAAATTCCCATTTTTATTTAAAATTCTGTGATTTTCAAGTAAACCGAACAGGGAACCTTAAGAAATTCTGCAGTCAGTTCAAACCAGACACGAATGCCTTGTGGAAATTGAGGAATTATTCTATGCTAGGATATCAAGGCTATTCTATTATTATACATTAGTGTTCTTTGCTCTAAATGTGTCTCTTTGCATTTGGCTTTTCTCAACATGACCCTCTAGTCAAGTGACTGGAGCAAAATTTGACTTTATTTCCTATGCACTGCTAGTGATGCTATTGCAACTTGTTAGTGATGTTTATAGGTTAGTTTTATGTATTAAATAACAAAATTCCATTAAATCTGTCTAGAAAGGACACCAATTGAAATGGACTTGGAGATTCTCATCCATCCAGGTCATGATGTACAGTATCTAGTCACATTCAGCTGAGGAAGCTGCTCAGAGAGAAACATTTTCAAGAAAATGCAGAAGGTCCAGTTGGTTTAGACTTAACTCTACTAGAAATGCAATTAAAATGGAGCTGAATGTGATTTATTCCTAGACTTTTCTGCAGATTGATCCAAGAATCGGATCTCTGTTAGTGGAGATTTTTTTACTCCAGGAAACCTAAGGGTTTAGTAGATCCAGGCCTTCTCTGAAACCTACTTGTCCATTTGAGGCTGACACGTCTGCATTGCTTAAGATTCTTCTGCCAGAGCACACATACAAACACAAGTCCTAAGATTGTTCAGGTGTAATTGTTTGTTAGTCTTGTGTCGGAAATTTTTGTGATCTTATCTTGTACCATGTTTTTCTGACGTTTTGTGTTTCCGTGTGCATACTGTTCTAAGTGTCACATACCTGATATTACTGAGAGTGGTGCTAAAATATTGACTATCATGTCTCTTGAGAAGCTGGTTGAGTGATGAGCTTCACCGAGAGTTGAATAAAAGCTCTCGCATTTCACATGGAGTGTTCTCAGACTCTATTCAAGAGACTCCTTAGAAGAAGATTTGAGTTGTAGGGTTGTACCAGTTTTTGCTGTTGCCACTCAGAACTTCCGATCGCATACAGCACTGCGCGTTTCATACTTGTGTCTCTCTTACCACTGGCCCTTGTAACTGTATATAGTTGATATTTACTGCACAATTGTGCATGTGTTGTAATGTTTGTGTTGTACCTATTAAAGTTATATGTGTTAACAATCTTAAGGGCTCCAGATATTATACCAAAATGTTTTTTAAAATGTAAAAAAGCATTAGAAGCATTAGAAATGCATTTCACTGGAGTTTAGAGCTTTTCACCTTTAAATGTTATATTTTTGTGACAATTTTTGTATTATTACATCTGGTAAGATTCATCCTACTGATAGCTGAAAGCAAAATGTGACTCTGTTTGAATGTATCAGCCTATCAGTGCAAAGTACTGTATCTGTCAGTTAGTTGTAGCTGGTGATATGATTGTTCTTGGCTTATTATGTACAAAAAGTCTTAATATCATTGGTCTGTTGGTTGGCTCTAGTGATTTTAGAACATTTAAAGCTTAATTTAAGAAAGCGCAAGTCTTCAGGTACTAAAAACCCACAAGAGTTCTTCTCTTGTGTGTTTTTTTGAGAGAGTCCCTCCCCCTCAAACCTAAAAACCTGCTGAACTTTTTATTTTTTTGGTGGAGAAAAAAAACCTGCTCAGCAGGAATCCAAGGTTTAGGATGTTGCATGTTTTTAGTAGCTGAATGCTGGGGTTTTCTTAAAGAAACAGTAGCACCAAGAAATGTAAGTGTCCTAAAGTAATGAAAATATAATGTACTGTTGTGCTGCACTGGTAAAACTGACATGTTTGCTTCAGAAACACAACTAAAATGTATATCATTAAGCAGCTATGTAGCTGTGGGGGCAGCCATTCCAAGCTGAAATAGGAAAAAAGGCACAGGATACACAGCAGATAACAGATAAGCTCTGTAGTATACAATGGGATTCTTCATAAATTATCTGTTATCTATTTGTCTTGTGCTTGAATAGCTGTCCCCATGGCTACACTGCAGCTTCTTTAAATAAAATATAATTGTTTTTCTGAAGCAAACACACCAGTTTTGCCAGTGCAGGTCAACAGTACATTATATTGTCTTTCCTTTAAAACCCTTTAACTTTTTGGTGTTACTGCTCCTTTAAATCGCTCCTTTAAATCACTCCCCCAACCCCTCTCGACTCTCCTTCGGCCCATCTGTAATTTCAGTTAGGGCTATTTGTGTTCCAGACACCGTGGTTCTTTAAGACCACTAGCGATGTGCATGTCAACAAAAGTTCATCCTGCACCCGACCCTAACCTGGCTCTTCAGCACCCGACCCTAACCCAGTGCACTTCCCTATTTATAGACCCGTGCCATGCGCCTTCCATGACATGAGAGTGGGTCTTTAAAAAGGGAAGTGACCTGGTTACGGTCAGGTGCGGGTGCTGAAGAGCCGGGTTAGCCCACACATGACTATGGCCCACCATCCTACAGATAAGCATTGCTTACTGGTACATGATTAGCCAGAACTACAGAAGGGCATTAGTGACCAGTCAAATGATATGTTGATTAATAGCAAAATATGGGCATTAACTTGTTATTTAGCTCAAAAATTCAAGACTTTTTCATGTGCTATTGCATATATGATATCTAATAACTGATAGGATGTGATAATGAAATTAATGTTTTGTTTTCACATTATTATCACGTGAATTCAACGAGTGAAAATGTCCAACCATTGCACTGCCAGAGAAATAAAAACAGTGAGAAGCAATTTACTGTTGGTTCCCACTAAGGGTTCAACTACATGGGCAATTTCCCTGCGATTGTGCCGGATCTGATGCTCTGCGGCAAAACGCAGGCGTCACATCGGATGCGACTGAAAACAAGGTAGGAAATACACATGTCAGATGGTGTCACAGAGTTCATCCCACGTACCACGGACTGTCAGATGCAGACGCAGAATCTGCATCCGACAGTCATGTCGCATCAGACGAACTCTGCGACACCATCCGACATTCCTGTTGGTTACCTTGTTTTCCGTCGCTTCCGATTTGACACCTGCGTTTTGGCGCAGAAAGTCGGATCCGGCACAATCGCAGGGAAATCACCCATGTAGTTGTACCCTAAAGAGCTGAGACCAATCCATGCAGTATTTCATGTGCTTTCTTGTGTCAATTGTAGAAATATCAATTTCCAAGCTGTATTTCCAGAAATTGAATGATGTACTGTAACGTAGTTATATGAACACTTTTGCCTGCAAAACAAAATCCTAAAAAAATAGCATAGATTTTATTCAATATAAACTTATTTTAGGCTGTATAAAGCCCAGCTGCTGAGAGGAGTGCAATGTTCTGCAGAGCCCCCAGTAACTGAGGGAATAAATATGTCTGAATGTATGTGTCTATGATTTCAGTAGTATGGGTACTTTTGTTAAGATATGGTGAAAGGATTTGTTATAATTCTCTCATGTAGTTTCAAGTGTATGGTGTTAAATAATAATAATAATATGCATCTAATCAGTAAGTGGTAAGTGAATGAGCCAGTACAATATACGGAAATCTATTGATACAGTTGGAAAGTATGGCTATGTTTGTAAGTGTAACACACTGTTATCTACACAATGACAAAAAGAACACAACATATTTCAATGTTATGTGTTACTACCTTGTAAATAAACAGCGTTACACAATATGTTGTCCTGAATCATTATTATAATCTACATAGCAACTTAAATAAGAGAGAAAACCATTAGAATGGTCTCTGTACCAACGTGGGGTGAAAAGCCAACTGGAAATGTATGTTTCAACTTACACACAAATTCAACTAAAGAACAAACCCACAGTCCCTATCTCGTACGTAACCTGGGGACTACCTTTAATAAAAAATTGCTTAGCATTTCATTTTATTTCATTATGCACATTTGTGGGTGGCAGACCCCTTTAATGATGGAAGAAACTTTCTGTGCTGCATTCAATAACGCAAGGCAACAGAATTTGTCATAAGCATCAAATTCAGCATTTTTCCCGCATTACATTGAAGAAGAAACAGAGAAGCCTTGAGAACAGAAAGAGACACAAATGTATTATCTATTTTTATAGAAAGTGTAGACACTGGACAAGGTTGCTATATATGTCTCCAATGGATATCTCATCTGTCTGTAACTACTGAAGTGTTGATAAGTTTGTTAAGGACATAAATATGTTCAACTGAAAAAAAATGTATCTTTAGTAGAGTATGGCGAAATGCTGGGGGGAAGGAGTCTGAGAGCCATCTTTAGAAACAATTGTCTCATAAAAAATATGTAGACTGGGAATAGACATAGAAAACCAGCCTGCTCTTTGCTACCAGAAGAATATATTTTCTTTGACTAGCCCTCCATTCAGTGAGAGAAAGTCGTCTCCTAGGGCACCTTGAGCCCCAACAACAATTTGATTTTGAAAGAAAAGATGGGCTGATGGGAATTTTTGTTGGCAGGGCCCACGAGAAAATCTATAGGTTCTCTGGTAGACCAGTCTTACCCTGAGCAGCACAATGAGAGGTTCTGGAAGTATTATTTGAAGCAATATTTGCAAATAATTCATTATTATGATTAAATAAAAAAGTAAAAAGTGTTTTTAAAAAAAGTAAAAAGGCAATTATTTTGCAGACAGGGGAGCAGAAATGCCACAGACTGTAGGGGGGGAGAGAGATGGAGGAGGCTGGAGTTAGCTAGCCAGTTTGCCTGCTGACTACCTCTCATGCTCACCTTTATATGTTTGCCCACCCCTCCCCTTCATTATATCACACAGCCTCATTTGTGTATTGTGTAACTGCATCTGTGTACGACAGCAAAGGAAGGTGGCAAGGAACGATTAATGGGTGATGGCGTGACCCAGTGCCATGCCCGACCCGCCCATCTCTGATGTCACAAAATGGGGCAGGGCAGGCATACGTCTATATGTTGAGGAAGCTGGCACAGGAAGGTTGAGCCTGCGCCCACCCATGACCTGGCAATCATCTGCAGAACTGGCCTGAACACGCCTGATCCATGGGTAAACCCATTGCTGCCATCAGGGGGGCACAGGGGGTACTCCAAAGTCCCGAAAAGCCGAAGTCCCAAGCAGCCAAACCTGTGAAAAGACCCAAAGCCACGAAACAAGCTGAAGTTGAAGTCCCAAAGTCACGAAAAGACCCAAAGCCACGAAAAGAGCCAAAGTTGAAGTTCTGAAGCCGCGGAAAGACCGGAACTCACGAAAGGAGCCGAAGTTGAAGCCACAAATTCAGTTCTACTGAAAACCAATTAGTTTTTTTTTTATTTTTTTAAACCCCTAGTCACCAATTATTATTTTAATACTCTATAGGCCCCTGCCATCAATGTTTTTTTAAAAAAAATATTCTCTGGGGCCCCAATGTTTTTTTTTTACTTGTAAGGGGGCCCTGGCGCCAATGGTTTTTTTAAATTTTAGAGGGCCCCTGGTCACCAGTTAATTTTTTTAACTTGTTGGGGGGGCCTTGACCACCAATTTTTTTTAAAAAAAAAAAAAACAAACTTTTATGGGGGGCCCTAGCACCGCAGTTTTTTTTAACTTATAAGGGGACCCTGACAATCAATGGCTTTTTACAACATGTGGGGGGGGTTATTGTTTTTAGCGCTGATGTCTGTGTGGTGTTTTAACTGTGGTGTGGGTGGGATCTGGGGTGGGGCTTGGGGACTGGGGTGGGCGGGGCTCAGGGGCCCCAAAGATTTTGTTTTACAGGGCCCTGGGATTTCTAATGGTGGCCCTGGATAAACCCACTGCCCCGTAGGTGTCACGCCAGCCAGCACATCACTACTGCATTGCCTAGGAGGGCCACACTACCATCTTCTGGCTCTTCACAGTGACGCATTCATTGTCCTGGACATGTGTCTTGATACCAGCAAGCAGGGCTGTAACTAGAGAGGAAGTAGGGGCCCTGAAATGTAGAGAGCCCAGTGAGACCCTAATTAATTAATAGCAATTTCAATATATCGTAGTAGAATAGAGGCAAGCGGGCCGCACAATGCTCTCAGGCATATACCCCAGGCCAGTGTGTTTTGTAGCCAAGAGAAACATCAGCCTGAATTCAAATGTTACTCACTCCACAGAGAGTTTCAGTTTGTTTGTCCTTTAAGCGCATAACAAATTGTTTTTGTCTTTTTGTAACCTACGGCACGCTGCCATCTTGTGGTCAATATTTCATTAACACTTTCAGTGCCAGTGCGTGAATCTTAGTGAATAAATATTAAAAGCAAATAGACAAAAACATAGAATGATTGAGATATCATACAGATATCATACGGTTCTACAAGATTTCAATCCTCTATGCCATTTTGTTCATTAAACATCAATATCAGCATCAGGGCACGTAAATACTTTTTACGTTTTACTTCCTGGGATTTGTGGGGGGAGGGGTTGCTGTCTGCATTTATCAGCCCTGTTGTCATCAGAAATGACCCCTTTAGATTTCTGCTTTATTATTTTGGTTATGGTGAGCACTTTCTATTTGCCTCATCATGTTATTTTCCTGTCCAATGTTTTATACATTTTACCGTCACAAGAGGTCACTGTGAGAACACAACAAGTGTAGTGAGCACAAAGGACAAGCCAATTGCTTCCAGCCAATGTTGGATTTGTTTGAGAGACACTGAGCTATAGTCAAGGAGAATCAATGAGAAAAGCTTTACATCACCCCATGAAGACATTGTTTTATTTTACTGAATGTCATTTTTCTACCATTTTCCCTCAAGACATTGATTCTACGAATCTGAGTTTAACCAACCACTGGATCTTCTCACTATCCAGTTTTATATAACTGTAACCGTATATGGCTCCACTATACAGCACAATATACAACTGATCTTATTATTCTATTCCCCTATGTTGCTACACTACTAAGTGCCCAAAATGTAATCTCCTTGCCCACAGCTGGCCCTCTATCCACGCATATCCCTTATTGCTTGTTTGAATAGTCCACTTAAGGTGACCATACATTATAAGATCACCACGTTTGGCAAGGTCATTAAACAAGCAGATCTTTTCCGCAACATGAACACCAAAACTTGGGCAATATCGGGGTAATGTGATCACTTGACCGCAGAATAGGGTCTGGCAAGGCCCATAGCAATCAGCCAATAAGGTCATCAATCCAATGTGAAAATGAATTGTTCCATTCTGAATAGGAATCAGGGCAGCAGTGGGGCAGTTGCATGCGGGTATATTTTCAGCACTAGATAGGTTACATACCAGTATTTTGCTCTGTTTTACATTATAATATTAACAAGCTCAGTAATCTGCATATGTTAACAGTAAGGAACTGGTATAGCACTGGTAGGATTTTTAATATGTCTTCATAAATAATATTCATTATTCTTTCTTTAGTTTCTTAATTTATATATATTGCTTACGATTTTATTTCTGAGTTCCTCAACCTAACATTTTCTTGCTGCAACCAACACTCTCATGCTGTGAGTCACTGACACAATTTACCTGCACTAAATGGCTGGTTCCAGCCTGGTTCACAAAGTAGATGTTTGAGTGGTATTTATTGCTTTCTGACAATCTTCTTCTGTGAATTCTCATTTTCCCCCATTTTTGAAATTGTGGAAATTTGTTGAATTTGGGGGAGGTCCATATATCAAAGGCCGAATTTCAAATTCATGTGAATTTTTTTTAATTGAATACATTTGAATATGCTCAAAATTCGATTGGGAGATTATTTAAGAAAAAAAATTGAATACCTAAAACTCGAACAAATATTACCGACCCAAAAACTCGAATTGAATTAGACTAAACTCGAATCGAGTTTTTTCTCTGAATGTCAGGAAGGCTATTAACATCTTCAAATGGGTCTCTGGACCTCTCCCATTGATTTGTACATTAACTCACCAGATTTTATGTGGCGAATAGTCAAATTTGAATTACTCCCAGGGTAAAGGTTTGATAAATCTCGAATTTGAATCGAGTTTGGATTATTTCCAATTCGAATTTGTGAGTTTTGACCCAAAAAACAATTTGAAAATTCAAATTTCCTATTCGACCCTTGATAAGTCTGCCCCTTAGGGGTATTTTTATCAAAGAGTGAAGTTAGAGATCACCAGGGTCCACTAGAGTGAAATTCTGCCACTCTCCATTAATTTCTATGGGATTTTGAAAGGCACATTTATCAAAAGATGAACTTTCACTTTCACCCATTGATAAATACTCTTTTAAAAATCCCATAGCAATGAATGGAAAGTGGCAGAGTTTCACTCCAGAGGACTGTGGTGATCTCTAACTTCACTCTTTGATAAATATACCCCTTGTGTCCGCTAAAAGTCAATGACAGGTAGAAAGACCTTTAGTGAGTTAAACTTTATACCCTTTAACATGTTGTTAAAATTGTATTTTGCACAAAGGCCTTTGCAGCTGTACCCTAAGGCCGTGGGTGCTTAAATATTGCCGTAGATGAAGAGATTTGAAAAATTCCCATTTTCTAAATCCTCAGATGATTTAAACTTCAAATATTTTTGGATGACTGTTCTCACACTGTGTTTACAAGTTTATTCATAAATTGATTCTAAAGTTCATTTAGATCTTAATGGACCAGGATAAAATAGAGATCAAGGAATTACTTATTTTTTGATCACTACAGAGATTAACTGGCCCCTGCATTGTTTAAACCTCAAATTCAGACTGTAATCCCCTGTATTATTCACACATGTAATCCCCCTGTATTGTTCCCACTTGTAACACCTCTATTGTTCACACAATAGAGGTATTATACTATCTGGAGCGCTAAACCGCTAGCACTTAGTGCTCCAGAATCAAGCAGAGTTACCCAGCGGCTGGGCAGTATGACGCCCCTTAATTTATGCCGCCCGGGGCATATGGATTTAAAGGTATGTCTTAATATGACAACTTTTTTCACATATGAATGATAAGTGATATCCAGGGCCGGATTTACATAGCAGGCGCCCCTAGGCCAACTGCCGTTTGTCACCCCTGTCCCCTCCCCTTTATTCATGCAAATTTTCATCATCAGAACCGCAGCAATGGGGAGATTTAAAAAATGATTGTATCTCCTGCTCATCCCCAGTGCTTTTGAACTAATGTGGGTGTGGTTGGGCAGCATGCCGCCCCCCAAAATCCTGCCACCCTAGGCCCAGGCCTTGGTGGCCTTTCCAGAAATCCAGGCCTGGTGATATCCCTGCAGGGAGCACCAACCATTTGATTTTTGGTGTGTTACCCCTATTAATGTGAACGTGGTCTTGTGGTGACATGGGTGTGGTTTTTAAGTGGGTGTGGTTTAAAACCAGGGAGTGGCCAACACTGGCTTCTGTTATTGGCCCCCTACCATGTAAGTCAGAGAAATTCCGGCCCTCTGTACCACAGAAGTTGGACAGCACTGAGCTAGCAGCTTTGTTTATGACGATCCCTAAGCAGCCCAGACCACACTGAGCATGTGCACTTAGTCTTAGTCTTGCAAAAATGTTTAACAAAGTTACAAGATGACAGCCCCCTGTGGCCAACTTTGAAAGCATAAATCATTTGTTTGATTAGTCTTGTGGTGCAGCAAGTTTATGTTTATGCACCCTGGCAGATAAGAGAACTTCAATTGTGTGTCATACCAATATATGGTACATATCACAGTTTTCCATATACAGGCTGAAGTGATTGTTCTGCGCACGGATCCTCCTGTAGCCAACATACCTATCATAAGCATAAGGGATTGGGTATATAGCAAGCAACTTTTTACTACTAACTGAAGTTGGTCACAATTCCTGGTCCAATACTGGCAGGTTCACTATAAAATAGAGGCATTGGCTTAGCTTTGGCTGGCTGTTACAGACAGCTCATTTACTTTTCTAAAGTGAGTGGATCATTTACATATTAAAGACTGGCCTAATTAGCATTTTTAGGTGAGTGGTCCATTTACATTTTAAAGCAAGCGGCCCACCGGGCATTTGCCCGAACTCACACATTGCCAGTCCGGGCCTGCCCTTAAAAGACAAGGAAAGTCTAAAATAGAATAAGGCTAGAAATGCTGTATTTTGTATACTAAACATAAACATGAACTTACTGCACCACAAGCCTAATCAAACAAATGATTTATGCTTTTAAAGTTGGCCACAGGGGGCTGTCATCTTGTAACTTTGTTAAACATTTTTGCAAGACTAAGACTAAGTGCACATGCTCAGTGTGGTCTGGGCTGCTTAGGGATCGTCATAAACAAAGCTGCTTGAAGTCTGCATGGCTGGTAAGTAAGGCAGGGGCTCCCCCTGCTGTACATAAGTATGATTGTTTCCCTGCTCAGCAGTTAGGGACCGTCTGACAATTCCTATCCACAGCAGTAAATGAAGGGAGAATTTCACTGCACAAGTCAGGTTTCTTATAAAAACGGTACACATTTTTTAATTAAAGTATATTGGAAATAGGTTTCTTTTTCATTAAAGAAAGTAAAAATGGGATTTTATTTTATTAAATTAAGGAGAAAGAGGGGACAGTTGGCATGTGCCTCTGCTGAGGGAAAATGTGGTAGAACCGACACCCTTATTGAGTAGTCTTACTGAAGAACCGTCATAAAGTTGGACACAAGGTGCATAAAAGGAGTATTAGACATAATTTTAGACTGCACTTTATGGATTAGATCATAATGGGCCCTATTTCTCTGCATCTTGACGTTTATTATAAATAAATAATGACTAGTGCTGTCTGTGAGTTGCTATTTTGCTATGAATCTTACTTGGTCAGCTGATGTAATGTAGCAGATAGATCACTTTAGGGCATGGTTGGGTCATGTATGTCTGCAAAAAAATCTCTTTGATGTATATTTGTAATCTTAAGAACAATGGTTATTTAGATTTTTCTCTAGGGAAAAAATATAATGGTATAATTGTATTTTTCTGTTATTAGCATTCCCCTTAAAGGAGAAGGAAAGATCTATTTACTTGGGGGTACCAAAAGTTAGGCACCACAAAGTGATTGTATTCACTTTCCTATCAGCAGAAAACTGCTCCGGTCCGGGGGTTCTTCCAACGGGCACCACAGAGCGATCACGCTCATTCCTCTTCATTCTTCAAATTTCACAGGGCAGGCGCATGCGCAGTAGAACAAAGCAGCCAACTTCTTCATTAAGGTTCGGCTTTTCTGTGCAAAGAAGGAAGGCAATCGCTCCGTGGTGGAAGAACCCCTAGAACTTACCCTAGAGGTAAGTATATACAATCACATGGGGGTGCCTAACTTCTGGCACCCCCAGTATATAGAACTTTCCTTCTCCTTTAATATATATTAAACTTTTGGAAGAATGTAATAACAGTCGCTAACAGAAAAAAAATTCATATTTAAAAAAGTTCTGCCTTTGTGCAAACAAATTTAATATGTTTTTGCGAAAAGCTGTTTAACGACCACTTCCGACAGTGGAAGAAGATTTGCAAATTTTATAGTTTGCCCCAGTGCACAGTAAATGCAATAAAACTTCTTGCTGGAAAAGTTGTTACGTTTGCTCCAGAACATTTTCAAGCACTTCTTAAAAGTGGGCAATGCACAATTACAATTCACAGTGCAATAACAGTTTAAGGAAGAATATTATGAAATGCTAATTTTATTCTTATTTGTGCAAATTGTTTTGCTCGTTTCGACTTTTATTACATTCCCCCATTAGTGGTGTAAATCATCTGATTATTTAATGAGTTTATTGCTTGGTCTTTTTTCTATTTTGTTTATTCTTTAGTGCTTTTTTTTCTAGGTTTTATCTCTTTCTTCTGGGCTGTTTTTTTGTATGAATTGGATCCTCTAATGATCTTATTGGATTGGATCCTCTAATGTCCTGTCCCTGCACTGTCCTGTCTTGCAGGAGTTGCATATTTTTGCACTTGCACTTTTTATCTGTTGTCCGGTGCATCTATGTTGTGTGTAGCACCATGGTCCTAGAGGAACGTTGTTTCATTGTGTACTGTACAAACATATATGGACGAAATTACAATAAACTCACTTTTGACTCTCTTGACTTAATATTGATATCTAAGTGGTTTATAAGGTTGGTTAAATAAGAATGAAAGCCTATTGCAAATCCCAGGGCCACCTCCATAAGTCTCCCTTTTCTAAAAGCACCACCAGGAGCCTCACAACTGCACAACTTGTACATGGTTAACAAATGCATTGGTAGGTGCAGAGGAGTTGGCGGATTGGGTGATTGAGCCAGGGCCTGCACCCCCTCAGGGCCCCCGGCAGCTCGCGTTTCCAGGCCGTAAAACGCGTACAGAGGGGGGTGGAGGCCAGCTGCACGTCCCGCTAGTTATGTTACTGGGCGGACACCATCTTGTGCTTCTTCAGGTTCTCTTCTTGTGAGCTACACATTAAAACATGCACAGTGTGTGATCCACATGCTCTGCATCCACCATTACAATGAAGAGGACCTGAAGAGGTGTGAGATGTCACTGGATTTTGTAGCCAGAAATAGGTGTCCGTGTGCTTTAAGTGATGAGCAGCCCAATTGCTTGTATTTGCTACTTCTGAATTGCGGGGCTGAAGGCTTGTGAGAGATACCAGCATGCAGGCGTCAGCTTTGCCTCTCTTGTGGAGATCATTCTTACTGTGGAAGGTTTACACCAGGATGTAACTATATAGGAAGCAGACTCTGCTACTACTGAAGGGCCCAGGAGGTATATGGCTATAGGGGGCTCTGAGAGGTACTGACTAATGAGCAGCTTCATAAAAATTTAAATATTTCCAAATATGTAAGGGTTTGTACATTATTTTGCTGTGGGATCCAGTAACATCTACTTAACGCCTAGTTACCCCACTGATGAAGCCAGAACCCCCAAGGGTAAAGGCAAGTTTCCAGTTCAGACTTCAGACTTTTCATTCAAAAGCGATATACATTCAAGGTATTTGTGGTTTTTAAAGCCTATAAACTTGAAAAATGTGAAGTACTTAAGTACTCCTAAGTCTCAATGGATCTCAGTCCATAGAAAATAAAATGCTTCCTCCTAATCAAGAGCCTCAGGCTTGGGTTAAGATATCAGGAATCACAGATGATTGAATATATTTATATATTTATTTGTTAATTTGTTATGCTACAAAAAAATGACAATCTTAGCAGTATAACTTAACACTGTTTGCAAAATGTCGCCTATGTATGAGCTTGAATGTGGTTTATACATGTACAAATACAGCTTAAGCTCCTTTTCACCTTGTGTCTTTATTTGAAAACCATATTGGAACCATCATAGAGTCTGTCAATGTACTTACAAACTGCAAAATGCACCATTGAAAGAAAGAATTATAGTACAGCAACATTTCATCATGTCTCGCAATTAAGTGTGTAGCATTTACATCTATAGAAATCAATGCGTATCCAAAACCGTTCATAGTAATATGATTGTGATGAGTCTATCACCTGCTGTAAGTGCTATATTTTGGGAGGTAGCCGGTCAGTGTCACAGATATCTGTTGTCACTTTTCTTGCAGAAGTGAAGCCAACATATAAAATGTAGAGTTACATGAATTGCAACCTATTGTCTTGTCTACATTAACAAAAAAAACCACAATTTTTGTGCTTTCTACAGTGATATCCTACTTGTTCACACAGTCTCACTCTTTAGCACTCGGGGGCTGTAAGCTTATGTATTGTAGGTCTCTTTATAAAATGTAGCTATTTTGACTTATCCAAGTCCAAGATGAGACCGTAATGATGGAGAGCTGAGTGTCTGTGTGAAAGGTAGATCTAAACTTAACCTATGAAATGCTTTGGATTCTGACCTAGGAGCTGAGTGTGCTCATGTATTACACCCCCCCCCCCCAGAAGAAATGGCTCTGTCCTGTTTTCTTCTTTAAATTATTTGCATATCTTAATAGTGCTGGACATTTGCAAGTTTTTTCTATTACATACATGGGAAGAATTGCACTTCCCAGAGGCAAATGAAGAACAAAGCGAAAGAAAAGAAGCGCGAGGGCCTGGAGTTTGCTGGATTTACAAGGCTGCTTATTAAAGGCATGGGGAATATCTGCTGAACAGAAGGTGACTAGATGTAGACTGTACAGGTCTATAGAACGGAGCTGTGAACAAGAGATGTGGTACTTGGGTACTTTCAGAGACAGCAGTAATGTCTACAATTCTTTTTAAGTGTACTTCAATCTCCATATAAACTCAACTATCCACAACTGTTTTTTTATGTGATTGTCTTGTGCAAAATTAGACTCTGATGCTGTTGAGCAGACAAATCGTGAGACAGTAAAACAACATACAACAGGCCGTCTTGCTTTACTTGTTGCTGGAGGAGCTTTGTGGAGCTGGTGGCTTTACAATGTGGGGGTTTCATGGGGTTATAGGTTACTCTTGAAGATAGAGAAAAATGAGCCATGATCCTCTCCAGACTAACGTATCACAATGATCCCTAACGATTTCCCCAATGGGAGTCTTTCACTCTCCAAAACCATCCTCAATTGTCTTTCATTGTCTCCTGTAAGAACCCCATCAGCGAGCAAATAAAACTGTGTTGTATGGAATCTAAACACAGTTGTTTCTAATGACAACATAATCTACACATTGTGGAAAGGCCCAACCTCTTACAGTTATTCTCTATATTCGTTTCAGTCAATATCTGCATAGTAAAAAATAAGTTTGCCATTATTTGGGATGCAATGCTGAAAATAAATATCTATGCAATAATATAATATAATCTTTCTCTTAAAAAATTATTCTTTATAGGGAGTCTCTTTTCAGAATAAAAATATTCGCCTTGGACAAGGTGCTGTACGTTCCTTTAAGGATTGATTCTGCTTACGACTCTCATTTTACTTTCAGTAAACATTTCGTTCTGTCAGTTTTAAACCAAAACCCTCATCTTCACCAGGGTGCGGTCGCCTCTTTGAGGTAAAAGTGCTTGTCTAGAGTAATATGGCAACAGTTTTGGATAGAAATCTGGTGAGATCCATACATACTATTAAAGTTAAGTGAATTTCTCTTCCCTTTTCACTTCCCATAATGCATATTATAAAAACACAGCCGAATCTGAATTGTGCCGCTGAATCACGGAGCAGCACATGTGACTTGTGGGCAGACACTGAGCTGGGGATGGGCACTAGAATACAACTAAATGATAATGAATGAGACGCCTTTCAGCACCGCACAGATTTCTTATTCCCTGGACAAAAATAATAAACCATGTGAGGTTTTGAAAGCTCTATACTCATTTCATGTAATATTTAAACCGGGCCATTCCCAGCTGCACCGCACAATTCACTGTGGCGAAACGGTTTAACCACTGGAATCGCTATTTAAGTGATTTATCCACATCAATGTGGCCACATTTGTTATCACACTTCAGCACAGACAAGGCTGCACCAGTGTTTTTCCCTGTCACAATTTTTTTTTCTAATAATTTCTTATGTGATATTTAATAGTCACCTTTAAAAACAAAAGGTTTAGCCTCTACAAAAGTGAATATCCTTTATGTGATTTGAAGAGTGATGCATGCAGCTAGAGAGCAATTATATACATATTTCATATATTTCTATAGCATAAACAGAAAGAACACTAGAGCTGATGTACCTTTAACAATAGCCAGTTTGGAGGGGCGTTTGATAGCATTGCCTATCCCCGTCGTTCTCTGGATTCTCATGCACACAATGACAAACAAAGTGGATTCCTGCATGCAGTACTTAGGAAAATATAACTTGGTATGAGATTTGGTAACTTTACATCGGCAGCACAATTCCTGAATGTGATTGCATGATCTTTGTATGAATTACACACCTTTTTACAAAAACCCACAGTATATAATTATATTATACAGAGATGTATTCCAATCACAGGGCAATCTCTAAATGCAAAATTCAAAAATATAGGAGAGCTGAAAATCTAAGATCGTTTTATATGGCTAAAGCTGGCCATAGACGCAAAGATCTGATCCCTTTCCCATCTCCCGACATGCCACTAACCATTCCTATCAAATAAAGTACAAAAGAACAGATCAGTTCACAGGAGAGCTGTGACAATGAAAGGGCCCTGGGAAATTAACCAAGGTCTGACCATATATATAATATAATTCTATTTGAACTGAACTGACTGGATTAACATTGTATCTATAATGTTATGAGAGGTGCAACATACTGTGTGCAGTGGATGAGAAGGGGAGTAGTGCAGAGTCATGGAGATATTGCTATGAAGAGCCAGTAGCTTGTGCTAATGCGACTGCTTAACTGTTGGCTGATGCCAATGTGCATCCTTAAATTTAGGTGGTGTTTGTCACTTACAAAAAGGAATACATGATTGTGCAGAATTGTGGATACAAGAGCATACTAAAAGGAGGACTACAGTTCAACAAAGCATTAGGCTAGAAATGCCACTGTACCAGGCAATGGCCAACAAAGCATCTTTAGTGGAGCTCTGTGCCACTGAAAATGCCCCACGTAGTTCCCTGTGTTCTTTCTGCTGATTGACTGCACATGTTCTGAATTGCTTTCACTTTCATAAAGGTAACACCAAAAAAAAAAAATACAGAAACCGCCCAAAACAAGTGTTAAAGGAATGCTCAGTGCCCCTGTTCCATTGATTTGAATGTGCCCACACACATGCTCAGGTCCTTCCAAATACTGACCTCAGCTTCAGCTCCGCTATGTGTGACCGCACACAGGCTGATCAGATTCAAATCAATGGGGCAGGGACACTGAGCAGATCTGCGAACAGCCTGTGTGCCCATAGCCTTACCCTGCACTGGTAAAACTGGGGTGTTTACTTTAGAAACTCTACTATAGTTTATATAACAAGCTGCTGTGTAGCCATGGGGGCAGCCATTCAAGCACAGGATACACAGTAGATAACAGATAAGTTCTGGAAAATCCCATTGTAAACTACAGAGCTTATCTGTTATCTGCTGTGTATCCTGTGCCTTTTCTTCTTTTTCAGCTTTGAATGGCTGCTCCCATGGCTACAGGGCAGAATTTATATAAGCTATAGTAGAGTTTCTGAAGAAAACACACCAGTTTTACCAGTGCGGAGCAACAGTACATTATATTTTCATTACTTTGAAAGACATTCACTTTTTGGAGTTACTGTTCCTTGAGGGCAGAGACACGTGGAGATTCGGGGAGATTAGTCGCCCCAACTGCCTTCCCGCTGGCTAGAATCTAAATCGCCAGCGGGATGGCACTCGGAGAGCTTTGTTTTCCAAAGTCGCCTGAAGTTTCCTCATCAGGCAACTTCGGAAAATGAATCGCTCCAAGTGCCATCCTGCTGGCGATTTAGATTCTAGCCAGCTGGAAGGCAGTTCTGGGAAATTAGTTGTCCGAAAAAGATGCGATTTGTGACGGGACGACTAATCTCCCACAAATCTCTACATGTGTCTCTGCCCTTAAAGCTTAGGAACCCACACTGTATATATAGAATATAAATGTCACAATGCAAGGGTGATCAGTTATTAGTTCAGAATTATTTTACATGGCAGCACATAAAGCAATGTTTTTTGCACCACAACCTCAATTTTTGGTAATGTTTTGATGATTTACAAAAACCCCTAAGCTTAGCTTCTCTGCAACCCATAGCACACCGAGCATATACAGTGCCACTGACACTCAAATGATGGCCTAACAAGGTCCAAGATGGAGAGCTGCTGTGGACAATTTTGGAGGTATACAAGATTAAAGGAGAAGGAAAGTCTGTTTGCACTTGGGGTGCCAAATGTTAAGCACTCCAAAGTGATTATATTGACTTACTCGAAGAGATCTTCTTCGTGCTTCCTCTATCTTCGCGCGGTTGCGCATGCGCAGTAGAATGAGAAGCCGAACTTTAACTAAAAATTCGTCTATTTCGCTCTACTGAGTGTCTACCACTGGGAAATTTGAAGAAAGAAGATGATGGTTTGCTTTGTGGTGCTCGCTAGAAAAACCCCGGGCCAGTGCAGTTTTCTGCTGATGGGAACACCGGCCTGAGGTTTCAGGTAAGTCAATACAATCACTTGGGGGTGCGTAACATTTGGCACCCCCAAGTGCAAACAGACCTTCCTTCTCCTTTAATATCATAGGGCTGCTAAGCCTGTGGGCTGGTACAGTGAGTTCAGTTTAGATAATACAACATTTCTAGCAGTACTGTGTTTTGGGCTTTAGTTCTCCTTTATGTAACACAACTTTCACATAGTGATCTGACCACTTTGATATCATAGTGTCTGACTGAAGGCAGAAAATGTCCTGCTGCTGCTGGTTGGAAATCAGTGAATTATATGAAACTTCAGAAATGGAAAAACAGTTTGTCCTTTATGTTATGAATGAAAAATGTATAGTAAAGATCTTAAAGCCATGTAATTATGGAGTGTATCCAAATGATATCTTTGGAAATACCTGAATAAAAATACATTTGGTTCAAGGTTTAAGGCAATTGTACGTTCAATGATAAACATTAAAGGCATAGATTCTTTTTGGATGTACATTTTGTACATGTGAGTAATCCAACAATACACTAATAACCTGTTTCTAGGATTTCTAGAGTGTAATGGATAATTATTATGTATGTCACTTGATCTTTCTGATACATACCAGTCTTTAATTGTTCACAGTTTTGGTCTCGGATTTAATGACTCAACCAACTAAACTCCTCGTGCACCACCAAACTCTACTGGCAGATAAGGGGCTTTGTCAATCTGTCTTCTTCCTACACAGTAAAGACATTGGAATTGTCTCAAATCACTTGCTGTTTTAGTTGGCTGAGCTTCACCACACACAAAAGCAATGGATCATGTTGTATGCCATTACCTTTATGCTGTAGTTACTTGGGAACTTACCACTCCTCTTGCACAATACAGACCATTAACCTAAATACTATACTTTCGTACTATATAAACTATTTTTGGAAACAAATGTCATATACACATGTATTCTATAGCTATCTGCTATGTCAAAATGGCAGTCCCTCCATTCTGTGACCTATATTCAGTGGTAAGACTGGTTTGGACACAGGAATATCACTGAACACTATTCTTCTCATTACTTTTAATACTGTGTTCAAGCTTTAATGAGCTTATTTATAAAAAAAAAAAAAATAATAATTTGTGTAGAGTGTTTCCCTACTTCAAATAAACTCTAACTTTGTATAACTTTGGGTATTTGGATTTTTTAAAAAAAAAAATCCAAATACAAAAAAACAAAATTGATAAAAAATGTAGAATACAGGACACAACATTGTTGTCCAGAACATTGTCAAAAAATGTGATTTAGGATGATGTTTTTATGCTATGTAGCACTGATACTAAAATCTATGGAAAAAATCTAAAATTTAAAATTTTAATGGGTCAAAAATGCGAAAAACTTTTAAACCCTTTAAATTTGCCATAGAAAGCTCCCATTGACGTCTGCATAAACACCACAGCTTAGAGATGGCAATGTTTTGCATTTGAGTTTTCCAAATCTTTGGGTTATTTATTAAAACTCAATGTTTTTTCCTAACAATTTGAGTTTCTTCACTAAAAGAAGTCACATTTTTCAAGAAAAAAAAAATCAAATTTTTCAACATGTATTATGCCCCGAAGCTGCTTATAGTCTGAATTTGAAAATACTCCATCTAAAACCTGTCAAATTCATGCCAAAGTCAATGGCAGCTGTCCGTTTAACCATTTTAAAATGTTTTTAACCTTCACAAATTTTAAGAGTTTGGGGTCTTCCTTCGAAAATGTTTAGTTTTTCTGGTTGATTCTGGTGGTTGACTCGATTAAAACTCAAATTTTTTGAGTTTTTAAAATCTGATCTGATTTTTTCTACTAAAATTAATAGTAAATATGCCAAATTTGTAGAAAAACCGAGTTTTAGTAAATAGCAATAGTTCTCCTTTAATTATAGTTTGGGTTCATGTTTACATCAATGACAGGCCCCCTTCTGTAATAATTCCTACAACATACATCACACAAGGGATTATAAACTAGTGATTTTTTTATGTCATTTAGGCATCCACTTGCAATACTGCAATAAAATACAGTCAAATGACTAAAATGAACGGAATTCTCCACTCCCTTCTTATAATTTATGCTTTTTACTAGTGCAACTTTAATACAAGTTTATTTTATTTCCTACAAGTAAATGCTTACCTAAGAATAGAACTGGAATTTCTTGGTCATATTTAAATTGGACTAGATTTTCTAGCAAGAAATTACATTTGTAGTTATGAAAGGAAAACATTTTGGGCAGCTTTATTATAAATCTGTATATTTTTACCAAGCAGTGGCAATAGTCAAGTAATCCCTGCTTGCAATTTGCACTGGGTTATAAGGATTTGGAGGGTGTCAGCTCTAACAC